>NC_091460.1:61403259-61739759 GCF_027789765.1 Dendropsophus ebraccatus | reverse complement strand
TTGTCTCCAGCTTGGGTGGGTTTTGCTACTTGGTTTCATTGAAGTGAATGGAGCTTAATTGCAAACCGCAACTGAGTCGTGGCCATGTTTTTGTAGCACTGGATAACCCCTTTAATGTTGTCAGATTGTGGCATCACTTTGGAGACCTAAAGACACCATAGGCAAATCTTTAAACGCATCGGTTAGGCACCAGGAATAGTGTAGGGGGGCAAAAGCAGATTTGAGATTTCCCTCTTTCACTGGACTAGGCATCTGGCAGTTCTGGCAAATGCCAGGAGGGGCAGCAGTGCTCAGTGGGCCGGGCTCATCTTCCCCTGCACAACCTCCCCAGCACCCCACAGACAGCACCACTCTGGTCTTCTCCAGTTAGGTGTGGTTTTACAACTCAGTTCCATTGAAGCTTCCTGTAAAGATGACAAAAGGGACATTTCAAAATGTGATGTGAACCAGGCCTGAAACTATGATTACATTACTCTACTATTACTATTATTCTATTCTTCTTCATTACATTACCTAATATAATAATCCAAGTTTTAGGTAGAATGTATTTGTTGCCCTTAGTAACCCCTCACAGCTCAGCTTTCAGTTTCTGAGTGTAAGCTGAGCTTTAATGGGTTGCTATGGACAACAGATTTCTTTTTTTTGAAAGACACTTCTGATAATTTTCCTTATAAAATTCCTTATATGTCCTGCAGTCCACACATAACACCACACTCCATAGTCAGACATCCACCCACCGTTCCAAGTATATCCTCATGTAACTTCTACAAAGCAATAAAGTTAGAAAAAGTAACAAAAAAAACAAAACAGCAACGAGGCTTACTGCTTGTTTGTCACATGACTCTCGTGACGTCAGGCGTGCTGACGTCGTGACGCAGCGGCGGGGTATGGCGGCCTTAGCTTCCTGGTAACGGCACCGGGGACGAGGCAGGATATCGCTGAGGCGCTGACCGCTGACCGCTGTCCGCCCAGCGGTGAAGGACGGCGAGAATGGCGGACTTTGATGAAATTTATGAGGAGGAGGAAGAGGACGAGGAGCGAGCTCTGGAGGAGCAGCTGCTGAAATACGCCCCGGACCCGGTGGTGGTGCGGGGATGTGGGCACGTCACAGTGTAAGACTGGGGGAGAGGAGGGTGGCAGGGGGATTCACCCGCACTGTACCTCACAGGGAACGGGGCTAGAGCGGGCACTGAGCTGGGAACAAAGGCTGGAGCAGGGGGCAGTATACCCTCCATATCCTGCTATCAGCTACAGTACACTCCAGCCCCCACCATTACATCATCTGGTGCCGTGGGTACACCCCCCATCCACTATATTGTCACCCAGTATCACTGCTCTGCTGGTGCAGCCATGATATCATGTACACCAGTCACATGACCTCTGCAGCCAATCACTGCTATTTACACCTCTGTATTTGCATGACAGGCTTGGAAATCACTATTGGGATAGCAGGAGTGTTCATTGTGGCAGGTAGCAGCCCTCTAAGGACACCATATAGTGACCTGAATTAGGGTCTAGGCATGACCATCCCTCCTGAGTGGGACTCCTTGGGCAGAGTGGAGTGGCAGACGCTTAGATTGCAGATCTTTACGTAGCAGCCATGTAGATCATGGCCGTGGTTCTGCGGCCGGATGGACTTCAAATCTGCTTTATAGTTTTCTCATTTTGTCTGAGGGTAATACTTTTAGGTCACCATTAGAGATGAATGCATCTACAATGCCAATCGCTTTGTTTCTTTCTGCATTCTGCTATTAGCGCTCATTTGCTCCTCGTTCCCTGCTCGCTGCCGCCGCTATTCCTCGCGGCAGTAGCGAGTGGGTGAGTGCGGGAGGTTCAGGGGAGCAGCCCGGGTGATCGCTAGATCGTCTTGGCAGCCCATGACATACAGCAGCGGTCTGCTGCCGCCACTCTTATTCCGCAGAGCCCAGCAGCAGATCGGCCAACAGATCAGCCAACATGAACGATATCAGCTGATCGTTGCGTTCTATTCCACGGGACGATTATCAGCCGAATACGGCCGATAATCGTTCCGTGGAATAGGGCCTTTAGCCAGGTACGACCTGTATTTGTTCTGTATCAGTTCTTAGTCTGTGGCAGTCTTGAATTGTCATTGTTGGGTATGTATGCGGGTATATCCACATATGCTATAATAGTCTGATAGGTGTGGGTTCCACCCTGGGACTGGCAGCTGACAGCAAAATGGGGGTCACCAAACCCACCTAGTGAGAGTGCTACCACATGGGAATGAATGGACATGTGACCACACATACACTTCTCTCTATTCATATATATAGACGCTTATCAAACATTTCTGACATATCTTTGGGCTATCCCATATATGTCTATGATGGGAATATACTTTTAATCTCTGAACACAGTTGGACATAGATTAATGTCTAATATAAATGCAGACACTGGTAAGCCTTCTACAGGCTATTGGGAACCTGTCATGATGTCTGATCCACAAGCAGCATGAAACACTGGCAGCTTTCCTCAGTACAAACAATGGTAGTGTTTCAAAAATAAGGTAAAGTTATTCTCAGCTGCCTATTACATCCAGACTACTGACACTGTTAGCTAGCGATTAGGACAAGTAGGCACTATCCAGAGCAGGAGAGGTTTTCTATGAGCATTCCCAAAGAAAACCTCTCCTTCTCTAGAGTGTTTCTGTCTCGGGCAGAGATATCATAAGATCACTGTGTTAGACTGAAAACATATCCTGTAGGACATACAGGAGCTAATAAGTATGGGAAGACTTGAGATTTTTTGACAATCAAATTTCAAATCTATATAACTTTCTGACAAAAGTTGATTTGAAAGAAAAAGATTTTCGATGGACAACCCCTTTAATATAGTAGGGATGGGAGGCAAAACAGGGAGGCGTTACAGCCCTCTAAACTTAAGTGGCTTGGGGACACCTTTTTAACACTGCGCCTGAGAAGCAAAGCTGGATATGTGAAAGGTACCGTGTGTCTCCTTGACCTAACAGCTGTCTGCAACATGAATTGCAGATGACAGACTCAGTTTAAAAAGAAGTATGGGAAGAAGTGTACACAGGGAAGCTCCCCTTTAGTCTGATTTCTCGACTTAAGTGACAAGTCTAATGGTGCATAGAGAGATTTAACTGACAGATATTTTTAAGCCAAAGCCAGGAATAGATTTGAAAAGAGGAGAAATCTCAGTCTTTCCTTTATGACCTGTTCTACGTTTGTCTGTTCCAGGCTTTGGCTTTAGTGATCTGTCAGATAAATCTCTGTGTAAAGGCATTCTTACTTATTTCTTTCCCAATAGCCACATAATGTCATATCATCATCAATTGTGACCATGGCATTATAGCAGGGATAGGAACCTTTGCTCTCCAGCTGATGCAAAACTGCAACTCCCATCATGCCTGGACAGCCAAAGCTTTATGCAAATAAGTCTTTTAAGACTTATTTGCATATGAGAAGTGTGATATCTCAGCAATACAGGGGTCCAACCTTTGTACATCCCTGAAATCTTCATATTGGCTTGTGTCTTCTTTGTTTTGAATAGAGCCGCGGGTACGTAACGTGACCTGCGGCTCTATTTATTCTCTATGGAGCCACTGGAAAGAGCCAAGTGCTGTACCTGGCGCTCTCTGGCAACTCCATAGGTAATGAATGGAGCTGCAGAAGCGGAGTACGGCACTCGGCTCTTTCTGACGGCTCCATAAGAATGAATAGAATTATGGGTCACGTGCCGTACACGCGGCTCTATTCAAAACAAAGAAGACACAAGCCAATATGAAGATTTCAGGGATGTACAAAGCCGCGGGCTGATATGGACATTGGTAATGCGGAGGTTGGACTCCCAGGATTTCTTCTCCCCTATCCTGACAACTCAAGTGGTGGGAAGACACTAGAGGGGGACTGGTGGAGCCACAGTACCAGAAGGAGTAGACAAGCAGCTCATGAAAAAAGTATTGATAAGCGAACATTAGCTTAGTCTACGTTCGTCTGAGACACCAGTACGCTTGGATACCAAGCAAAGTTTGTGTTCTGAACACAAATTCCGGGTAGTTTTTCGTTCGAACTCTGAAGCGTTCAAAAGCTGAGGTAACACTGGTGGTTTTATAAATGAGGTTATCTCCATTACTGTAAAAACTTTTAGACTTTGGAACTATTGGCATTGCATTCAGCGAAAATCTTTTTCTTTCAAATCAACTGGTTTCAAAAAGTTATATAGATTTGTAATTTACTTCTATTTAAAAATCTCAAGTCTTCCTATACTTATTAGCTACTGTGTGTTCTGCATGAAATGTTGTTTTCTTTTTAGTCATAGTGCTCTCTGCTGACATCTTTGGCCGAGACAGTGACTGTCCAGAACAGGAGAGTTTTTCTATGGGAATTTGCTGCTGCTCCGGACAGTTCCTGTTTTGGACGAAGATGTCAGTAGAGAGCACTGTGTCAGACTGAAAAGACCACTTCCTGCTGGACATACAGCAGCTGATAAGTATGGGAAGACTTGAGATTTTTAAGAAAATTACAAATCTATTAACTGTCTGAAACCAGTTGATTTGAAAGAAAAAGATTTTTGCTGGGCAACCACTTTTAAGAAGCTCCCCGCTACCGTCCAGCATTCACAGCTTCTCAACATGCACACTGGACTTCAGGCCAAACTGTTTCACCAAAATATTTCTGGTCTCTATGTGGAAAAGAGCAATGAAAACAAACCTCTGCATCTCGCACAAGATAATGGTTTCTGCATACCTTTACATTAGCGAAGAACGTCTGAGCGCCAGATGTTGTAATGCTTTATTTAAGGTCAGATTATTCTTGGTAACAGGATGTTGCTTTTTTGCTTTGCAAGAAAGAAGTGCAAAGGACATAGTGCACTTTACAGGCTTCTAACACTATATTCTCTATTAGACTTGGTTATTTACATGAAAGCATCTTGAGAACCCAGCAGATTGAACAACATAGTTTGGTGTCAAGTAGCTCTGTTACTTTAAGATGCTGTCCAATAAAGATGTCTGCATGGTTAGCACAGTGTACAGCAGTGGCACAGTGGCTTTGCCAATCTTTCATACTTTTACCACATTTTTACATTAAAGGGGGAGCCCTAGATTAAAAGGGATCACTTGTTTTTTGGATAAGTGATAACTAGTTGACTTATCATGAATTGTTGTGGCAACAGCAATTGGACTCACAGTAAGGATATACTTTTACCTATCCTGTGGAGTGTTGGTAACATTTATTCTTAGGATATTGACCCTTGTGCAAACAGAAAAGTGTCACTATTGCCAACGTGCCGATAGCCCCCTATTGCGCAGGAGGGGCCGAGGATGAAGGTATGTCTCTTGCCTTTATCCTTGACACCGCTCCCATGCAGTTAGTAGTTTACTCCTTGGTCCGTTTTCAGTACTGCACTGCCCCCCTCAACCGATCTGGCACTATGGGGGCAGGCCAGTGCTCCTAATGGTGCCCAAGTACTCCAAAAGGTCTCACCGGACCAAGGAGTAAACTATTAACTGCATGGGAATGGCCATATGAGGCTATTGGCAGGTTAGATTAGTCTAACCTGCTGATAGTTCCCCTCTGAGGCTGCAGCAAGCTTTGTACTATATGCATAATGGACAGGCTTCTTAGTTGCTTTGTCAAACAAAGAACAACATAATTGCTTTCCAAAAAGATGTCATTAATGTGTATGAGGATTACAGCTCTGGAGATTTCTGCCACAACCTTCCAAACTAAAAACAGATTAAATCAGTGGTCCTCAATTTGTCTTATGATTTCCAGTACTGAAATCCAGGGGCAGTGCCTAAGGGAATCTTATTTTATGTAGACTGTTGCAGTCCATTTACTCAGACTTCTTTTATATACTCGTATGACATCAGAGTTCAGTGTGTTGTAAGCTCACGTGACAGTAAAGCATTGGCTAACTTTGTTTTCTTTCTTCTAGATTTGGTCTTAGCAACAAGTTTGAAGCTGAATTTCCGTCATCTCTAACTGGAAAAGTATGATCCATTAACTGATAAATGACTTTCACATATAAAGTTCTCAATGTATGATCATTTAACTATTATTATTACCTTTTTTTTACACCCAGGTAGCACCAGAGGAATTTAAATCTAGTATTAACAGAGTCAACAGTTGTCTTAAGAAGAACCTTCCGATTAATGTTCGATGGCTGCTATGTGGGTGTCTGTGTTGTTGCTGCACTCTAGGATGTAGCATGTGGCCGGTTGTGTGTCTCAGTAAAAGAGTAAGTTATTTTATGTCTTAACTACATGTTGTAATGCAAAGTTCATTTTTAAGCAGAATTTCGATGTTTAGAACATTTTACTGGATTATGAAAAGCATGCTTCTTTATCCTAAAGGGGTGGTCTGTCTTCAAGCTAGGTCATCGATGTCTGATTAGTGGGGTGCCGCAGCTAATCAGCTGTTCAGCAGAACCAACACAATTAATCAGGCATGGGAGGAGACCACTTCTCCTCCCTGTCTTCCACGTCCCCCTGTCCACCCATTAGGTGAGCACAGTGTACGTCAGCGAAAAGGCGCAGATTTTTGTGCTAACCAAGTGGTTTGTGGGAAAACCTACTCCTTTTCCCCCAGTTTAGAAAACCCACAAAAATATGGATATAATGCCCCCAGACTGTTTTTACATAAATCAGGAATGTGATAATTGAATAGTTCAGGTGATTACCCATGCGATGATGGCAAATATGTTTTGTGTTTTTTTTTGTTGTTGTTTTGTTTCACTTATTTTTTATCATTTATTTATTTTTACACTTTAAAGGACAACTCTGGCTCTGATTAAAAAAAAACTGAACTGAAGCTCCATATTTTTTTCTTCACGTCCTGGTTTCGGGTTTTCCATGATGCACTTTGTCTTCTGTTATGTCTATCTGACTTTGTAGAACTCTTAGATGGCTTACAGCTTACTCAGCCAATCAGTGCTGAGCAACCTGAGGCATCTGACAAAGACTAGTTTCCCTCTTGATAATGTCATTGTCACAAAATGGCTGCCACAGAGCAACCTGGGGTCAACAGTCATTAGGTAAGAATGAGTTTACTTCTCTTCCTGGTGTGTGTGTTTTGGGGTGGGGGTTGGGGGGATAGGGAAGATGAGCAGATAGGTGATTGAAGCATAATACAAAGCAGGGCTGTGGAGTCGGTAAGCCGCAGCTCCAACTGCGACTCCTGAGTTTTATCAGGTCCGACTCCAACTCTGACTCCTGAATTTTATCAGGACCGACTCCAACTCCTTCATAAATGGCCAGTCATGTACCAGGGGAGTTTTTTTTTATCACACTGGCTCAGCAGCTTCTCCCTAATGTATAACATGATCCTGGGGCAACTTATGAAACATACAAAGGAAGCTTCTCCTGTGTGTGTGCAGTGGATGCAGCCAGTCTCCAGCCTCCATGTCCTGAACTACTCAGAACTAGACTAGATAGAGCAGGTGATCTTTTCCTGCTGACAGTCTTCTATGTTTCTAACTAAATATTCACCATACTTAAAGAAACACTAACAATGCCAAATACCTGTAATATAGAGGTCAGCCATAGTGATATAGAGAGGGGTCACACATAGTGATAGGGGGGTCACACACAGTGATATAGAGAGGGGTCACACATAGTGATATGGAAGGTCACTGTGGGGGCACGCAATAGCACGCACACACACAGCCTACTGCAGCCATAGCATACACCCACACACACACAGCCTGCTGCAGCTATAGCACACACACACGCAGCCTGCTTCAGCCATAGCATACACACACAGCCTGCTGCAGCCATAGCACACACAGCTTGCTGCAGCCATAACGCACACCACATACACACAGCCTGCTGCAGCCATAGCATACACACACAGCCTACTGCAGCCATAGCACGTGCACACACACACACAGCTGCAGCCATAGAACACTGAAGAAAAACACACAATCTTCTCCCAGAGAGGAAACACCACACTGAGGACAGAGGTTATTTTTACACTACTTATGTCTTCTCCTCCTCTATATTACACAGGATATCTTCATATTACACTGCTACTCATATACAGTCATCCACCATTCAGGAAGAGAACAGCACAGATCTCCCCCCACACAATGGACTCTTCCAGCTTAGAAACAATCTGCCAAATAGTGATCGACAACTTTTCCATGACCCCCCCCCCCCCTTATCTAATAGGACCAGTGTCCTATTACTGATATATTCCCCGACCACCCTTATCTAATAAGGCCAGTGTACTATTAGGCTATGTTCACAACTACGTTAGAGACCGGCCGTTCCGTTACCCGGCCGGTCTCTGGCCGGATCATCTCGGCCGGTACTTAAGTACCGGCCGGGGGATCTTTCTGGCCGCAGAGCTCTGATGCCGTAGTTTCACGTAGTGTAAAAATAGCCTTACTGATGTATTCCCCGACCACCCTTATCTAATAGGGCCAGTGTACTATTACTGATATATTCCCTGACCACCCTAATGTAATAGGGACAGTGTCCTATTAGAATGTAGCTCATAATATATATTCATGAGCAAAACTTGTAAAATTTATATCAAAATTCAATTCTACATTTTTTAAAGATTTTTTTAAAGCTGGAGTCGGTACATTTTTTTCCAACTCCAGCCAAAACTAGCTCCGACTCTGACTCCACGACTCCGACTCCACAGCCCTGTTAATACAAAGTTATATAACTTTTTGAATTGTGTTTCAATTACTGGGGAAAAGATTTTCACCAAAGTTGTCCTTTAAGTCCCTTCTATCGAACCTTTTATAATCAATTAATAGACTGCCAATTCTGATCTACGCAATGCTATAGCATTGTATAGATAAGTGAAGTCAGTGCTCTGTTAATGGAGTCTGCCTTAGCCAGGCATTATTAGCAAAGAGACACCTGCAGAAATGAAGGGAAAGGGTCCATTTACATAGAAAGATTATCGGCCAGATTATCTGACAAAGATTTGAAGCCAAAGCCAGGAACAGACTATAAACAGAGAAACAGAGAAGGAAAGCCTGAGACTTCTCCCCTTTTCAAATCCATTCCTGGCTTTGGCTTCAAATCTTTGGCAGATAATCTGTCCGATAATCTTTTTGTGTAAATGTACCCTAAATATAGACCTCCAGCTTGTTAAGTGACGGTCACGTTGCGAAGGTGCTGATCAGACACTTGACAGGTGTGGCACCTGTCAATCATTCATTTCAATGCTGCAATTGCTTAATGCTGCGTTTACACGGAGCGATAATTCACCCGATCGTACGATTAACGATATTGAAAGAACAATGTTTTTTTTTTTTTAGAACGATCAGCGTTTAGACGGAACAATATATCGTACGGAAAAATCGTTTTGCGATTGCTTAAGCCTATCTCGTACATAGGTAAAATCTGTGAACGACTGTTTACACAGAACGATCTGCGATTTTTTTGCGAACAACCATTTAAGAACATGTTGTAAGATCAAAGTGAATGATTTCTCGCTCGTTGTTTGATCGTTCGCTGCGTTTACACGTACGATTATCTTTCGAATTCGATCGTTATCGTTCAAATTCGAACGATAATCGTTCCGTGTAAACGCAGCATTGGTTTGTGGCATTAAAAGGGTAAATCATTGCCACCTGCGGAATTGCTGGTGACCGTCAAAGAGCAGTGGAGGTTTGCTACAAATTGTAGTGTCATCCCCATTAATGTCAAGGAGCATTTTATTTGTATTGATATGCAGTGCTTTTAGTTAATGAAGACCTTGGTAGAATTTTATTCAGGGTTCATTACAGATATGTATAGATGCATTGTTATAATTCTGTGACATTTTATCTATCTAGTGGTTTTCTTTTTTCCATTTTTGAAAACTTTTAAATCTGTCTAGTCAGACACTTATTATGAGCAGCAACTTCCTTAACTGATGTGCGGTCAATATTAAATGCAGTATACGAAAGGTTAAATAGCCAAGATCAGATTTTATTTTTTATTTAATTTTTTTGCCGTACCAGGACATATAAGTATAATGCAGTGCAGGATAATAGTCATGATGGCTCTTTACCAGTGTAGACAAATGATGGAAGGGTCTTAGTACTTCTGAATGTCTGACAACCCCTGACACAGTGCTTCAATCTGTGCCGCACAGACAACAGAAGTGTCGTACTGCTCCTACAGCTCCTCCAACTCCAGTTCATGGGGCAGTTGGTATTCATGGGGCAGTTGGTATTGTAATGATAACTTCCCTAATAGGACATATGAATGGGTCTGTGGTAGATCTATGATCATAGGTCTATAATGTAGTAGGTCAATTGGTCATACACATAAGAACATAGGACACTGGTCTACTAATTTTATCCCTACTTTGCGTAATCTTTATTTAGGACATTGAGATGTGACGTGGGCAAATTGCTCAAGTAATTCTGATATGGATTGCTAGCTTAAAGACTACCTGTCAGCTGTGTAGTGTACAGTGGGCCTTTTTACTCTAAATCAGGAGATATAACTCTTATTTAAATCTGTTTCTCCAGTGCTGCGAAACTTAAGAAGTTTTATGCAAATTGAGAGATAAAGCTAACTAGTCTTCCCCTAGGCTGCAAATAGCCAGGAAAGTTCACCGAGTGGGCATTTACTTACAGACATTGGGGAGTTAGAGGAAAGGGGCTGAATGTTGCTGGGCTTCCACAGCCTAGGGGAGTTCCTGGGGGCTTTATCTCCTACTTTGCATAAAGCTTATATCTCAGTACTGAAACAAAGGAATGAAATATGAGTTGTATCTCCTTAGTCAACAAAAAGATGCTGACAGGTTTGCTTTAAAGGGGTTGTGCTATGAAGCAGAATCAGTAAAATCAGATGTGTACCACATTTATACATGCAAAGTGCTGCTTTACAGTACAAGGCTATGTTCACACTACGTAAAACTACGGCCCTTGTTGCCGGCGGCAACAACGCCGTAGTTTTTGCGCAGCGTAACACAGCCTATTAAGCAATGGGATCCAGGCCGGAGCGTACACACATCGTATACGCTCCGGCCGGGAGCTGTGCGGCCCCGCAAATAACTGACAGGTCAGTTTTCTGCGGCCGAAATTCAGTGAATTCCGGCCACAGAAAGACCTGTCAGTTCACACAGTGAAGCAAGCGGCTCCGGGCGCTCGCTTCATTGTGTGCTATGGTAAGCTCTGATGCGGGCGCACGCTGATGCGCCCGCATCAGAGCTCTGCGGCCGGAAAGATCACCGGGCCGGTACTTAAAGGACAAGTGCCATGAAAACCTTTTTCCCAGTAATTGAAGCATATTACAAAGTTATATAACTCTGTAATAGGCTTCAATCACCTATCTGCCTCCCTTCCCTGTCTTTTCCCCCCTCCACCAGGAAGTGTCCTAACTCACACAGACCTAATTACTTTCGTCACCAAGCTCTTCTCTCAGCTCCTTCTCCTGTTACACTAGCCTCCCCCCTCCCCTGCCTTGTCAAGTGACTGCTTGGTAAGCTCCCATTGGCTGAACAACTGAAAGCCATCACTTGTCACATGTCATGCTTATCTTCCCTCCGACTGACTCCGGCAGATAGGCAGCCCCCCCCTCCCTCTCACCTCATACCCTCTCTCCTGCTGCCGTGGACTCAGTGAAGGAGTCATGTCACTAGAGAAGATAAGCTGAGCAAGCAGAGTCACCTGACAAGGAGGGGAGGGGGAGGCTGGTGTAACAGGACCTAGAGCATCCCTCCTGCTGATGACTCATCCTCACAAGAAGGAGCTGCCGGGTGAAGGTGACGACAGTAATCAGGTCTGTGTGAGTTAGGACACTTCCTGGTGGGGGGTGGAGGGGGGAAAAGACAGGGAAGGGAGGCAGATAGGTGATTAAAGCATATTACAGATTTGTAATTTGCTTCAATTACTGGGAAAAAGTTTTTCATGGCACTTGTCCTTTAAGTACCGGCCAGAGACCGGCCGTTCCGTGACCTGGCCGGGGTCACGGAACGGCCGGTCTCATACGTTGTGTGAACATAGCCCAAATCTGTACTATTTTTCTCCCTCATGGATTTAATAACTCACTGGTTGGCAATTATTGCTATGTCTCTGAAACAGGCCCTTTATCAGTAATGCTTTTATTTTTAAAATACCTTTATGTGTATTGTGTAAAGTGCTGTACATTGTAATTAACTCATGGTTATAGTTACATTGCTCATATTGTTGGTATTGGGATAATAAACCTCTTAAGGAATGCATTATCAATCTATTTTATTGTTTTTTTTTTGTTTGTTTTGAATGGGGGTTGCAAAACCAAAATCAATACAGTATTATGTCTTAAATAATCACAAAAGCCTAGCATCGCTATACTAAATGGAAATCCAAAGAGAAAGCTGCCATAGCCAATAATTGTCAGCCAAATCTTTGTCTTGGTGGGGCTACTTCACCATCTTATAATGTGTATGTTGGGCTCCCAACATTTCCCTGGTAGCAGGAGAGCAAATGTGCTGCCTTTCTCTTTACTGTTTATAGATTATGGACTTATTTTTCTATTAAATCCTTTGAAGGCTTATTTTTTGAGGGAAAAGATTTTATTTTTATTGTCACCCTTCATATAATGTACTGAGAAACTAGAAAAAAAATATTTGAACTTTTAAATAGAAATTGACAAAATAGGAACTGGTAAAAATGTCATTAATGCTCTATTAGTCAACAATACTAAATTTCTCTGTCACCTGTTTTATTTTGATTAGCGATGAGCGAATCTACAGTAAGAGCGAAGCAAAGCTCTTTGTTATCCCTGCAATCCGCACATCAGCCTGCTGCCTTTTAACTGACTGCTGCTCATAGCCGCTCCTCCCTGCAGTCCCAGGTTTCCCAGGACTGGATCCAGCTTTTCCCAGCACCGGGGAGGGAGCAGAATGGAGCGGCAGTCATTTAAGACAGCAGACTGATGAGCAAATTACAGTAATAACGAAGCGTAAATCTTCATTATCTCTTTAAATTTGCTCATATCTAATTTTGATGCAAAAAAAATCCATATGGTCTTTACCTGTGTGGACAAGCACTAACGTTTTTTCCCCACAAAGGACACTTATCACCGGCCCATACGATGGGTGATAACATTTACAAGAATGGGGGTCCCATGTCTCCCTGAGTAAATAGAATTGTGGTATACGTGTGACCCTACTCTGGAGAACAATGGATACCCACTACAGACACTCATTACCTATCATTTGGACAGGTGATACGTGTCCTCTGTAAAAACACCCTTTAAGGTAAAAAATCGGAGGCCAGATGTTTTTATTTAAAAACTTGAACGAAATTCCATGTAAAAACTACTTACCCCTTAGCACAGGATTGGAATATATATTAGAGTCCAGTCACTGGGGTCCCCCCTGCAATCTCCAGAATGGGTCCAAGTCTTTATTATGAATAAAATGGCAGCTTGTGTCACATGTGCTGCCGCTCCTGGGAGCTGCCAGAGCTGATCATGGAAATCTGTCTTTGGCAGATCCAGAGACCACAAATGGAGCTACAGTGCACATGTGCGACTTGACGTTTTATTGGTAACATAGACTTGGGTCCTTGTTCTAGTGATTGCAGAATCCTTTGGGTAGGGGATAAGTATTTTTTTAACTCAAATAAAAAAAAACAAAAAACTTTACCAACCATAGCAATGGTTTTTTTTATGCATGATTAATCAGTTTTTATTGTCAGCTAGCAGTGGTGTAATCACAGATCACTTTATGCTTTTTACGTTTTTTTTTTTTTGTTTTTTACTCTAGCAAGTTAATATTAGAATTGCTTAGGAGGAGGAACAATAACGGGGTGGAGATAGGGTACTTTACACTACATTAACATTGTTTTTCTAGATCATTGCTTGTAGGAGTTATCTGGGTGCTTTGTTTTCATCTTGAGTGTGACTCAAGATGGTTTTCTGCCTTCAAGAACTATAATGCCCTGTACTATAAAATTCTAGACTTTTTTTCCCCTCTGTAATTTGAAGCTAAAGGGTGGACTTTTTTTTTTTTTTTTTTTTTTTTTTTTTTTTAAATTAGGGTTGAATAGTCAGTGTCCTCACTTGAACCCAGATGAGATGTCCAAACTAAACATCTCCAAGCCTATATGCTTTACATTGTAAGATAAAATCCCCTGATGTTGCATTTATTTTCAGTTCATAATGCTTTGATACATTTATGCCAATATTGTGCAGTGGATTCTGTTGGTTTATGTCTTTATAATATGAGACTATTTTTCATTTCACCGTTGTTGTTTTTGGCTTTTATTCCCTTCTCTCTATCAAACTTTTTATGTTCTGTTTCCTGAGTCTTAAAGACTAGGCTTATTTTGACGCTTTTCATTGCCTCACTTCGTCTTGCTCTTGCATACATTTTAAGTGGTTTCCTTGACTAAACAGGACTTTCCTCCTTTGTCTTAGTGACTATAAATGTGCTATTGTTGTGAGCTAAAAATATTACTCTCCAATCAAGTGCCCCTTTCTGTTTTGTGTGCTGTCACCTGCCTTTCGATGGGAACCAGTGACATGTCAAGTGCGGAGATGAATTGAGCTGCACGTGCAGAAGCTTTTGGCTTTCACCTGTCACAGCTGAGAAAAATGAAAAGCGTAATGATGTCCGCTGCGGTCTGATCTCCAGCTCCCAGCCTGGAATTATGAAGTCATGTTTCCTTGTATTGTTTCACAGTCTTCTCTTCTGCACTGGCAGAGCTATCTTCTACACATGGCAGAGTGCTAGTGTGCTTAAAGCTCCTGAGAACCTTGTGTATGGCATTGGTGTATGTTTATAGGCTTTAACAGGATCAGAGGATTTATCGTAATAGAGTGGAAATAATAGCACAAGCAGGATTTTGACAATGACCATAGACATTTATAATGGTAGCGTTTACATCTCCCATTGCAATCCATCAAGAAGTGAATGAAAGGCATTGATGTTTTTAAGTGTTCCCAAGGCATTTCTTTGTTGTCACGTGAGATCCTTACACTATGGCTAAATATACAGTGATCAATGTAAAGGTGAAAACGTAAAAACACTAATGCTCCAAAAACAGGTAGTACAAAGTAACATTCAGATTCTTTCTTAATATATTAATCCCGTGCCGTTGATTTAGCAGCGGGTGGGCAGGCAGATGCCTGCTCAGTGTAGAACCTATTGCCATTTTACACCATTGATAGAGTAGCCTTTCAGAGTCAATGAGCTTCTGTCAATATAAGCTTGTCAGCGCTACAACTTCATAGACTTGAGAGGCGGTTTAAGGGGTCAGCCCTTTTCAGGTTTGCTGTGATGCAAATGAACTGTAATGCTTAAACAACTATTGGAATTTTTATGTCTGCTCCTTGTTCTTTTTTCCTTTTTTTCCCTCTCACCCCCACCCCAACCTTTTTTTTTTTCTCCCCTCTCTCTCTTACCCCTTCACAAAGTCATTGACGAGACATTCAGTGCTTTCTAAATTGGAAGTTGCATTGTGCTAAAGACCCAGTACAGATTTACGGAGGGCTGAAAGCAGTTAGATCATGTTCTTTTCATGGTGCGATTAGAATCAAATCGATTTCCCTCCAGCCTTCAGCATTCAGATGGCAATGTGAACAAAGCTTGGGGCTAGACAAGGGACAAAACGACTGAACTGAATGTTAATTACACTCTGCAGCCTTATTTTCTTTTGATTTGGAGCTGACTGGCAACTAAATTAACACAAAGTGTGACCATAACTGCAGCCCTATTTTCATTGAAAAGGGGAACAGCCTCTAAAAGACGATCTTTACAATAAAACAAGCAGGGTCTGCTGATCTTTGTCAGCTTGGGGCACTGTTTCACTTTACAGAAATGCTCAGATAATGAATGTAATAAATTTAAAATAGTGACACTCATGTCCGCTGTAAGATCTTAGGTTCCCACTCCAGCGAACTATCAGTGTAGAGAGCCGGGGTCCTGTTCCTGCATTCACTTCCATGGAGCTGTTATCGGTAATTGTGCTACCATAATAATTTGATGGACTTAGGGCCCTTTTACACAGAAAGATTATCTGACAGATTATCTGCCAAAGATTTAAAGCCAAAACCAGGAACAGACTATAATCAGAGATCAGGTCATACAGGAAAGCCTGAGATTTCTCCTCTTTTCAAATCCAGTCCTAGCTTTAGCTTCAAATCTTTGGCAGATAATCTGTCAGATAATCTTTCTGTGTAAAAGGGCCCTTAATTGCATGTTAATATCTGACACAGAAATATGAAATTAACTTGTTGATTTGGAAGCATTGATGGGTTGGTGGCCATAATGCGGCTTAACTGTTAGTGTGGAGCGGTACGGGGCATCTTTTTTCATCTTACACTGCAGCTGCACTGAAGGCTGAGCTGTCACTTTGCACCTGCAGCTTTTGCTGGCTTTTCCCACCTGGCATCATGATTTATGCCCTCCGGTCTTAGACTCCTGTGATGCATCTGCATCTAAACAAACAATTGTGGGATATATTTCATACAGGAAAGAGAAAAATAGATTTTTAAATAAATGCTGTTTTTTCTGAAAACTTGAACTATCACAGGAATAGTTTTTATGGAAAATCCAGTTGTTTTCTTAAATACCGACATGCTTAGGACCTCTCGAACTTCAATATAATCTCTCGGGAGAGTCAGGAGCAAAACATACACAGCCAGACTCCGCTCACTGTCTTAAAGGGAACCTGTCATCCCCCGTGCCGGGGTGACAGGCTCCCGACCCCCGCTACAGCCCCCTATACTCACCTGATCCCGCCAGGTCCCACTTCTGGATCCAGTCGGGTCACGGAGATATCAGCCGCTGCAGCCCGGCACGCGCGCTGAGAGATGAGTCCAACGCTCATAGAGAATGACGGAGCGCTGGACTCTCCGTCGTTCTCTATGAGCGTTGGACTCATCTCTCAGCGCGTGCACCGGGCTGCAGCGGCTGAGATCTCCGTGACCCGACCGGATCCAGAAGTGGGACCCGGCGGGATCAGGTGAGTATAGGGGGCTGTAGAGGGGGGTCAGGAGCCTGTCACCCCGGCACGGGGGGTGACAGGTTCCCTTTAAGTGTGTGGGCACCATTAGATTAGTGTAGTAGTCTCTTTTTTTTTTGCAGCATTCTAATTCAAATCTGCCTTTAAAGTGACTCTGTACCCACAATCTGACCCCATCCCCCAAACCGCTTGTACCTTTGGATAGCTGCTTTTAACCCAAGATCTGTCCTGGGGTCCGTTCGGCAGGTGATGCAGCTATTGTTCTAAAAAATAACAAACTGGCAGGCCCGAGCCCAAAGGTCGGGGCTTAGATTGCGTATGCATTAGGCTGGCACAACCTCTCTGTCCTTCCTCCCCACCCTCCTCATCATTAGGAATGCTCCAGGCTTCTATTCCCCACCTGTGTCAGCTTGGCACATGGGCTGGATCGTTAAGCAGCTGTGCAAATATTCCAGTGACATTCCTAATGATGAAGAGGGTGGGGAGGAGGGATGGAGGGGTGGTGCAAAGTTAGGGCACAGATACTCCCGTTGGGCACGGGGCTGCAAGTTAAAAAAGTTTTTTCTAGGACAATAACTGCATCACCTGCCGAACGGACCACAGGACAGATCTTGGATTAAAAGCAGCTATCCAAGGGTACAAGTGGTTTGGGGGGGTCAGATTGTGGGTACAGAGTTGCTTTAACATGCAACATTTATCAGTGGCCTGTTCTGGGATATTCAGCCAACCATTGTTAAAATTTCACTGGTATATCCCTATATTGATGAAGTACATGCTCTGATTGGCCGTCTAGTAGCACCTCGTAGAGTACAATTGTTCTTTAAGACTGAGTGTTATGCTACGTTTACACGCAGCGATAATTCGCTCGATCGTACGATTAACGATGTCGGAGTAACGACTTTTTTTCATAACGGTCAGCCTTTAGACGGTACGATATATTGTACGGAAAATTCGTTTTGCGATTGCTTAAGCATATCTCACACATTGGTTAAATCGGCGAACGACTGTTTAAACGGAACGATATGCAAATTTTTAACGATCAGCGACGATTTGAAAACATGTTCAAAGATAAAATTGAACGATTTCTCGCTCGTCGTTTGATTGTTCGCTGCGTTTACTCGTACGATTATCATTCGAATTCGATCGTTATTGTGCGAATTCGCACGATAATCGTTCCGTGTAAACGCAGCATTAAGTCCACAAATGAACAAGTACTCATTCTTCAATTGATCACTGAGATATTGCAGCCCTAAAAATCATGGCTTGCTGGTAGCAGTTAAAGGAGAAGTCCGGCTAAAATAAATTTTTGATATTACTTTTGGAAGGTTATACAAATTTCTAATGTACATTATGGGAAATGCACATATAGGGCTATTTCCTTTAATTTAGTAGATCAGGAAGTGTTAGAATTCTCTCAGATACAGTGACGTCACGACGAAAGGTGTAATTCCTATGGAGTGTCCAGCAGGGGGAGCTCTATATGTAGAAGTCTATGGGACTTTATTGTTTCTATGGATTTCTATGTAAAGTAATGTAGTGTACAGTATGCTTTATTGAATGAATACATCTATGGAATACTTTGGGGAGCAAGTGTCAGCCCTGGGATAGGGGGGAGGTTCCTTGGATCCCGGAAGGAGGTGGTGGGAGCGGCTCCCCCCTGCGCCCAGCGGCAGGCAAGTGATAGCCATAACCCAGCTACTACTCCCTTCACCTGCTCATACTACGAGCAGATGATGGGAGCAGTAGTTCAGTGTATATAGTCCGGATCGGCGGGAGTACAACGGATCGGCGGGCTTACTGTGATATCCTAATGTACTGATTGAATACATTTATGCAATACTTTGGGGAGCAAGGACACTTGCTCCCCAAAGTATTCCATAGATGTATTCATTCAATAAAGCATATGGTACACTACATTACATTACTTTACATAGAAATCCATAGAAACAATAAAGTCCCATAGACTTCTACATATAGAGCGCCCCCTGCTGGACACTCCATAGGAATTACACCTTTCGTCGTGATGTCACTGTATCTGAGAGAATTCTAACACTTCCTGATTTACTAAATTAAGGGAAATAGCCCTATATGTGCATTTCCCATAATTAATGTACATTAGAAATTTGTATAACTTTCCATAAGTAACATATCAAAAATTAATTTTGGCCGGACTTCTCCTTTAAGCTTAAAGCTAAGCTGAGGCGTCCTGTTCTGCCTGTGTTGATAAAGTGATAAGTACAGCATTACAGTAACAGGTGAGACTAGCAGGTCGGCCTCCCTGTCCCTGTAGAATGACCTCTACACAAGTCACAGAGATTGCTTGATATAAATAATGAGCAAACTTATAAATAATGAGCAAACTTACAGTAAATTCAGGTTTTCAAACTCACTAAACTATCTGCCTTTGACCCCCATCAGCCACATGTCATCTATGTTCCTAAAGTCAGTATGATTACAATGATATGTAACTTGTATAACTCTTATTTTTATTTTATGGTTTTTAAAAAATTAAAACCTAAAAAGAAAAAAAAAAGTTCTTCATATTTCTCTATTACCATCTTTTATAATGCTTTTATTTTTTGGTCTATGGGGCTGTGTGAGATGTCATTTTTTGCACCATGATGTGTACATGCCATGATCCACATATGCAACTTTTTGATCCCTTTTATTACAATTTTTCTGGATTTGCACTTTGGTGGGTTTTTGTGTGGACAATGAAATCTGTGATAGATTGCTCGGGGCTCCAGCAGCCCTAAGCAATCTATTACCGAGCCGGGATCAGCATCTTTCAGACGATGAGTCCCGGAAAGATAGGAAAAAGTTATCGCCCCTCTGTGATCTCCCCCACTAGTCACCAGAGAATGGCTGAAACAGCTATTTAGATGCAGCTTTGACAACTGCATGTAATTAGCAAATTAGTTGGGCATAATGATCAGCTGCGCCAGCTAATACATGCGGTCCCCGGCTGCTGATAGCAGTCAGGTGCCGCAAGCTGCAGAGAGGGCTGGCACTGTAAGCCCTCTCTGCTCCCCCTTAACAGAGTCCTGCAATGTTAAAGTGACTGTACCACCAGGCCCAGGCTGAAGCACTGGAGACGGGCCGACCCACCCTTAGTGGGAGGAAACCCCAGCCCCTCTATGATAGGGTTCCATTGATTCTAATGGAGTCACGTCATGGAGGGGCTGGGGTTTCTTTCCACTGGGGTTGGGTCGGACCGCCTCCAGTGCTTCAGCCTGGGTCTGGTGGTACAGTTACTTTAAGAGGTTACAGAGGTTAGTTAGGTTTTGATAAACATACCATTAAAGACCACATAGTGCGTTTTGTCAGCAGGGCAAAATTTGACTGGCACTGGTCTCCTATGCAGACCATCACAAGAGCTTGCATGCTGCATGACAGCAGGACCCCTGCTCTTACTGTCAAGAGTGGAGAAACATTTGATCCTTGTTGTTTAACCCCTTAGATGCTGTGGTTAAACAATGCTCAGATGCAGATTATTTTCTTTAGCAAGGGGGGGGGGGGGGTCCTTTCGAAGGCCATATATCTGTACCTACTCTGTTTTTGTCTCTGGCAAGGCCGCTTAGGTCGCCTATCAACATTATATTGCCAGGATAATACACTGCACTAGACTGGTAGTACAGTGTATTATATTAGCTGTCTGAAGATTGCATTTCAAAGTATTTGTGGGACTAATAAGTAAATTTTTGGAAAATATAATATAGTAAACCCTCTCCCAAAAAAATACAACTACAAAATTTTTGCACAAAATCCGTAATGACCTGAACTACAATATTATCTCATTATTTATTCCACATGGAGAACCCTATAAAATTAAAAAAAAAACACAAGACTTGCTTCGATGCAACTAAGCTGCAGTACCACCCAGAGACTAAGGGTGAGAGCAGCACTGATTCTGGAAGAAAGCAGCCATATTTTCTAATTCTGAATAATTCCCTTTAAAGTGGTTATCCAGCGCTACGAAAACCTGGTCATTTTCCCCCTACTGTTGTCTCCAGTTTGGGTGGGGTTTTGAAACACTGTTCCATTGAAGTAAATGGAGCTTAATTGCAAACTGCACCTGAACTGGAGACATTAGGGGGAAAGTGGCCATGTTTTTGTAGCGCTGGATAACCCCTTTAAAGGATATCTTTTAATTGGGATGATTGAATATTTAGTATAAACTGGAAAAGTCCAACACAGCTCTCTGAACAAAAGGTGTCAGGCAATTGCCTAGTATAATTTGTTATAGATAGTAATGATGTCTTTGGCTCTGTTAGAGTTAGGGACCGTTCACACAACGGAATTTGCGTGGAATTTCAAATATAGTCCGCAGTGCGGACTCCGCTTGAAGTTCCGCCTGTCTCATTCATTCAGTAGGACATGTAAATTCTTTAGACAGATGGCGGAGTGCGCATGGGACAGGCGGAACCTCAAGCGGAGCCCGCGCAAATTCCGTAGTGTGAATGGCCCCTTATGTTGCATTGAGACCTTAATGACTTATATGCTTTTATGCCAGCCTGTACCTGTATTGTGTGCAATTTTATACCAACTGGTTTCTATTTGTTGTTTTGCAGTATGTATCTATTCTTACTATATGAATCGTTCTGAGCATAAGCAGTGTGTGCAGCTGCTACTAAATGCAACTTATTATACTGTGTCCACACTTTATATGGCAGCCACATCACATTTTTAATCCAGCCCTAAGGCTCTGTTCTCATTAGGGTCATGTCTTCCATTCTTAACTTAGGCACAACAGCAGTGAAGGATGCATTTTTAGAATCCTAGTGGACTCCATTGACTTATAACTGGGGTAGTCAAGATTCTGCTATTTTTATCGCTAGTAATGCTACAGACTATGCTATTCTTGCTGTCACAATAAACACTAAAACACTGTAAATCTTAAGAGTTTCAGTTGCTTATTTAGCTTGTGCTAAAGCAGGTTTTTACCTGGTTGCAATAAAAAGCATTATAGTGTATCTGTTTACATCCAAGGCACGCTGAATACAATAATGTAGTGGAGCTTGTATTACTATCCCATAAGCAACCAATTAGGGGCTGTCAAGGTAAAGTTGTTTGGGGTGAATCCTTAGCTTTCCCGGTAAGTATATTGATTACAGTTTGAGTTACTATTTAACAGCATCCCTTTGGTAACATCATAGACCACCCCAGACTCAGTCACTGTCCCATGGCTTGAATTGTCTCATGCAATAAACAGCTGCAATGTGTATGTGTTTTTTTTCTTTTCTTTTTCTTTCTTTATCTCCCTTAAGCTACTGAGGGGTAAAATTGTCCCTCATTTGTCTTCCAGACACGAAGATCGATTGAGAAGTTATTGGAATGGGAAAACAATAGGTTATACCACAAGGTGAGTACCGCAGGGAGCAACTTCGCTGTGTTGGAGTTTGAATTGCACAGTATGGAAACAGATGCTTTTGTTAGGCAAAAAATATGAAAGGTGGATAAATGGGCTAATGTGTGTGCCGCAGTCCTACGGAGCTCATTTTTCTTCTTTTGCTATCCCTCTCTTCCAGCTGTGCTTGCACTGGAGACTGAGCAAAAGGAAATGTGAAACCAATAACATGATGGAATATGTAAGTTAAAGGGCTGTTTTGTGAGTCTCTCTATTAAATGATCATTTATTTTGCCTCTGATCTTATTCTTTTCGTGATTATTAATCAGTAAAGGTGTCAAGAGCTTAATCAGCCGAGCGGAAGGATTTTCTACGCTCCACAATTGCCCAGAGTCATGTGTAGAGCTGATTTATAAAGTTATGAAGGCCACGGAGACAAGTCTTCAGTGCGCCATTGGGAAAAATAATAAATTAATTGCTAAAATAAAGTAGCTCAGGCGTGCATTGATGGGGTGTGAAATTTTCGATTCTGTAAGAAAGATAAGCACATCTTTGGGTGCACAGCAAGTCTTAAGCTTGATTAGCATGATCCTAAATAGCCATATTCAAGTTCTCTCTCATAGGACAATTCATCAGAGGCATAAAGACCTTCTTGTCCCTTTTAATGGTTATTTTCTGAAACAAAATATTTCTCCATCTTTTGTCTTTATGAGCCGGCCTGGTAGCTGCTTTATTAAGTATTGTTTCAAACAGTTGGTGTCCTTTTTGTTAACATTCACTTTGGTAGCTTTATATTAAGTTTGATGTATATAGATATAGAGCGTATTGTTGTTTTGATACATAAAATAATTATAAATTGTAAATGTTTTAATCAAGATTACTTTGTGAACATTATAATTCATATCTTTTTTTAAAGAAATAAAATCTTTAATTAGTTCCTTTTTTTTTTTTAAATTCTCTGTTTTATATTTTACCCTCATCCTACCCTTATATTGTGCACAAATATACAGTTATACAAAAGATTTTCAAATTGAGGGGAGATTTGCCCCAACCCTCTAACCCTTAGTTACTATTTCCCCACATCCTCCTCTTCACTATCCCCCTTTCCAAAAAAATAATAATCATCATTATTTAACAAAAAACTTTAACTGGATAGAGGCTTATCGTAGTATCATTATATTTTAAATTATCTTAAAACTAGCTGTATATTCTTATTAATTTTAGTAATTTGTTTATGCCATGACATACTAAGAGATTTGATTTTTATTCCCAACGTGTCTGTATAGAAAAACGAGGTTGAGAAATATTTGTTAATTATGACTGATGTCTTTAGCTTTCATCTGCTGAACTCTTATACCATTTTACTCTGTGGCAGTGGATTAACCCTTGCATTCCATGTTATAATTAATTACCCTCCTTAAGGGAATTAATATTCATAAGGAGAGGGATCTACAATAGCCCCTTGACACTAGGTCATTAATTTGCTGTAAAAGGCCCTGATTAGCAGTAAGGCATACTTTCATTCTAAAGGTGCTATCAAAGGGAATGGTCCTTTTTGTTTTGGGATCTAACTGTGATGAACTGTATTACTTAGATCATCAGTTAATAATTAGCTGGTGTTAACTTCAACAGATTTAGTGACCTCTTAACCATATGTTTGTATGCCTCTTTTCATAGCTGGCAGTGTTGTTGTTTATTACTCTAAAACACCCGCTGTGTAGCATCATCTAATGGACTCAGGGCTGAAAAGAGTTTATTTTTTTTGTTTGCTTGATTTGACCTGTTTCTTTGCCTTTTTCCATGAAATTCAGTGTTCTGTAGCTCTTAAGTGGGCAATAAATGTCACATGTTTGTAGTGCTGATATGACGGACGAGCCAAAAAGTTGACTTTCTTCTTCTTTTCACAGGTCATCTTGATAGAATTTTTACCAAAGACGCCAATTTTTCGACCAGATTAGCAGTCTATTTTTCCCATTTTTTTTTTCTTTTCCTTTTTTAGTGTTTTTTCCCTATTGTTTTTCCACACGGACTTATTTGACTTAACCTGTATTTCCAATGGTGCCTTGCTTGGTGCTTTCCCAGTGGTGACATAGCAGAGGTTCTGCTGAATCTTGTGGTTTGTTCCTTATTTTAAGGAATGTATTTTTTTTTTATTATTGAAGACACTACTTCACTCCGTTTAACATTTGTGCTTCAGCGCTTCACTATTAAAAACAAAACAACTGTGACCATCTCACATAATATAGACTTTGTTTTCTGTAGATCATATTCATAGCTTTATTTTATGTGAATTTCACAGTCTAATGTGGGTGTTTCCCCCCCCCCCTTACCCTTCCCATGTCACTCTTTTGGGAACCAAGATTTCACAGCACCATTAGGAATCCTTGTTGTCTGCTTATGATGATGAAGATCCTGTCAGCTGGCTCTGATAAGGATGTCCTGGAAAAAAGTTGTACCTTATCTGTTCTTGACTGATCTAGACTATGGAAGATGTGCATGATGCATATTGCTGGAGCTCAGGACCATGCAGTTCTGATATTGATACACTCTGGTCTTAATACTGGATTAGAAAACTTTTCCACTTTGGTTTTCATGACTTTTACTGTGGTAATATTATTTATCATTAAAGGGGTTATCCAAAGACATAAAAAGAAGAAAATACTCAAAATACAAGAAATGATCATTTAGGACTGTCTCATTAGTTTTCAGTGTGAAAATGTAATTCATCCGTTCTGACACACACAATATTCTTCTCTACTTCCTGAAATACTGCAAATCCTTCCACTGCTTCTTCCTCTCTCCCTCTGGTCTGTCTCTCTAGTTTTGCAATACCACCTCCTAAAGCAGCTATTAAGACACATAATTACAGGGGACTGGTACTTTTCTATAACTAATCCAGTCCCTAGCCACTTTCTATTAGCCATGAAATGATGGCAAGGGGCTGGCAATTTAACTCTGTTCAAGCCGCTTGTAGTCACACGATTGCTGACAAGCCAACATAAACAAGGGAGGCAGCCATCAGTCCAGTGGCGCCATGAGGATAAATCAGGAAGATGAACTTACTGTCTTAAGTTACTGAAGACTGGATTGGCCAGTTTGCTAACACATGTAAATTAGTAATTACTTTATTTTTTTGTGTTATCCCCCCGGATAACCCCTTTATTTCCTCTCCTTATCTTCCTATGTTTACCCACTAGTTGGCTGCATCTCACATGCAAACTTATTTAATTGCTTACTTTTTGTATCCTTTTGGTTTACTTTGTTTAACAAGTCTGAGCTCAGATTGAACCCTGGAACGTGCTCTTTATTACCTAATAAACTCTGTACACATAATTTAGTGTCTTAATTTATCTGGACTAGTATAGAGTTTTTATTTATTATTATTTATTATTATTATTATTTAGGCGTCTCAACATTATATGCTGAAACTAGTTATAAATCGGTGGTATGAGGTATAACATTTAAAATTCAAATTGTTTATTTATAATGATAAAGAAATGGTTTATACCACTGCTCTAATAAGATTGCAAATTAAATTTTTATGACCACTTTGAAAATCCCTTTCACGTGAAGGCCCGTTCACATGGAACAATTATCAGCCGATATTGGCTGCTACAGACGATAATCGTCCTGTGTAATAGAACACAACAATCAGCTGACATGAACGATGTCGGTAGATCGTTGTTGTCGGTAGATCGTTGTTGTCGTTTGTCTTTCAACATGTTGAAAGACAAACGACTCATATAGCAGCGATCTGCTGCCGTCGCTCCATGGAATAGGAGCGGCGGCAGCAGACCGCTGCTATATGCTATGGGCTGTCCAGACAATCGAGCTATCACCCAGGCAGCTCCCCGCGGTCCCCTCAGCTCTCACCTGCTCACTGCAACCGCGTGTAATAGCGGCGGCAGTGAGCGGGGAACGAGGAGCAGACGAGCACTGACAGCGCTTGTTTGCTCCTCCGTGTAATAGGGGCTTTAGATTTGTCATAGATGTCACTGTGAGAACACTTCATTCACAGGTACGTTGATCAGTCGTAACATTAGACACATTAACCAGTTAGGTGTATATCATTATCCTAAAACCATAGCACCTGTTAAATAAGTTATCCAGGCTTAGAAAAATATGGACAATTTCCTCTGGAAATTATGTTGCTTTATTCCTTAGTTTGGGGGTGGGTTTTCAGCTTCTTTTTATTGAAGTGAATGGAGCTGAATTGCAATACTGCACAAAACTTTAGGACTGGGGTAGTTCTGTTTTTACAAGAAATTAGCCGTGCTTTTCCTAATCCCAGAAAACTCCTGGGTTGGGATCTATAAGGCAGCACGTGAAATCAGTTTTTCATGTACTGGAAGCCTGGGAAATGGTCCCATGTAAAGATTTTGGATATGGGTTAAAGGGGTATTCAATAAAACCCTAACTTTGACAGAATAGGTGACAAGTAAAAGATTAAGGGGGGTCTGACTTCCATACCAGTGGCTCTATTTATTCTTATGGAGTTGTCAGAAAGAGGCGAGTGGTGTACGCGGCTCCATTCTCTACGGAGCTGCTTGAGAGAGTTGAATATAGCCCTTGGCCTTTTTAAAATGCTCAATAAATGAATAGAGCCGTGGGTCATGGGCCGTGCCCGTAGCTCTATTAAAAGCAAAAAGGCACGGGCTGGTATGGAGGTCGGACCCCCGCGGTCACTTACCTGTCACCTATCTTGTAATGACCCTTTTAAATTGTAATGACCAGATTATTAAGTCTAAACATCTCCAAAACGGCATGCTTTGTCAGGTAAGAAAAACTGGTGAACAAGGTGACAAGGGCATGCCTCCCCCAAGACTCAATGAAGCAGAGATGGAATGCCATCTTCCACAAAATATGGAAGAAAAGATTACCGCCGGCCAAGATGGCAGAATAAGCAGTGTATTACAGATTGCTGTATTTGGGTCTGTATAGGTGCAGACTACTGTGAGTGTCTATGCTGACTCCTGCCCACTGGCAAACCACTAACAGTGTGCATCTTAGTAATGTCCCATGGAGAAAGTTTGACATCGTCTGATTGTTTTTCTTTACATCTGGATACGTGTGTGTGTGTGTGTGTGTATCACTTGCCTGGGTAGAAATAGCAACATAATGCACCTTAGCACGAAGGCTAACCTGCAGGCCCAACATTCTGCTCCTAAAACCTTGGCTTCTGGCAGTCATGTGGTTGCTTACCTATACCCAAACATTGTACAGATCAATTACACCCTTTCATGGAAGCAGGTTTGAAGATGTTCACTCCAAATTCCTCAGCTCTCAATCTTTATCGAACATCCATGTAATATGCTTAAAGAGGTATTTCACCCAAAATCTAAGAAAAAAATATAGTATGGTACTGTGTTAGCTAGAAAAATCCATATCGTGGTTAATACTTGTGATCAAAGTATTTTAGGAGTGATACCTTTATTTGCCAACAAAAAATTGTTACAATTGTGAGCTTTTAGGATTTAAAAGATCCCTTCGTCAGACAAGTTCACAAATGAAAGTTTTTGTGAATTTGTCTGATGAAGGGATCTTTTGAATCCCGAAAGCTCACAATTTTAACAAATTTTTGTTGGCCACTAAAGGTATAACTCCTAAAATGCTTTGATCACAAGTATTTACCATGATACCCTAAAGCTAACAAATGACATGATCCTAAACCTAGCTGGTCTTACCAAGTCCTCCTGAGTATTTTGAGTTGTCCGGCGCCGTTCTTGAGTTACAAGTTTTTCTAAAAGCCGGTCTATATCCAAGATGGAGTCAGCTGGGTAAATACATCTTCCAGCATGCATTTTGCCTCAGCCAACTGCCAAGTGTCTGCCTCATCTTGTAGTATCTGCCCATCGCTGGCTTAATCGGCTTCTGCTTTACACAGTAAACAAAATACCTATCTGTCTATGCTTCTACATAGATTAAAAAGAGGGCTGAAACAACTCTATACTGCTCAGGAGGCAGTCACTGTTCTGTTGTTTCCCTGCCCTCCTTGGGCAAGTGCTTACTGATTGGTGTGATGTCTGTTGTGGCCGGGGTTACAGATGAGATGTTACAACACAAGAGACAGTGATCACCTGACTTTGGTCTCAGAAGGGAGGGGGAGGACAGAGGAGCCGAGACAGGGTGAACTAAGAACTGATTTTCTGCAGCTTCAGGGAGTGAGTCAGGATGTGCTGAAGACAAAAGGATCAAACCATGTAATAGAAACCTATTACACGCGAGCATAGATTATGGGTGGGGATTGAACAGGGTTAAATCTTTTTTTTTTTTTTTTAACTGCAGTATCCCTTTAAAAGCAAGTGCAATACATAGAGGCCACAATTCGTATCATAGGGCCTTGGTGTCTGATATCATGGGATACCTCGAGTAAAAAAAAAAAAGTAATCTCAGTTGGTCAGAACTGTTTTTGCAGCATGATGGGGAGTTGAAAAATATTAAGCAGGTTGTTTTAATATTATGGCTGATCAATGTGTATTAGTATGTGAAATAGTACAAATAGATGTCAGATGTAGATGTCAGGATTACCTCCTCCCCCTTAGATACCATGATTTTTTTTATTTTAAACTTATACTATGACTATTATCAGATGTATAGTCAGCACAGTGGGTTGAGTGAAGCTGTTTAGATACATTTCCTAACACGTATCTATAATGGATTTTTGTTCCAGTTAATAATTTTCTCCTTATGTGCATAACCACTGCTGGCAAAGGAATGCACCATTTACTTTAATCAAGGAAATTCAGTTGTACAAATTCTTAGATGTCCATATTGCTGTAAGATGCTTGGCTTTAGTTATTGGTTTGCCATTTGTACACTATAAAAATGAAATATATAAATAATAAAGAAAAAAAAAATGTTTGGGTTGTATTTATTTTCTGGTGAGATTTTTATTACATTAATAAAGCCCACCTTTTAAAGGGGTTTGCAAGGATTTTTAGAAAACTATTATAGGGGTACTCCCATCTCAACTAACAGAGTTAAAGTTGTTGGGCTCATAAGGTTTAAATATATTTGCAAATACATTTAGCGACATGCTGGTCTCAACCTTCTGTTGTTGACAGATTGTCTACTGCCCACCACTCTGCTCTAAAAAAAAGGGGTCTGGTTGAAACACACACTATATATATATTAGTTTATTTTAGAGATATAGCAAGCTGTGTGTGTTTGTATATTTACTGTATAATCTAAGTATATATACACACCTGCCAAACCACTGTTTTTAGAGCAGAATGGTGGTCAGTAACGGTGGTGCTTTTGAAAAGAAAGCAGCTATGTTTCTCTAATCTCGGACAACCCCTTTAAGGTGGATTCCTACATTCCGTATATACGGTCCATAAGCGGACTGTATGTCTCTGAACTGTCTTTGCATTATAATTAGAGATGAGCAAATCGCTCATCTTAACAAAGCAAAGCGCTTTGTTTGATCTGCACTCCCCTCATCAAGCTGCCGGGTTTTCAGTTCTGCTTTACTCCCTGCCACTCCTTTCAGGACGCTGGGAAAAGCTGGATCCAATCCTGTGAAACTTCTCCCAATTTCACAGGATTGAATCCAGCTTTTCCCCGGCATCCCCGGGTGGAGCTACAGGGAGCGGAGCAGCGTTGAAAGGCTGGCGGCTCGATGAGCAGAGCACAGATCAAACGAAACGCTTTACGTCGTTTAGATGAGTTATTTGCTCATCTCTAATTATAATTCATTATGATGCAGTGAGCTCCAAAACATTTAAAGCTCTGCTACTGTACTGTCCCCTGTAAAAATAATGATTCCCCCAGATGAAAATTAAAGGGGTTGTCTGCTAACTCTCTCTTCAGGCCAATGTTATATCTGCTCTAGCAGACAGCGGAAACAATGTACCAAGGATCTGACTTTCTTCAGCACTGTCATTGGCACAGCAGACAGAAATACAGTAAAATACCAGTTAATAGTTAATACATCTATACACAATAGCGCCAAGTTTATTATCCTCATCCATCCACAGGTTTATGCACAGGTCACAGATAGAGATGAGCGAACCTCAAGCATAGTCGAGTTCATCCGAACCCGAACTTTCGGCATTTGATTAGCGGTGGCTGCTGAACTTGGATAAAGCCCTAAGGCTATGTGGAAATCATGGATATAGTCATTGACTGTATCCATGTTTTCCAGACAACCTTAGACCTCTATCCAAGTTCAGCAGCCCCCGCTAATCAAATACCGAACGTTCGGGTTCAGATGGACTCGGACTCGAACCCGAACCCGGTTCGCTCATCTCTAGTCACAGAGCATGCCTAAATACCTCCTCCATACAACTAAATAGGGTCTGCAAACATGCTTTATTTCCCATCCACTGTTGATTTAGATTTTGAAACCACAGGGACACTTTAAAAAAAAAAAAAACCAGGCAGACATACCTGACCCTGTTTGGGACTCAACTTCAAGGTATCATTCAAGCAGGGAGAGGGGGAGGAAGCATAGAAGCTATTTAGGAGCTGGAAAGCCTTTTTGATTCCTTGTACCAGATAATAAAATTTATCTCTACATTCTGGAAGCACAGACAGATATATAAAAGGTAGCATGTGTCCTCTTGTCCTTACACTTACAGCTATCTAACAGTGTCAGCAGTTTTGAACATGAGTTACAGCTGACACATTCCCTTTAATTTCAGAGAATACTATGTAGAGATTTTCATAGAAGAGGCTTTTATGAACCTTATCTGTATGTCTGTGTATAATGAATACTATGACTGAAGTAATAAGAGGTATGTACAGTATAAGTTCATGGTATTCCTCCAGGATGGACCATGTTTTGTACTCTGATGCAGTCATTATGTCTAGTTCTTAACCCCTTAACGACCATGGGTGTACATTTACGCCCCATTGCCTGTGCCTTAACGCAGGAGGGTGTAAATGTACGCCCTGCCGTGGGTCCCGGGCTATGGAGTGGGTGCACGAGCCTAGCTCGCTCCATAGCCGGTGATGACTGGCTGCTATGTACAGCAAGGCCCTCACCCTCAATGGTGGGCCACCGCGATTGCGCTGCCTCCCACAATTAACCCATCACTGCGTTTAAGTATAATTGACCGGAGGATCTCCGATCACTTAGCGATCGGGACCCCCGTAAACATGGAAGCTGCCCAAAATTTGCGGAATTGCATTTTTTGACCCAATGATATTATGGGGGTTCCTTCATTCATTAGAAAGTACACCTGCTCCTGAAAAAAAAAGCCCTCACCTGGCCCTGTAGGTGGAAAAATGAAAGAGTTATTGGTCTTATAAGGCGAGGAGGAAAAAACGAAAACGCAAAGGTGACAATTGGCCCGGTCCTTAAAATGTTAATTGTGGCTTGCATCTTCTTATGTTTAGAGGGGAGAAGTAAGGTCACGTATATGCTAAAAATCCAATAAGAAATACAGGTTTAGCATTTACTGTCAGGATACGTAATCTATGTATCAGCTATTAAATAGATATCATTCATTCCCTTACATTGTTCCCTGGGGTTTGCCCTAATTGTGTCATTTCCAGGGTCCAGGCCTTGTCTAATATACAGTACAGAGCAGGATAATGTCCAGGCCGCATTGTCATTTAGCTTCACTAAGCTACACTGTATCACAGTTCTTTGTGAAGGAGCACACGAGAGATTTGATGTAGGCAATTGTCCACTTTTGTATGAGGAAAAGTAACTGTTCATTGTGCACTCATTTTACTTTTTTCCCCTTTCCAAATATCTCCTCTTAGCATTGTGTTAAATTCTTCCAGGCAAATGCTTATACCATGCTGGCTACTGTTCTACTAAATGCTCTCAGTTCTTCCTTTGCAATCAAGATTATGTTGCTAAGGAGATTTTGCTTTTATTGGTGCCATTGGTTTGTGTTAATACGTTTTGAATACCTCTCCGTATTCTTCCGCAGACAAGGCCAAAAGAAAAACTTCCCCGAGTTTGAGCATTTACATCACAAATGGAGCATTGGTGTAATGAAGCCGATATAAAGTGGGCAGTTGAAAGGGAACTAAAGAAGGGCACTCGAGTGAGTAATGAAGACTGGGCTAGTACAGACCTCTAGCCTTCTCCTTCCAGCTGCAGCAAGGAGCTTTAAGTAGCAAGAGTGCGCCCCCCTGAGCCTAGACCACCCACCACATCCCACTCTTCACTGCCCTACCTATTAACTCTTCCACCTCTTCCTACCGTCTTTCCGTGCTCTTCATATCTTTAACATCTTTCTATATTAGTATATGTCTGACGCTTAGCATGTAGCAACGCTTTTTTCTCATTAATAGAGTTATATAAAGGCTTTAAAAGATGTACTTTTACTGGCACCCTGTATTTTGCCCTCTAGTGTATGAGAAAGAAGGAAATAAACACACAGACATAAATATATACAATGGTGCCTTGGATTATGAGTATAATTTGTTCCGGGACCATGCTTGTAATCCAAATCCACTCTTAAACCAAAGCAAATTTTCCCATAAGAAATCATAGAAATGCAGACAATTGGTTCCACACCCCAAAAATAATGATTTATTATTCTGAATAGCATGTAAAACAAATGAAACAAAAATTCAGAAACAGCAGAATATGTGATATTATAAGTTACTGTACAGTAATGGAGAGGATGGGAAACACAAGGGCAAACAGAGACTTCAGAGAGCAGGAAGGAATGAGCAGGACAGATGTGGGCACATACATGCAGCGCTCTCTGTCCTGGGAGAGAGGGGTTACGGCTATGAAGAGATTACTATGCAGCACTCTCTGTCTGGGGCGAGAGGGGTTACAGCAATGAAGAGATTACCCCCCACAGTCCTGTCCCCTGATGTGAGCCCCAGCCTGAAGTGGATCTGCCATGATTTGGAAGGTGAGGGAGACTTCCTGGGTCAGAGTACAGAGCTGTAGATCAAGCTATGCAGACCATGCCCCTCCTCCACTCCCCCTCCCACCCAGAACAGGGAGCTCTTAAACCAAAGCAATGCTCTTAAACCAAGTCACAATTTTGAAAATCTGTCAGCTTTTAAACCAAAATGCTCTTAATCCAAGTTACTCTAAAACCAAGGTACCACTGCATATAAAAATGAGACAGTAACTTTAACTGCAGTTCAGTAATGAGTGTTAACAAATTTATTTTGTTTTATGTTTTCAAATGGACCCTAAAAAAAAAGTAACTTTTTTATTTATTTATTTGCATCACTGTGTTATGTGCGTTTATAATGTGCATGCCGCTATGGGGGAACTGTAGTTTAGCCATACCTCCCAACTTTTAACTTTTTAGACTTTTTAGAGGGACACTTATGGTTTACTCTAGGAAAATTTTAGACATTTCTATACTTTTTAATTCAAGGATACATTCAACTATACAGGATCTGCTGCAGATTGATGCAATGACGCATACAGGATCTGCTGCAGATTGATGCAATGACACATACAGGATCTGCTGCAGATTGATGCAATGACACATACAGGATCTGCTGCAGATTGATGCAATGACACATACAGGATCTACTGCAGATTGGTGCGATCACACATACAGGATCTGCTGAAGATTGATGCAATGACACATACAGGATCTGCTGCAGATTGATGCAATCACATGTACAGGATCTGCTGCAGATTGATGCAATCACACATACAGGATCTGCTGCAGATTAATGCAATCACACATACAGGATCTGCTGCAGATTGGTGCGATCACACATACAGGATCTGCTGCAGATTGATGCAATGACACAGGATCTACTGCAGATTAATGCAATCACACATACAGGATCTGCTGCAGATTGGTGTGATCACACATACAGGATCTGCTGCAGATTGATGCAATGACACATACAAAATCTGCTGGAGATTGATGCAATGACACGTACAGGATCTGCTGCAGATTGATGCAATGACACATACAGGATCTGCTGCAGATTGATGCAATCACACAGGGCCGTTTCTATGACCGGGCGGGCCGGGTCACCGCACGGGGCGCCGACAGCTAGGGGGCGCCCGGCGGTGCCCGACAGCGCCCGGCCACCCGGCATCACAGGCCCCACGGCATCCGCCACAGCGCCCGGACTCACAGCATCGGCAGCCCCCCTTCCCGGCGGAAGGCAGCGCAGGGCCGGCCTTAGGGGTGTGCGTCCTGTCCCGTCAATCACAAGGTGCCGCGCCGCCCCCTTTAGCTATAAGGCTGCCTAATGGCAGGCTTATAGTTACACAGGGCGCCCTGATTGACAGCGCGAGGTGCCACTGGCTCCTCACGCTGTCAATCACTCTTGTGACCACAGGCAACGTAATGCCTGCAGTCACAAGAGGCCGCTCTGTACCCCTGCTCCGGCGCTCTGACGTCACTGTGCGACGCAGCAGAGAGGTACAGAGCAGGGAAGAGAAGAAGAGGGGATGCAGCAAGTGTCTGGAGGAAGCGGAAGCTAGGTGAGTAAAGTGTTTATTATTTTTGTACAGGGGGCACTGGAGACTATTGGGGCTGCTGGGGAGGGGACAGACATACACCTGAGGCTATAAGGTGATTGCAGGAGGGGGGCTGATGCTACAGGAAGGGGGTTAATAAAAAGGGGGGCTGATAACCTATATGGTGACAGGAGGGGGGCTGATACTACTATATGGGGGGCTGATACTACTATATGGGGGGGCTGATACTACTATATGGTGACTGGAGGGGGGCTGATACTATATGGTGACTGGAGGGGGGCTGATACTACTATATGGGGGGCTGATACTACTATATGGTGACTGGGGGGGGCTGATACTACTATATGGTGACTGGGGGGGGCTGATATTACTATATGGGGGGGCTGATACTACTATATGGTGACTGGGGGGGGTGATACTACTAAATGGGGGGCTGATACTATATGGTGACTGGAGGGGGGATGATACTACTATATGGGGGGCTGATACTATATGGTGACTGGAGGGGGGCTGATACTACTATTTGGGGGGGCTGATACTACTATATGGTGACAGGAGGGGGGCTGATACTACTATATGGGGGGGGTGATACTACTATATGGTGACTGGAGGGGGGCTGTTACTACTATATGGGGGGTCTGATACTACTATATGGGGGGCTGATACTACTATATGGTGACAGGAGGGGGCTGATACTACTATATGGGGGGCTGATACTACTATATGGTGACTGGAGGGGGGCTGATACTACTATATGGTGACAGGAGGGGGCTGATACTACTATATGGGGGGCTGATACTACTATATGGTGACTGGAGGGGGGCTGATACTACTATATGGTGACAGGAGGGGGCTGATACTACTATATGGGGGGCTGATACTACTATATGGGGGGCTGACACTACTATATGGTGACTGGAGGGGGGTTGATACTACTATATGGGGGGCTGATACTACTATATGGTGACTGGAGGGGGGCTGATACTACTATATGGGGGGCTGACACTACTATATGGTGACTGGAGGGGGGCTGATACTACTATATGGTGACTGGAGGGGGGCTGATACTACTATATGGGGGGCTGATACTACTATATGGTGACTGGAGGGGGAGGGAAGCTGATACTACTATATGGGGGGTTGGCTGATAACTGATGCTATATGGTGACTGCAGGGGGAGGGGAGCTGATACTACTATATGGGGGGGAGGGCTGGTAACTGATACTATATAGTGACTGGAGGGGGGGGAGGCTGATACTGTATGGTAACAGCAGGGGCAGGGGCTAATACCACTATGGGGGATGATACCTGATAGCTTAGGGGGGCTGATACTACTATATAGGGGGGGGGGTAATATATTGGGGTCTTGGATAGTAATACTATATGGAGCCTGCAAGGGGGGGGGGGGGTAATTGAGAGTTAATATCATATGTGTGGGCTGCACAGGGTAGTAGGGCAGATACCATGTGGGGGATGCACAGGAATGAGAGATGCAGAGGTGGGAGTCTGATTCTATATAAGAGCTGCACAGGGGGTCTATACTATTTGGGGGTTGCACGGGGGGAGGGTCTCATACTATATTGGGGTGTACAGAGATGCCTGATTCTATATGTGGACTGCACAGAGGGGCCTATACTATAAAGAGAACTTACTACTATTATATGGGGGACACACAGGGGGGCTTAAAACCTCATGGGGCACAGTGGACCTAACTACTACATGTGCTGGATCAAGGAGCCTAAAATGTTTCTCTGGCAGATTCTGGTAAGAAGATTCATGGCCAGGAGAGGACTTTAAGATAGCTCAGGCTGGATGGAGAGAAAAAGGAAAAGTGAACAACTCTGATCAGAGAAGACACCACCTGTGAGTCACTGGATGTAACTGTTCTTTCTAATAGTCTGTAGTGATAGTGGTCATGGTGTGGCGGTATTATTTAGACATGCAGTGGTATTATTTGTAAGGTCTTTCTCACTTTCAGGGCATTATATTGTATGCAGAAGAGACTTAGAGTATGTCCTTCAAGGGTTTATGTGGGCGATAGAAATGAAGCTTTTCAGGGGTGCAACACTGCTCTATGCCGCAATACACACAATGCTTCTTCCTAGTAACCCGAATCTTGATAAAAGCCCCTGTTCCTTTCCCAGAGCTGAACTGAGTGAGGTCGGGGGGGGGGGGGGGGGGGGGGGGGGGGGCGCTTTTATCAAGGTTCGCCCTGTTGCCGAGATGCCCTAGAAACTGCCCTGCAATCACATGTACAGGATCTGCTGCAGATTGATTAAGTTACATTGATATCTGCAAATCTGCAGCAGATCCTGTATGTGTGCCTGCATCCTAGATCACAGTCACACAACAGTAACCCTGTCTGTAATTGGGGGCCCACAACTGTGGACAGGATTACAAATGTGTTTTGTAGACTCCCTGTTAGGTGACTTAATAGTTTTTTTGCGGCACAGATCATGTCCCCAGAACGGATCCGTAAAACCTACAGATGTGTGTATTGGGCCATATGAACTGCATGTGTGAAATGATGTGTGACAGGGGCCATAATGTCACATGATTTATCTGAATATATAAAAAAATTTAGGATCCAACTTGCACCACATGATGGGATAATCTGCAGGTTTGGGTCTATCATACAGTAAAAAACCAGACACTTTCAGGAGCAACATAAAAATTTTATTAGTGCAAATCTAATTCCTAGATCAAAAAGAGGGACTTGGCTCAAAAGTAGGGACTGTTCCTCCAAAAGAGGGACACTTGGGAGGTATGGTTTAGGGTAGATGTGACTTTTTGATACATTTCCAAGAGAACAGCAATTCTTGGTACTCCGGGAGATAAAAATTTTAAAAAATTAAAAAAATTATACATTGCTTTAATTTCTTTATAACTTAATTGAAAAATATATAATTTTTCATTTTTACAGTATGCAAATCACCACATGCTTAACATGGAGTCCCCCAGTCTTCATGCTAACCTGTTATCAGCGCTCTTGAGTTGTTGCCATATCTTGGAGGCTCTCATCACTCCACTGACCGTCCGTCTGTGACATCAGGTGCACACAACGTTTCGGGGGCCTTACCCCTTTCTCCAATGTTTTCTGCAGTTATCTTGCGAGTTAAATCATGTTATAATTTTATTGCCAGCATCGTTATGCAAGCAGCAATACCAAAAATGTGTACTTTTTTTTATTTTTATTTTTTATTTCACTTTATTTAGGTTGGTTGCCATACCTACCATCAGGGCTGTGCGATCACTTCACAAACCTCCAATGGTTAACAAAGGAAGAATTTTCCCTCTGTTCTTCACTATAGATGCATTGGTCTTACTGACCACAGCATCTATAGGATTAACTGCTGGGATCTGAGCGTGGATGTCATGGACACATGTCCTGTGCCCAATTCATACATCCTGTTTACACAGCAAGATGTCCGTCCGTAAGGGTCCATTTACACAGAAAGATTATCTGACAGATTATCTGCCAAAGATTTGAAGCCAAAGCCAGAAACAGACTATAAACAGAGATCAGGTCATAAAGGAAAGCCTGAGATTTTTCCTCCTTTCAAATCCATTCCTGGCTTTGGCTTCAAATCTTTGGCATATAATCTGTCAGATAATCTTTCGGTGTAAATGGACCCTTAGCGTTATATTGTGAAGCCGCACAAAAGATGCAATTAGCCGAAGAGCAGATGTTTTCCTGATCCTCAGCTCATCGCTGACACTTTTACACGGGCCGATTATCAGCCGAATGTTTTTTAGCAACACTTCTGCTTATTATCTTATTGTCAAACAAAAAATGGATCCACAACAGGATGACAAGAAAATGCAGGACAATCAAAAATAAATATTAATTTAATCTTTATTCAAATAATTCAATTCAGATAAAATACATTAAAGTTCATTAAAAAATAAAGAACATGAAACAGAACCATACACAATGGTTCACAATGTGTATGGTTCTGTTTCATTTAATGAACTTTTATGTATTTTATCTGATATGAATTATTTGAATAAAGATTAAATTACTATTTATTTTCGATTGTCCTACATTTTCCTGTGATCCCGTTGTGGATCCATTTTTTGTTTGATGTGTATCTTTTATTCTTTAGGACTGCATATAATTTGGGCACTTATTTGTCTAAATCACTTATTATCTTCTTGTGTTAAAGGGACTTAACCCTGCTCTAACCCATTCATGTCAACAGTAGACACGCTCCCAGTGCTCCTGACGGCTTACCGGACTAAGGGTTTAAGAACAACCAGCACAGGAACACAGCGCCAAGGATAAAGGTAACAGACATACCTTCATCCTCAGTGCTCTGTGCGCACTAGGGAGCTATCGGCAGGTTAGATTAATATAACTTGCTGATAGTTCCCCTTTAAACATTCTGTATACTTTTATAGTGTTTTGTTATTTTTTTTTTGATGGTTTAGGTTATTTTTTGGAAAGTTTTTTTTCTTTAGGTATGTTGAGTGTTGAAAGTTCACCTTCTAAAGTTAACAGAAAGAGAAAGAGGCTAAACACAAGTTGGACAGTGTACTATCTTTCTATTCTATATACAGTACTTGTGGTCTATATGAACTTTGATTTATGCTGTTGTTTCCTATTTGTTCCTCGAGTAAGATAAAAGCTGTGGGACGAAATATGGAATACACGTGTTGTTGCAATACATTATTGGAGGCATCTTTCTTCTAGATCTTCATTCCCGGTAGAGGATGAGATGAACCCTTTTGAAGTGCTGACAATGACGTAGCTTCCCTGTGGTTACTGCCCATTGCACAGCAGTATGGATATTGCTCCTAACGTGTATTCTACATCTCAACTTACCATTCAGTAGTCTGGAGTCTGGACCCCAGATTCTGTACAGATAGCTTAGATTGTCCATGCAAATGAACTCCTGAAGAATATGGCATTGGTCCTTACAGTTTTGTAGTTCTACTAATGGGGCCATACATATACTGCACGATTTGATATTAGATGTTTAGCAGTCTAAACTCAAAGGAATCTATAGATGACAGTGACAATAAAAATACACTAATCATAATCAATAAAGCATGAGGGTAGAATTCACCGTACTATAGGTCACAAATTGTAGCTTTTCACTAGGAAACAAGTAATGTAAGATCATAAGTGAATGTACCATGAAGTGTTGCATATAAATAGATCAGTGCCAGTGCGGGGAAGTCGGTGCCTTGGTCCTTTTACTTTGAACTGCATCCTAATTCCCGCGTATGGAACCTATTGCCTATTGTCTATTGCCGAGCCCCGGCCTGGGCCTGTGAGCACGGAGCGGCAGCAGCAGCAGATCATTGCTAGGCTGATTGTTTGTGTTTCAGCCTGTTGAAAGACAACGATCTGATCATTGCCTTCTATTCCTATTCTAACTGGCCCAATCGTACGATTAACGATGTCGGAGTAACGTATTTTTTTTTTCATAACGATCAGCGTTTAGACGGTACATTATATCGTACGGAAAATCGTTTTGCGATCGCTTAAGCCTATCTCACACATTGGTTAAATCGGAATTTTTTGCGAACGACGAATGACTATTTGAGAACATGTTGTAAGATCAAAATGAACGATTTCTCGTTCATCGTTTGATCGTTCGCTGCGTTTACAAGTACGATTATCGTTCGAATTCGTTATCACACAAATTCGCACGATAATCGTTACATGTAAACGCATCATTACACAAAAAGATTTTCGGCTGAATACGGCCAATAATCACTTTTTGAAATAGGGCCTTTAGCCAAAGCTAGGAATGGATTTGAAAAGGGGAGAAATCTCAGTCTTTAATTATTACCTGTTCTCTGTTTATAGTCCGTTCCTGGCTTTGGCTCTAAAAAATCTGTCTGATAATCTGTTGGTGTAATAGGGCCCTTAGTCTGTTTAGCCTTAGGGTCCTTTTACAGACAGATATCTGACCAATTTATCTGACAGATTTTTGAAGCCAAAGCCAGGAACAGACACAGAACAGGTCATAAAGGAAAGAGTGAGATTTCTCCTCTTTTCAGATCCATTCCTAGCTTTGGCTTAAAAATTTATCAGATAAATTGATCACATAACTGTGTGTGTAAAAGGTCCCTAAGCTATGGGTACTGACACTGAGTAAACAATGGAAATGTAAAATACTTGTGTATATGGTTGTTTTTTAAAGCATTATAGTAACTGCTGCCATAAGCAAAATACATGTTAAGCGTTTGTGTAACAAGAAAACAACTTTCTATTGACCAGATATGAAACTGCAAATAGATTCAGTAGTTCCTATTACACAAACACACTCTCAGAGTCACATCATGCCACCTAGTGGCTGAGCGGAGAATGTGTCGCACTCCACAGTCTGCTGATTCATGTTACTCCAGAGAGGTACGAGGCAACGTGGAAGAGCATGGGAAAGAAAGAAATCCTTGTACCCGTTAGTAAGCAGAAGCAAGAAAATCTCTCCTGATGATCTAGGTAGTCTGGAAGCTGGCTATTTGTTATTATCTTTTGACTTAATTATTGAAAGGTATCAACAACTGAGTACTCACGTTTTATCTTTTAGGTGAATGTTAGATCTACTGCATCAAGTTTTTACATAATTTCTGTTCAATAACATTTTTGGTATACGTGTGCCTTTATTGCTTCCATATGTCTAGAGATCTGGAACACTGGATGTATTGTACCTGGTGTGCCATGGACTCAAATGGGACACCTTACCAGACCTGTCACTTGATTGGAAAATGCCAAACCTTTCCCATTATTATAGTGACTTTGCACAGAGCTGAAGTATGACCAGCGATGCTAACTCACTGCTAGTAACTTGTCAGTGACCCTGTACAAACAGCACAGCGTGCCACCGAAAGGGGAACTATGAGCAGGTGAGACACATCTAATCTGCTGATTCACCCTATTGCACCCTATTGCTGGGTGCCGAAGAGGAGGGTATGTCTCTTACTTTCCTCCTTGACACTGTTCCTGTGCTGTTAGCAGTCTAATTTAGCAGTGTAATTCTCGGTCCGGAGTATCATTAGGATCCCTGCCCCAACCCCATGATGCGAGTTGGCCCACCTGCTCATTATCATTAGAAGGAGGGGGCTACCAGCAAGTTAGATTTGTCTAACCTGCTGATAGTTCCCCTTTAAGTTTTTTAAAAGTAGAAGACCCATGAAACTAACAAATCTCAGGCAGGCAGGTGGGTGCAGGAACATAAAAAAGAAAGTATACTTACCTGGCCCTGTGGCCCTGTAGCACTTCCTTAACAATGTCCTCCAGCTGCAATTTCATCAGTGACTGGGGCGGGACAACCACTGCAGTTACTGACTGGTTGAGCGGGCAGTCTATCAGCTTGTCCGTGACTTTGCAGCTGGAGGAGCCGAGGCTGTGATACCTTCCAGCACCTGTGGGAGAGACCTGCACCCCTGTTTGCCTGTTTCATGAGACTTCTCCTTTAGGGAATCTGTCAGCTGTAATTTATGTTCCAAACTGTTGATACTGTTAGATGCTGTTAGGTCAAGAAGACACATGGTACCTTAAATATATTTGTCTGTGCTTCCATAGCATAGAAATTGCTTTTATTCTTTGGTCAAATAGGCTTCTCTAAGCTCCTGAATAGCTATAAGCTTTCTCTTCTCTCCTCCCTCCCTGCTTAAGTTACACCTGGAAGCTGAGTCCCCAGCAGGTCTAGGTATGGGAGGGTGTGTTACAAATTAATGTACATAATGTGCACATATATATTACATACAAATATGCACAAAACATACACACATCATATACAGATATAAAGAACTGCACATTACCTATATGCATACATAGTATACACACATGCATGACACGTACATACACACATCATATACAGATATAAAGAAATGCACATTACCTATATGAATATATAGCACACACATGCACAATACGAACATACACACATCATATAGAGATATGAAGAAATGCCCATTACCTATATGCATACATAGTACACAAAAATATGATATGTATATACACACATTATATACAGATATAAAGAAATAAACATTGCATATATCCATAGATAATACACACACAGGCATCATACACACATACCCCTGCCTCTATATAATAAGATAATATAAACCCCAGGTTACTATATAGACAAAGTTACTGACTGGGTGACAGGCATTTGCAGCAGTACTGGGGGAATATATATTGTCCTGGCGCTGCTAAACACTGAGACCCACCTCCTTCACAGGGGCCCACCAAGGGGTAGGGACCACCAGGAGATTTCCCTGCTCCCCTGTGGGAGCAGCCAAACTACTGTTCAGCTCACAGTTATTGAAGATGTGTGGACACCTCTCAAGCTTTACTGTAATTAAAAAAAAAAAAAACTTTTGACATGTCACACAAACAAGTTTTGATCAGTTGTGGTCTGGGTGTACAGACCCCTCACCGATGGTGCAATGGTGTCTTGTACTTTGTTTACGCAATGCTGCAGCCATTTACCAGACCCCCCTTTATTTAAAAATATATCTGTGTAGGGGTCATAATGCAGTGTCCCAGAACAGGCTGTCTGTTTCTCATATTAAGTCTACCTCTGTTGCTATAGCCATGCCTGTCCTGCAAACTATATGCACTGCAACTGTTTGCTGTGTAGTCCCTATAACTCTTAGGTTCATGTATATTCCTGTGTATATATTTGTACAGTGGTATGCAAAAGGCTGCTGATCACGTGACCATGCCCCGTTACCATGGTACCTCCAATGGCCGTCGAGCTTTGGCCAAGGGTTACCATGTGACCTCCTCTTGCAAGTCAGTCTATTCCCTGCCACAGAGGGGATAGGTTGTCTGTGTGTGTTCTCCTTTCCACCATCAGGGAAGGAGGCTGTCTGTGTCCCTCTTCACCTTCAGAAGAGAGGTCTGTGCGTGTTGCTGTTCCAGTCATCGGCTATCCGCCTGTCTCAAGTGCCAGGAGTGTTCTCTCATCTGGGTGTCGTTTCTCATCAACTTCCTCATCAACTCAAGCTGTTCTACCGCAAGTACTCATTCTCAATCTATTCCACCCAGCATCCCTACTCTCTCATCACCACTACTCCTATCATCTGGCACGTTCTATCAATAGCCTATTGCAACACCACCTCTACTCTGCCCTGTACAAGCCTGCTATATTCCCGGTTGCATCCGAGACTGTTGCTAATAGTTACCACAGTTACAATAAAATTGTAACCACCGTTGTTACTGAACCCTGGCATTGGTGTCTTATCTGGTGCCCCGACTAAGTGCAACGAGGAATCGCATGCCCAGTGTCTCCGCATGGTCAGTACACTGGTCTGCAGCTGTGCCACCCTTGTGCCTATACCGTGACAACACTCCGCCCCACAGCTATCCCGGTTCCTGCCATTCCACAACACCTACACTGCGGAGTGGCCCCTAGGGGCCAGGGCATCGCAATAACTCCACTGTTTTCTTATATTAAATCTTCTGCTTCCCTACATACAGCCATAGAGGTAAATGGTGAAACTCAGGCTACCGATTTGCTATCAGGATGTGAATGTATTACTGAATTCTGCAGAAGCTGTGTAAAGGTTTATGCAATAGATCCTCTGTAGTGGTTTCAGGCAGCGGGGCTAGTCTGCACCCCATACACATGGCCTCATCAGACTAACCTTAGATGTTGTTTATGGTAAAGAGGATAACAAGGGATCACATGTTTACAGCTTCTTTCAGATCAGACCTTGTAAGTATTAAGCCTATGGCTACCACATGGGAAATGCTTTCTGAGGATAAGCACTTTAACAAGGCACTCATGGCATTAGGCTTTGTGTTTCTGGATTTAGACCACATCGACCATTGAAGTAAAGAGAGAGGGAAGGGATTTAACACACTACTGGAATTCTTCAGGACATGTAGAGAAGTGGAGTTATTTTTTCTGAAGTTTAACTTGCACTTAAGAAGGCTAAATGGCACATTACAGGGATTATGAAGCCTTACTGAATGATGGTTATCTTGCTTCCATTGCTACTGTTTTTTTGTTTTTTTTTATTTGACCACTAATGAAATAAAGAAGATACTGCTAGCTATTTACACTTGACATCCCTGGATGGTGGAACCAGATCAGTCAGTGCCAACCACCATGCCCATTATCAGCTACGATCACAATGTAAACCTCAAAATAAGAGGTCTGGCCAAAGCAAGTTGTTGCCAGGCAGCAGGGGCAGGGGAGAAAATAAGCATGATTGACTTCTTACCTCTCCCCGTGCCGACAATGCGCCGTCTGACTGACCTCAGGACCTCTGCAGAAAAGGCATTTTCCCCAAGTTGTCATGACGTGTGATTTTTTTTTTTGTCAAGTTTTTTTGTATTTTTTTGTTAAGATTTTTTTGTCAAGTTTTTTTGTTGTTGTCAAGTTGTGATGACGTCACGACTCAGGGAAAATGCCCAACTTGGCTGATAGACAGCCTGCTCAGCCAGTCAGTTACTGGAGAGTCACCCTGCCCCAGTCGCTGACAGGCTAAGTGCGCTGTTAATCAGTTGGCTCCTGACAGCACAGGAGAACCTGGGGCCTGGCGGAGGGGTCCCCCTCCTCCTTTAAACAACATTGTTAGTTTTAATTAAGTGGCACAATCAAACAGGAATCAAAAAGTTTCACATCATGCTTACCGGTAATATACAGCCCCGTATACTGTCTAGCCCCGACTAATCGTGTGCTGAGCTCAGCAGCAAAATGGAGACCGCTGATGTAGGATCGAGGTCATAGGATGGTTGGACACCCAGCTGATTGTGGAGGCTGAGACAACTGGAGGGAGATGTCAAGGGCCCACATGAGAGATGTGTTGCCCAGGAGAAAGAAGGTGCAGTGGTCATTGCTGACTGCAGACATTAGATAAAAAGGCTTTAGAAGCGCTTCCAGGTGTGGAAACCATGCAATGCTTGGAAGACACCATATCACTACACTGCAGCTAAAAAGTCTGCTAGCTGGGTCCATCTTGACGGTAAAAATATTTCAGTATAGCAAATAATTTACTTGTGAGGCCTCCCTCAGACACAAATTTTGCACTTTTTTTTGCAATAGAAAAATGCCTAAAAAACTATCAGCAGTTTTTCCTGCTTTTTGGCTTTTTTTTACTGGCATTTTCTCATGTTAGTGTAAATTACTAAAGGCATTTTATTTTCATAGCATTTATCCCCTTTTTTTTAGTGCAAGTCACGCCGTTCTTTATCTTGTGATTCCAGGTTTTCTATTGACGAAATGGGGACTATAACACCGATATGTCTATAAGGGAAATGCTGAAGTTTCTGTGGAAAAAAACAGAACGCAGGTCCTGCTGCGATTAAAAAAAATCTGCAAATGCACTGAGAAAGGCCAAGCAGATCTCTGAAACAATGACTATGACCCGAGATATTAGCTTAGAAAGTGAGGACGCAAAAGATTGAGATGAGCCACATTATGAGTAAGTTTAGATGGAGAAAAGGAAATGACAGTAGGCAAAGAGGAAGAGGTTTGAGGTTAGAACACAGTTCCTGCAAAGATCAGGGGTAAAGTTGAGGTTTTGGAGGGCTGCAGGCTATATTCCCACGTGTTTTAGTTTCCTTGGAACTAGCACCTTTTTCTACACAAAGTATATTTTCACATGGGAATGCAAGGTATTTATCAGGTGGAAAACTCATCAATCTGTCAGAAGAAATGGCACCTTTATACAATGAGAATTACACGTATAGAGAGCGATGGGTCTACTTCTATGGTAATTCGGGATAGAACAGCTCCTTATCATGGGTTTAATACATTTGCTATTTTTAGACATTTAGGAATGTTTCAGTTTTGGCAATTCAGCTATGGATGCTCATTGCTCGCGGGCTACAATCACGGCCTTGAGGGACGTTTCCTGCTGTGACCTATAATATCAGACAGCTGTAGACTCCATTGTGCTGAAAGAAAATAAATGAGAATTGGGAAATGAAATGTCTTCCAAGCACCATGTATTGAATCCATTCCTATCTCCATTGTATTGGACATAAGCCATAAGCTGTATCCATGTTTTCCAGAACTCCCTAGGGCTTCAGCCACCGGTATTCAAATGCCGAACAATCAGACTCTAGAATGTTCGAGTTGTGCTTATCTCTATTCACTACTATCCATACTAAAACATCGATCACCTCTATCATTAGATGATCATGAGATTGCATGAGATTGGACGTTGTGTGATTGTGGCCCAGTGGAGTCCATATCCAAGGATATGCTGCCACACATCTGGACAAAACTGGACTACTGCCTAGACATCTACAGCCTAGACTTTGAACATTTGTAGGGTGTTGATGAAACTTTTCAAACTTTCTATAAGGTCTTTTTCAAGCATAAAAGATGTTTGAAAAATACATATAAAAAGTGTTGCATGTATTTATGACACTGCAACAATAAACACGTGAACATTTTTCAAATTTTTTTGGAGTGCTGCCATTACTTTGGATTTCTTGGATTGATACAGGCAGTGGTTCGGCCTGGTTTACAAAAATTGATTTTAACTAGTAGAACCTTTAGGATTATTATCTTGCTATTTTGCACCTAGTGGCACTATTATATTGGCACTGAAGTACCTAGCTGCTGAAAATGAAATTGCTATTTTTTTTTCTCTAGAGAAAGATTAGAGCCATTCTGTACCCACAATCTGACCCCCCCCCCCCCCAAACCACTTGTACCTTCAGATAGCTGCTTTTAATCCAAGATCTTTCCTGGGGTCCGTTCAGCAGGGGATGCAGTTATTGTCAAAAATAAATTTTAATCCAGCAGCGCTGTGTCTAACGGCCGGGGCTTACATTTGTAAATGCATTAGGCTGGCACACCCTCTCTGTCCTTCCTTTCCACCCTCCTCAACATTTACTGCTGTTTGAGCTTTGCACAGGTGTATTAACGATCCAGCCCATGTTCATTATGCACACAGGTGGGGAATAGGAGACAATCTGCCTGGAGAATTCCTAATGCTGAGGAGGGTGGGGAGGAGGGACAGAGAGGTGGTGCCAGCCTAATGCATATACAAATGTAAGCCCCGGCCGTTAGACACAGCGCTTCTGGATTAAAAGTTGTTTTTATGACAATAACTGCATCACCTGCAGAACAGTCCCCAGGACAGATCTTGGATTAAAAGCAGCTATCTGAAGGTACAAGTGGTTTAGAGGGGTTAGATTGTGGGTACAGAGTCGCTTTAATATGCCTGTTGAGAGCATTTATAGGGGTTGTCCGACTTTTACTTGACTTTCTCCAACAGTCCGTAAAGAATAATTAAAGCCGCGAGTCATGTGTCGACCCGTACCTCTATTCAAAACAAAGGAGCTGGGGCTGATTTGGTGATCGCTGGGGGGGGGGGGCATGGAGGTCAAACCCCCCCTCCCCCGTCACCAATCTCTTACTTGTCCCCTATTCTGTATTCACACGCTGTACAAGTGGCCACTGTTTAACGTTACCTACGGCCGGAATTAATGATTATGATCATTCCAGCTGTAGGTATCATTAACCCCTTGCCTCCGCAGCCTGTTTTGGCCTTAATGACCAGGGCCTATTTTTTAAATCTGACCTATTTCACGGCCCGACGATCGTTGATCGAGGGCTGCAGGGACATCGTTACCGATGTCCTTGCAGCCCTTGCAGCATACATTACCTGTCAGGTCTTCTGCACCGCTCTGTCTTCCTCCCCGGGTCCCGCGCGCTCTAGCTTCAGAATGGCCTGTCAGCTGACAGGCCACTAAGCCAATCACAGGCCGGGGGGGCCCCAGCCTGTGTTTTGCTGAGCGCTCTGTCAGCTGACCGGCCATTCTGAAGATAGAGCGCGCGGGACCCGGGGAGGAAGACAGAGCGGTGCAGAAGACCTGACAGGTAATGTATGCTGCTGCTGCTTCTCAAATCGTCGGTTGCCCGCCGCGCACCGCTATTACACCGTAGCGATGCGTGGTGGGGAAGAATGAGTTTAGGTCTGACCCTAAATAAACGATCAGCCGATGACACGATCATCGGCTGATCGTTCTCTCTATTTCACCAAGCGATAATTGGCTGAATCGGCCCAAATGGGGCCGATTTGGCCGATTATCGTTACTGTGTAATAGGGCCCTAACCCAGACGCACCGGGTAGCATCTGGGTTACCATGGTAACCCCCAGGGGATGGGCTGGAAGCTCCGAGGGGGGGCGCGGCTCCTGTGGTCGGCTCCGGGGGTGGGGGTCTGGAAACTCCATACACAGCCTCCTCCTGCTGCCAGATCTCATCTAGGGACAGTGGGGGGAGGCAGAGAAGGCATGACCAGGGACGTCATCATGCGTTCTGACACTGCTTTTCATGACGTCCCTGGACGTTATATTGGGGGAAGGGTTTAATCAACAGACGTTCACGGCAGAATGGCCGTTGTTTGTACAGCGTGTGAATATAGCCTTATTTGGAAAATCCCTTTATCATAAATATTTCTTGAAGTTTGTTTGAGATGTAATCTATTTTATTTTTTACAATCCCCTAAAAATAGACCAGGCCACTAGTCATTGACCCATAGAGCAAATCCATGTTAACAAAGCAGAGAACACACAATGAGTCCTTTACAGTGGCTGTAAATCTGGTGGTCCTCACACACAAATGAAAGTCCCCTGTTTTCTTCCTGATCCCGCATCCACTGGCATGTATACTTAATCCTTTCCCTGTTTAAAACTTTTAAACATCTCTCCAAATTATGATCTCATTCCTACACCTGCATAAACCAGTGATGTCATTCAGCTAAGGGTTCTGGGCTCTATATCAATGTTGGACTGGGTTTTCTTTTGTTTTGAGCTTCTCTGAATTAAAATAAAAGCCTATATACTGAAGGTCTATTGAAAAGTTTATAATACATTGGGCAAGTCATATAAAAGATTGTAAATATGTATCTTGAGCAAACATCATCATTACATGTATAAATGCTCTTCAATGAAAGGAAAAGAAATATGGGGGTGGTGGTGGCGCTTTCTGGTGTAGTATGTTGGTATGTACAATGTGGCTAAAAGATAAGTGCACAGTAAAGGCTCCACAGTGATTTTAGGAGTCAAAGCACGTTGTATCTGTTTTTAGAATAACATTTTTTACAGTTTTTATATCCCACTTGAGTACCATTAGCTCATTCACATGGGGGTTTCTTTACTGAACCCATCGGTCACGCCACGCCTGGTTCCACAAGCCTGGTTTAGGTTGGCGACATATAGGTTATACATTTAGGTTCTCTTCAATAAAAATGGGTACACCAGAGAAATAAAATTGTTTTCAAATCAACTGGTCTCAGAAAGTTATACAGATATGTAAATTACTTCTATTCCAAAATCTCAAGTATTCTAATACTTATCAGCTGCTGTTTGCCCTGCAGGAAGTGTTTTATTCCCCCATTGTTTAAGTCCCCCACTATCCTCCTGCAGTGTCTCTGGGTCCCCCGATGAAAGCTGCCACTGCTGCTGAACGATGTTGTCGTGACAGCTTACTCAGCCAATCATTGACTGTGGCGCTGTCTCAATCAGTGATTGGCTGAGCAGGCTGTCACTGCCAAGATGAGTTAAAGTGACGGGGCACACTTTAACAGTTTAAAAAAAATAAAAAAAATAAAAATAAATATATATATATATATATATATATATATATATATATATATATAAATAAAGATTTTTATTGCAGATTTTTACTTCCCCATTTAAGTCAGTTAGGAACATCAGAAATTATGATGCACTATATCCACAACAGAAATTGACACTAACCATACGTCATTGGGGTGTTCACCAGTGGCTTCTGTCTGACCTGCTGGTCTAAATGAATACATTTCTCCCTCCTCCCTAAGATCAGAGATAGCTAGTTTGGGCAGTGTGAAAGTGATGGCTTTGCCCCTGTAAAGGGAAACTTGTCAGCTAGAAAGTCCTCCCAAACTGCTGACATAGTTACATACTGTAGCTTTGTATAGTGTGCAACTATCCATACTGTTATTGTTGTTGTTGTTGTACAAGACTGTAATCACCTGAAAAAGTTCTATTTAATTCCAGTCTGAAGTGTACTAGTCATTGCTCCCACTAGCCAGAAACCTACTCCACACTGATGAGGGGCAAAAACCCGAAACAGCTGTCTGTGGATGGATACCTTGCTGAGGTGGTTTCCTTGACTGGAGAACGCCTTTGGCTTGGTTGTTCCTTCCCAGAGGGAAGGTCTGGCTAGTTCACTGATGTTGAGACATGTGATGGTGTCTCTGCAGTGTTCTTTTGCATATTTGAAGTGTAATAGAGGCATGGTCTGAGCACTTTAGTGCCCTGGTCACACCTCTATCACACTTCAGGGTAACAGTAAAAAGGTGAATGCGGCCCTTTACAACTACAATAAAGGTATGGATACTCTTACTGCTTACGTAGCTAGGTAGCCATGCAAGCAGTCTCGAACATCTTTTCAGCTGACAGTTTCCCTTTAAATTTTCATTGAAATTGCTGATGCTATAATACTCTGCAGATTTTCCACATGCAGGTCAGCTGTGGAGAATCCGCAACCTATCTGACACATAAAAGTAACCCGAAAGAGGCTGTAATGCATTATCACATACAGCTCATGGACTCATGGACTTGTTGGAAAAAAGCCAACCCTTCTTTCTATTCTTATACAATCATCCTATTATGGAGGGATGGCAATGATAATGTTTAGAAAGAGAATAAACTGATATCCTAATAGAGAAGTGATTAGTGAAGAATAAAATTGACAATAAATTGATATCCTTATAGAGAAGAGATGGTTAGTATCTTGGTTGATTTATGTGAGCAATAAAAGTTTGCTTTGACATTCTGTTCATGAATATCTTTCCATTTCACCCTTTCCCCCACATACAGAAAATGCACTACAGTGTATGTAAGTGTGGCCTCACAGTAGGAGCCCATGTCATGATGCTGACATGCTACAAGAGGACACCCACATTCCTGCTGATGGCCTTTACAAACACACAGGTCACGTATTCTAAAGGCCAGCTGTCAGAGGGTCTCCATGAAATAAATGCAATGGATGAGGCATATTATGTGTGTTTTTTATTTAGCTAAATAATCCCATATGTAACACAGAAAATCTAGCAAGTAAACAGGCACAGTTAATATATACAGCGTATATAGAAAATCATTGCGCTCTTCTTGGAAAAGCAAAGCAGACCAGATGGTATATGTTAACTAAAAACAGATTCATAACACTGGGCGCAAAAATGAAAAACTGTACAAATCCTTTTCTCTGCTCTAAGACCAGTGACTGCTGGATATCAGCCAAGCATGCTTATAATTTAAGGAGGACTTTTTGTTACATTAAAAGCTAAAATCCCTAGCAAAAATTATGGAATCATCTTATCTGTGGTGGTTGCAGAGGGCACAACTACAATCTGATACAGCAGGGAAGGGAGGCCCAAAAGTGGTAATATGCGGCCATGCTCTGCTGGTATCACTTGTGATATTGGCCTAGATGAACTGGCTTTTGTTTAATTACAGTATGGTTATATGTGCTCCTAGTATAGTGGTATTATCTAGTAACTGTATGGCTATTACATATTAGTATTGTCATAGATTTAAAAGAATGGTCTCATAAGTATACTGATTTTGAAGCTCTTATGGGTATTTTAAAATGCCTAGGCAGGGGCCTCAGGTGTCTGTGTACTTTATTTATAAAGGGGCTAAGAACCCATGGAGTTGGACTTTTTTTTAAAGATTTGATGGAATCTGCTACAGAGTGGGAGAGTGGCACAGAGTAGGAGGTTAGGTCCTACTTTTAAGACATCATTAGTAAATACCCTATTAGATCAATCGCAAGTCATCTGCATCTGTTTTTTATCTGTTTTTTAATGTCAGTGAGGACCCATGGAGTTGATGAAGATTTGATGGCCTCTGCTACTGAGGACCCATGGAGTTGTGAAGATTTGATGGCATCTGCTGCTGAGTGGCAGATTGGCAAAGAGTAGGAGGTTAGTTTCTACTTTTAGAGCATCATCTGTAAATAACCTATAAGATCTATTACAGCAATGACAAGTCATCTACATCTGTTTTTTATCTGTTTTTACATGTCGTTGAATTTAATAAAAAAAAAAAATAGATCAGAAAATAGATGAAAACATCACATTTGTTGTTTCTCATCTGGTTTTAGTGGTTTCCTTTGTTCTCATGAAAAGTCCCGATATCGTGCTAGGATTAGTTATATCTGACATCTACTTCTGTTCATGGTGTCCACATGGAGGACAGCACACATCCTGACACAATAAACTGTGAAGCATCTCGTCCTTATTAAAGTGCACTGATATCAGCTCACATCCATTTCTGTGTTGTATCCATACCACATATACATCTATATATAGACAGCCAGATGTTTCTCCATAAGAGTTCTGACAACTGTCAGGCTGCCTGCTCTACAACTCTTTGCATTAATACACATTTGGGCACAGAAGAAATGCTAAATTTAATCTTCAATAAAATTTTGTATCATATTACTAAAAGTCAATTTACTTCAGATGCGAACAAGGATCACTTCTTTCATTTCTATCCTTTTATCGGCGACTTGTTTCTCTGGCAAAGAAACAGAAGCCAGGGTACTATTTAGGGACCACACATACTCATTGGATTTATATGCTTTGCTTGTCTTATTTTCATCCTTGCACATCTAAGCTTTCTATAAACAACTGAGCTGTAACATCTGCATGGTATGACCGTGCAGATTACATAGCGGGAGCTGCACTCATACAGTGCTGAATGTAATGACATAGTCCTCAAAGGTCTTGCAGACAGTGAAGCATCTAAACAAGGTCCTGAAGGCCATATCTAGCCTAGGCAAGGCTGTATAGATGCTAGCCCTGACCTACAGTATCATGAAAAAATAAGGTGTTATGTAATAAAATGTTTTATAGCCAATATGACTTTCATACTACAGTCAGAAGGCCAGCTCTCACATATATTTTTTTAGTACATTCTGTTTTTCAAATAAACCATTGTGCCTATTGTAGCTGCATACTTGTAACATTTCAAAGACAAAAAAAAATCTAGGTACGTCGGGATATGTTATGTAATAAAACATAACAGAAACTATATAAAATAGGTATCGCTGTAATTGCAGAATAGAGTTGACTTGTCTCAAAAATGTTAAAACAACCAAAATTGCTTTTTTTTCCTTCCCAAATTTAAATAAAAGAGTTATGGCTGTTAGAGGATAAGGAAGAAAAAGCAAAAATGCAAAAGCAGAATTTGGCACAGTCCTTAAGGGTTTAGAAAATCCTGGTTATTTTATTATTTCCCTGAGCCCAATCCTTTTTCTAGTCCCTTTACAGTGAAGCCTCTAAAGTGCCTTTAAAGTGACTTAAGTGACCCAAAATCTGACCCCCCCCCCCCCCCCCCCAAACTGCTTGTACCTTCAGATAGCTGTTTTTAATCCAAGATCTGTCCTGGGGTCAGTCCGGCAGGTGATGCAGTTATTATCCCAAAAAGCAACTTTTAAACTGGCAGCCCTGTGCACAATGGCCGTGGCCTAGATTGTGTATGCATTAGGCTGGCACAACCTCTCTGTCCCTCCTCCCCACCCTCCTCATCATTAGGAATGCTCCAGGCAGATTGTCTCCTATTCCTCACCTGTGTCAGCACGGCATATGGGCTGGATCGTTAAGGCACCTGTGCTATGTTCAGACAGGAGAAAATGTTCTAGGGGCATTCCTAATGATGAAGAGGGTCGGGAGGAGGGACAGAGGGAATGGTGCAAAGTTAGGGCACAGATATTCTAGGCCACGGCCGTTTGACTCAGGGCTGCAAGTTTAAAAGTTATTTTTTAGGACAATAACTGCATCACCTGCCGAACGGACCGCAGGACAGATCTTGGATTAAAAGCAGCTATCTGAAGGTACAAGTGGTTTGGGGGGGGGGGGGGCAGATTGTGGGTACAGAGTCGCTTTAAAATAGAATAAATTTGATGCACAGCGTATACTCCACATTTTGGTGCAATTTGTGGAGTATATGCTGTGCATTAAATTTATAGACACAATTAGACATAAGTGATAGTGATATCTTATGTTACAATCATAAACGTGTGGTGTGGAAAAGTACTTAATTCATCTCTCCAAAGACTATAAATGGAGCTGAATTATTTATTTTTTAAATGAAGCATAATTTCAAACATACATGCAACTGCCCAACGCATGCACCAATTGACTTTGTAAAAATTCATTGACACATGTTCAAAGAACGCTCTAGACAGGCCAGTTATTGGGATAAATGGCTGCAATAGGGATCGCTGGATGACTGGTGCGGTCCATCACCTCCATTGTCAGCAGTACACCCCCTGTTTAAATGTGGAGTTGTGCTACCGACAATCAGTAACTTATGGGGCTACACAAAGGATGTGATTAGCCATCAATTGAGCGTCTGTCCATTGTTGGATGATCACTGGGTCTTTTAAACAGGGCAATAACTGGGCTATTCTGCCAATTATCGCTTATTGTATAAAGATCTATTTAAACTAAAAGATTTGTCAGCCGTGGGGGCTGCAAAAGAGCGGCGTTCAACGAGATTGTCAAATCAAGCTGCATGAATGATCCTTGTATTGTTCGTGCATCTCTGGAAACTGACAACACAGATATGTATATACCTGTGCTTTTTGTTTGCAGATCACAAGAAGTCTATACTTACCATCTGCGCTGCTTGCGACCCGGAATGTCTCTCCAGTCCTCTGGCTGGATGTATGCTCATGCCTTCTCTGGAGGACTGGAGGAGACGTGCCGGATCACAAGCAGCACGGAAGGTAAGTATGTACTGCTTGTAATCTGGAAACTAACAGAACATATCCATATCTGCCCAGTCAGTTTGCCTTTATAGTTATTGGCCACACATCCCCTGTTTACACAGGAACATGTGAGGCCGATGACGATACATTTTTGTTGACAAAAGGCACAATCAGCTAAGGATCCGATTGGTGGCCGGAGTGCTTCTAGCAACGTTCCTGGATTAAAATTGGCCCCTGTAAAAGGCCCTTAAGTCTAAGCCCTAATTAAGTTGGAGCCTCCGTCGAGGTGTCTTTTTTTTTTTTTTTAATGAGGCCTCGTGGTAAGAGTTTCCTGGTGGATAATCCAGACGGACAACACTATATATATATGGGTAGTGTACCAGACCTAATAATTTACTTCTTAGTAGATCTGTTGTTTGCATACAGGATAAATGACTGCTTGTTGTCATCACCGTTTTTGATGTTTACATTAGAAGAGCTGCTTTGTTTGTTCTTGCCCCCTGCCTCTTCTTATTTTCACCCTTGTGCACTGAACTCTGGTTAGAAACTTTTTAATCACCAACAGTCTCAGCAGGACATGGCTTCCATATGGCTTCTAATGGTATCTTAAGTGAATTATCTCTGGGCTTTATCTCTGTTTTACCTGTAAAACATGCACCATTTATCCTGTAACTAGATGCCAGGCTTTAGTTCTGGTCTTGATAAGTTCACAGTTTGCTGGACTAGATGCAAAAATTAGATGTTTCGCATTATTCAAATTATTTTTTGCAGCTTCAGCTTAAAGTCCTGAAATTTCCATATCTCTAACCTATACTGCCTGCCTGTTTTTAATTGGAGGCCTACAGTGCCTGCAATTAAACAACTAGGGTCTTCTGATATTTCTCTATGGTGGTAATTTTATAAACATGTAGTGTCACAGTACAGGTGTGCCACTACATTGGGGTTACTCAACAACTTTTAGTGAAGGTCCACTACCGGGGTCTATGGTCAGGTGAAGGTCCGAGCTGAACATCATTAGTAAAATTGTTGCGCTCCCCCAGTAGTATATAACCGCCCTGTTGCTCCCCCAGTAGTATATAGGCCCCTGTGCGCTCTCCCAGTAGTATATAGTCCCCCTGTGCGCTCCCCCAGTACTATATAGGCCCCCCTGTGAGCTCCCCCAGTAGTATATAGCACGCTTGTGTGCTCCCCCAGTAGGATATAGTCCCCCTGTGCGCTCCCCCAGTAGTATATAGTCCCCCTGTGCACTCCCCCAGTAGTATATATCCCCCATGTGTGCTACCTCTCTTGGTGGGAGGGTCTTCTTTAGTGAATGATGGATATAGCAAGACAGAGTTCCTGCTGCAGTGTATATCTGGCCCCGGATCAGGGCTAAGGCCCTTGTCAGGAACCATAGCAACAGATTGCTTATGAGAGATTTTTCAAACTAAGATGCACTGCTAAGCTAAAGGTGGGGTAAGATGGAACAAGGAGGTATTACTTTAGCAGTCAGATGTTCAGCTTTAAAACCCTGCAATATGTGATGGATCCCCAGAAAATATGTGAAACCAAAGAACACAAAATAAAGACACGACACATAGTAATCAGATGTCAGATGTCACATTTTAATTTTTAATTTTAAAATCACATCACACTGAAAACAGCAGACCCCCAACTCATGAAGAGTCACCCTTCAGCACTCAGACGGGGAAAAAACCCCTGTGGAGGAAACCTCGAGAGAGCCATGTCTGGAGAGTTACCCCTCCCCTGACCTTAGAGGGTAATACCAATAAACTTAGTTATAAATACATATAATACACCGGTTGTGAGAGAGAACTGGCTGCCACAGCTGTCACCTTATTAGTGTCTAGATGGAAGTACCCCTTCTCCCTTACAGATCCAGCTCCACCTCTCAAGACCTTCTTTATGACATAAGCGATCAGTGTAGGACTGGGGTATCTGGGGCCCTCCAAAGGAAATTATCCTGGGGGCCCACCAATGAAGAACCAGTGAGAAACAACATGTCAGTCAGTATTTGTGCAGGTTCTAAAGCCCCACCGAAGGATTCTCCAGTCCTCTGGTGGGCCAGTCCGACACTGTAAGCGATTGCTGAAAATGGTGAGTGGTGGAGCCAGCACCGGAGGACGTGAACTATTAAAATATAACTTTTATTCGGACATTAAAAACTCCATACCACACTCCATAACAGGACCTACGCGTTTCGCGCCGATGCGCTTAATCATGGTCTCAAGCGATTTTCCTCACAGTTCATGGTTGCTATGGTTACTACAGGTGCCCACAGTGATCTAAAACATCAATCCTTTATTGCCTGGTGATGCACTTTAGAACAGAGGTTATAAAACACACCTGTGACCAGGCAAGCAGCTTATGGTTAGGGCACACTAAGAACTCTAAATAAAACGAGCTTAGAGAAGATATGTGACGGTAGGTGTTGAAATGATATGCCTGAGACTCACCCTGTAACACATACCTCCCAAGTTTTTGGACGACCAAAGAGTGACACATATAGTCACTACACTGCACGTGTCCTACAACAGCTCTGTTACTGTCAGTGACTGCACTGCAAACAACCTCTGTGGTTGTCATGGTGATGCTGCAACAACTAAACAATGTAATTACATTCGGTTTTATGCTGTTTTTAACCTTTGCATTGTAAAGAATAAAATCTGTGGATGGAACCTGCAAGAAAACTGGCATGATGGGGTAAAATTTGGGTTTTGGTTGGTTGCAGCACGGTCGCCCTTTACAGTATCCATGTTTTTCAGGGCTGGCGTGCATTCAGTTTGGTAATGTCACTCATCACTAGTCACAAATCATAAGATATACAATCCATATAGCATGTAACATCTGATTACGAGCAGGTCTTTATGGCTATTTTTCCATATGTTTATAAGATTGCTTTGCATACATTGTCCTTCCTGTTTGTGTAAACTGGACTGTCCTATATACTTGGTCCAAAAATAGAAATGTGTCTATTTTATTAGAGGTACAAAGGGTAGTTTCCAAATTAGATTACCAGTGATGATCCTTTGTGTAAATTACCAGCGGGGGAACTCATGCCTTACAGATAATAGCCGGCTTGACATTTATGGGCGTCAGGGGAATTTCACATGCACCTCAAAGCCCTATTGAATAAACAAACTGGCAGCAGCGTCCAGGGTAAAGCCCTGTTACCAATGGCTGGATGTGCTGACTCTGTATATACTTAGAGGTTTCTGAGCAGTCACATTAACAGTAGGACACACATCTGACTAAACAGCTTTACTGAGCCTGGAGCTGAACGTTATATAAACAGGAGACTATGTGTGGGAATTTTTCCCGCTCTACTAGGTGTTCTTTGGCTCACAGATGAACACCCTGCAGAGGATTTACCTTGCACTATAGTTTGTTCACTGACCCTACATTCACAAAACTTTGCAGACAGTATAGTTCTGTGTCTGTAAAACCCTAATGTTTGTATGGCTAGGACTACTTGACTTGTGGTCGCCAGCAAAGTGCTAAAATTGCAGCAATAATGCACAACTTCGGCGACTCCTTAGAAACAGTCTTGATTGATAGATCTGTCCCCGATTTGGTATAGAGAGAAACAGGGCCGTCTTAACAGCATTATGGGCCCCTGGGCAGAGCTGTGAACTGCCTGCCCGTCCCAGCTGACTAAACCTCCCCAACCTTGCAACCCCGCCTGCCTTCCCAGCTACATCCAAAGCCACCCTACTCTTTCCTCCGGACCACCTCTAGCAACGCACGTACAATGTTTATGATGATGCAATCGGCATTGCTCATCGCTTCTTTGTATGTCAGTGTTTTACAGTCCGTTCACAGCACAAAGGGGTCCCCTACGAGTCATGGTCCCCCAGAAAGCCACCTACCCTGCCCAATTGGAAAGGCGGTTCTGGAGAGAAGGCTCTATCAAGACTGACAGGGCAGACAGAGTCTGCCAGGGACCACCCCTGGTTCAGGCAGCATGAAAGTAATGACAGGTTCCCTTTTAAACATAAGGACATAATTTATTATTGCTGACCGTAGGGGCATTATCGGCATTGCTTGTTGTAAACAAGAGAAATCTTAAATTTGTTAATGGTGGCCAGGAATCTATAGGACCTCCTGCCATCTGATATTGACTGTAGTGTGTTCGCCCTAGCTACAAGATCCCATCTATTCTGAGACAACATAATCTTACTACATAATCTAATATGGATAAACTATCACTTCTCAGCCTTTTAGCTAAGATAATATGTAAATACGGAGAGTATTAGACCTATTCTAACTCGTTTTGTGTACTGTATTATGTTAAAATGTGCCTGATCTGATCTCAGTAATGTGGCTACCCAATGGTGGGGTATGGTTGCATATTTCTATACACTATTTGATACGTCCATATTTATGTGTGTTCTCTTTCTATCTACATAGGCCATGTAATAGCATAGATGCATAGATCAGACAAAAACTAGGGGAATATATTTTAACAGAATAAATGGAAGACATCTGACATTGCATGTTCCTAATGGCTCCTTTTAATATGAACTTGTCATGTTAAAAACATAGTCCAGCTTACAGGCAGCATTTTATAGAACAGTAGAAGCTGAGCAGATTGATATACGTGTTTGTGGGAAAAGAATCAGTAGAACTAGTAATTTATTCTCCTAAACCTCTGCTCATCCTTTGCTTAGGAGTCCAGTGGGCGGTCCTACTGGTGATTGAAAACCTTGTATGAGTATACATATAATTTTAGCTGAATAGGACCATCCACTGGACTCATCTCTTGATCTGTGCTCACAACAGGAGATGTAAAAGCATCTTTAGGGTGCGTTCACACCTACAGGATCTGCAGCAGATCTGCAGCAGATTTGATGCTGTGTTCAGTTATTTAAATGAAATCTGCTGCAGAAAATCAGCTGCAGATCCTGTAGGTGTGAACGCACCATTAAAGACCTAGTGCAATTAGCCATATATTTGCCATATAACCTTTGGCTATATATAAGACTGTGCTCTGGGAAGATGGCTCCTTTTAATCTTTGTAGTCTTATCTCATATTGACCACAATTTCCCTATTGTTGGCTTGTTATAAAAATCTTATTGAGTTTTGACTAACCTTCATTTGTCCTCATAGCTTGTGCTATACCTGTCATATCTCCAGGGAGAATTGCGATAACAGAGAAATAACGTGAATGTCAGATTTAATATGGGAAAATTCCCTGATGTGGAAAGAAAGTGAAAATCAGATGGCTGTATCAGTGGAAGCTCCAGGAATCATTAGAAGAAAGCTAACAATGAACAAGGAAAGTGATATGCCCTCAGAAGACTTGTATAAACTTCCAGTAATAACCTCATTAACACAGGCTTCCCAGCAATGAATGGCCGACCTTCTAACCACCTATCTCCTGCCAGTCCCTGAAGCTATGAGAAGCCTTTTATCTAATACATTTACCAGACTTTAAAAGTTTTTTTTCCTCTTACCATCCTGGCCACATGTTACTCCTAGAACCTTCTGTAAAGGCCCTATTCCACGGAACTTTTTCGAACGATTATCATTCATAAAATCGTTCAAACGACCGCTCGTTAACGATATTCGTTCTGTGGAATAGCTGTAAACGAGCGAACGACAACAGCGAAATCGTCGTTGAGTCGTTCACTATTTTTTTTCAACATGTCGAAAAAAAAATCGTTGGTCTTTCAACAATAATTCGCTAATCTTTTCGTTGAATAAAAAATCTTTCAGTCGTTCTTGAAATGTCTACCTACATTTCCCCACATTTTTAACGACCATGTGACGATGTAACGACCGCAAAAAAATCGTTACACTACAGATATCGTTCACGTTCCCACACGTTTTATGTGTTATCGTTCGCTTAAAAAAATTGTTAAGTGCTCGTTAACGAGCGGTCGTTGGAGCGAGTCTATGAGCGATAATCGTTCCGTGAAATAGGGCTATAACACTAAAGATATCTAAGAAAGCCGTCACTTCATGGTGGTGGGCTAAGTGAAGTTTGTTTTCCTGCCATGTATCGCAGATCTGTATTGTACATTATGAAGTCGCACAGACAAGTGGGTGGAGTATATTTATCTTATCAATATGCAGCTTAAGAAGAATTTGGCCCCATAGAAATATATGTTGGACCCCTAGCAGGTGACTTAGATAAGTAAAATATTAGGTTCTGAATAGGCACTGAAAAAAATTGACATGTCATAGGAACTTGTGAAAAGTTTTGATGAGTTGGGGTCTCAGTATTGAGACCCACACCAACCAAGAGAATGAGAAGCACACCATAGCACATTTGACTCCCTGACTCACAGTCAGAGCTATCTGGCTACAGCATACCCCTGCCTTGCCCTATAGAGAACACAGGAGTGGTCGGCCATGATGAAAGTTCCTGTGTATAAGGAGTACACATCAGCTGTCAGTTACTGAAGATCTATGGCCACCTTTAGCTGATAAATCACCCACGATTCCACAACAGCCACTCCAGTGGTTGTCTTTGTTTACTGTGCCACAGTGCTAATGTGCCTATATAGCTATTTGACTATTGTAGCCAATCCCCAACCTCACCAGTCCCGTGCCATAAACTCATGAAGTCAGTGATTGGCTGCACTGGTCACGAATCATGATATATGAATATAACAGTAATGTAGAAATTTTCCTGCTGGTCTTTGTGGGCCCTCTATATAACTACAAGCACTACCTGTAATAGATTATTGCTGTGCTCTCTGTATTGTTCGGTGCTCCAGGCTTATTCCCTAAGTACAGACCATCAATATTAAGTCAAAGAAAACCCCTTTAAGTTTCAAATTAGGTAAATCATTTTATGATTTTATGGAGATATAATACAATAATAGTCAGAACAGAATTAAATAAAAATTTAAACATTTTTCCATAAATACCAACTTTATTGGTAGCGGCACAATACCTGCCCAGATTACAGGCTACAGACAGCAGTGGGAGCTGGCTGACACGAAACACAGCTGTGCTCTCAGGAAGCAGCCTAGTTATCGGCACACAAGTACCTTTCTATGCCCTCTGTGGATTTATGATGCACCCCCCACTTCCAGTTCTTTCTCATTTATAATAACATGCTTATAAATTGCCCAGGACAGCAGACTGGTGAGGACGAGGCGTGGGAAACCAGACTAGTGTGGTTTATGGTCATCTTCTCTTCAGCTTTTATAAGCTTTAAAATCCAAACACTCAAACCAATGCAAACAGAAGAGTGCTCTGTAATAAATATGCTATGAGTGATATTTTCCCAAAAGATTTCTACCGGGAGATATTATTGAAGTATACTGTGGATGTTGAAGTGCGTTGACTAAAGAAAGTGAAAAATCTGAACAAATAAAACTGAAATGTAAAAATATTTCTCAATAATCATTGAAAACATCTTGGTAAATCTAAGAACCTTGGATTTGAAGTATTTTAGGTTGATTTCATACATAGGGACAGATTTACTAAAGCTTCTTTCTTCTATAAACAGCGCCACTATTGCCCTCTGTTTATATGTCGTATTGCAGCATAGTTAGTGAATGGAGCCAAGTTGTAGTACCACACACAACCTGAAGACTGCTGGTGGTGCTGGTGTGGCGCTGGATTTGAAAGACAGCGAGTATGTTTTTCTAATCCTGGATAACCCCTTTAATAAATTTGTTGCATCTCTGAACAGCCCAGATTAATATCCATGAGCTGCAGTAGCTTTCAGCTTAAAATTTATGTCACTTTCTGGCATAAATTATTGAAAAATTCACCACCATATAAGACCACTGAAAAGTTGCAGGTTTAGAAGGGATTTTCTGTGCCAAGAGGGTTTTTGCATAGTTGCTGGGGCTGCGGGGCAAATAGCAAAGCAGTATATTTATGACGACCCCTTTAAAAAGATTCTCTTGTCTTCTTTTGTATTTGTTTCCCAGTAACTCTTCCAGAGATTGGATGAAGGAAATATTGCTCCAACATACCGATATCACGTTAGTCAGATTTCGGGTGCTAACACACACACACCGTAGTATCTGCAGCAGATACGCAGCAGATATGCAGCAGATTTGATGGTGCAGATTTGATGCTGTGTTCAGTCATTTAGATCTAATCTGCTGCGTATCCGCCGCGTATCTGCTGCGTATCTGCTGCAGAAAATACGCTGCGTATCAGTCGTGTGTGTTAGCACCCTTCAGGTTTTCTGTTGAAGAATTCGGGAAAAACACCAGAAAAAAACGCCAACATACTTATACACACAAAGTTGATTCTGGTGCTTTTACCTCCCAAACGCAGGGCCTGCTGCAATTTCACAAAACTGCAAAAGCACTGAAAAATAGTAAAAAAAAAAATAGTTCTGTGGGTATTGTGTTTCATTTTTTCCCATTGACTCTCAGCTAATATCTGAATACAATGTTTTTGACCCAAAATTAAGCGATGCGTGAAACTTGCCATTTTTAATGGTGTTTTTTTTAGAAGAATGTCTAGTCTGAGTCCAGCCTAAACAAGTCTGCACCTACAATTTCTTTTCCTTCTTATGTGATAACATATTTTCTGCCAAAATCGGAGCTTAATGCCTGAACTTTTTTCCTTTGAGCCCCATCTATTACAAATACAATATTACAGCGAATTCACTGTCGACAGATCTGTTACAGAAATTTTTGCAACTTGCAGTTCCATACATGTGAATGAGGTTATGTCACTGGTAAGCACATGGGTTTCTGCACACGCCATTCAGATAAATGGGATAATTGCAGAAACGTCTGCAATAAATCTGCCTTGTGTGAATTTGCCTTTACAATGAATTATATAAACTGCTCCCATGTCAGGGATAAACTATTTAAAATGATCAATAATATTGTAATGTTGGAGTATATTTGTCTAGCGTCCCTTCTGAGAATGAATAGGTGAATGTGGATGCTGCTAATAACTTACATGCATGTCCTATCGCCCTCTAATGGAGAACACTAAACATCACACTTTTCTATAAACCATGTAGCTATGTGCAGTTTCAGGCTAGATCTCTCTATTTAACGTCACAACCTCCTAATATTTCAATCTGCTATTTTTCATTGATTTCGATGTATAAGATGCAATATAGGTCATCAGCGCAATGACTCATGTACAGTAATGTAGATCTAAGGCACAATAAGTGACGGCCCCAGGAGACAGGGCTGAAGTTGACTAATTACTCTGAACTTTCTATGAGCTGCGACAGCTGATGTGATTATATTAGTTCCAAAACCTTCCAGCGGCACAATGCTTTTTATCACAAAAACAATAAAGCAAATGAACAGCATTAATCCTGCATGATAACATGACAAGAGCCGGAGATATGTCCATGACCCTGTAAACCTGGGAAACAAAGATTATTCCAATAATGATAACAGTGTTGAACAATTCATTCCTTTACTCCAAATTGATGTTTTCTACCCATCAGCTTACGTACGCATTGCTTTTACCAGGACAGTGACCCCTATCTGCATGGTATTATTGGAGTGTTAAAAGTTGTCACTGTTATTGCTGTTCTAGTTATAAATAAATAGACATTTAGGGGGAGATTTATTAAAGGGTGTAACATTTAGACTGGTGCAAACTGCCACCAGCAACCAATCACAGCTCAGCTTTAGGCAGTGCTGAATGGAAAGAGGAGCTGTGATTGGTTGCTGTGGGCAGTTTGCACCAGTCTAAATTTTACACCCTTTGATAAATCTCCCCCATAGGGAACATTTATTAAGCCCGACTTTTTTTCGTCCCACAACGCAAAGGCTTGCCGGATTTATGAAGAGGGCGATGCCCCCCACAAAGTGAAACCTACACCAACTCAGAGCTTGCATAGATTTCATCGACATTTTTCTTGTGACATTTTTCCTGTGGCCACACCTCCTTGAAAAACAAGCGTCTGCAAATATATTTACATGCATCTGTACCACGTATTGGCATCTCCCCCATTTAATAAATATCCCCCATAGTCACATACACATAGACACATATGTGAACAGGGTCTGAAAATGGTCATTTACATGAGACAGCAGTTAACATCTATATCATAAAAATGAAAGTTTGTCTGTCTGTCCTCTATAGATTTCCAAACAGCTGAACCATTTGACCCCAAATTTGGCAGGCAGATATATTGGGTACCAGGGAAGGTTAGAGCGAAGGTCCTGTCCTTGCCAGATGTACAGGAGGGAAGGGGGACGGGGAAGAGTGCCCCATAGAAATGAATGGGCGAATCGCCACACTGCACACACAGGTGAAATAATCAACACCGCAGCTCTCCAGCAGTAATGACAGTTATAAGCCTTAGCAAGGCTTTCATTTTCACAGAGAGCTGGAATCTGATTGGTTGCTAGGGCCAGTTGCCTCATAACAGATCCACAGAAATAACTGGTAGACCCCATACGCCAACTATACTGTACAGGTATACAGGACCCCGAGTCTATACACTGTAGTATATAGTTAGTGGAGGTCGTGTATACCTGTAGTGTATAGATTGGGGGTCCTGTATTACCTGTAGTATATAGTTTGGGGTCCTGTATAACTGTAGTGTAGAGTTTAGGTCCTGTATACCTGTAGTGTATAGTTGGTGGGTTCTGTATGCCTGTAGTATATAGTTGGTGGAGATCTTGTATACCTGTGCTGTATAGATGGTGGAGTTGCTGTATACCTGTAGAGTATAGTTGGTGGAGGTCCTGTATACCTGTACTGTATTGTTGGAGGGTCCTGTACACCTGTAGAGTATAGTTGGTGGAGGTCCTGTATACCTGTAGTGTATAGGTTGGGGGGTCCTGTATACCTGTAGTGTATAGTTGGAGTCGGGGTCTGTACACCTGTACTGTATAGTTGGTGGAGGTCCCTTATACCTTTAGTATATAGTTTGGGGGTCCTGTATACCCATACTGTATAGTTGGAGTAGGGGGTCCTGTATAACTGTAGTATATAGTTGGTGGAGGTCCTGTATACCTGTAGTTATACAGGACCCCCTACTCCAACTATACAGTACGGGTATACAAGATCTCCACCAACTATATACTACAGGCATACAGAACCCACCAACTATACACTACAGGTATACAGGACCTAAACTCTACACTACAGTTATACAGGACCCCAAACTATACACTACAGGTAATACAGGACCCCCAAATTATAGAGTACAGGTATACAGGACCCTAAACTCTACAGTACAGGTATACAGGACCTCCACTAACTATATACTACAGGTATACAGGACCCCAACTATACAATACAGGTACAATACAGGACCCTAAAACTATACACTACAGGTATACAGGACCCCCCCCCAACTATACACTACAGGTATACAGGACCTCCACCAACTATACTCTACAGGTATACAGCACCTTCACCAACTATACAGTACAGGTATACAGGGCCTCCACCAACTATACACTACAGTTTTACAGGACCCCAAAACTATACACTACAGGTATAAAGGACCTCCACCAACTATATACTACAGGTATACAAAATCTCCACCAACTATATACTACAGGTATAAAGAACCCACCAACTAAAAACTACAGATATACAGGACCTAAACTCTACACTACAGTTATACAGGACCCCAAACTATACACTACAGGTATACAGGACCTTTACTAACTATACACTACAGGTATACAGGACCCCCAAACAATACACTACAGGTATAGAGCACCTCCACCAACTATACACTACAGGTATACAGGACCCCCGACTCTACACTACAGGTATACAGGACCCTCCAACTATACACTACAGGTATACAGCACCTCCACCAGCTATACATTACAGGTATATAGGACTCCAAAACTATACAGGTGGGGATACAGGACACCTCAACTCTACACTACAGGTATACAATACCTTCACCAAATATGTACTACAAGTATACAGGATTCGCAAATTATACACCCCAGGTATACAGACCCCCCAAACTATATACTGCGTGTATAAAGGACCCTAAAACTATACACTACAGGTATACAGGACCCCAAAACTATGCACTACAGTTATACAGGACCCCTCAAACCATAAACTACAGGTATACAGGACTTCCACCAAATATACTCTACAGGTATACAGCACCTTCACCAACTATATACTATATATTATACAGGACGCCCAAACTATACAAGACCTCCACTAACTATACACTGCAGGTATACAGGACTCCCCGAAATATACACTACAGGTATATAGGACCCCCAAACTATACACTACAGGTATACACCCCCCCAACTATACACTACAGGTATATAGGACCCCCCTCAACTATACACTACAGGTATAAAGCCCTGCCCACGTCAAACTATACACTATTGGTATGCAGGACCCCTAAAAACTATACACTTTAGGTATACAGAGTCCCTCCAACTATACACTACAGGTATACACAAATTCCACTGATTAACTTAGATGAAACAATATCTTTTAGAAGATTGCAGTTTCCAGTTTCATTTGCAACGACAATAAACAAGGCCAAAGACCGATCACTGCAGGTGGTGGCATAAATCTGTATTCTGCATCTTTTCCACATGGACAATTGTAGGTTTCTGCTCCAGAGTTCAATCAGGTAAAAATCTTTATGTCTATGCACCTGGCAATAACACTGCCAATGTTGTATATAACCAACAGTAGTGTATATAGGGCTCCTGACAATTTCCCCTTACAAAAAACAAACAAAGATATAGATTGACCTCCTGGAACATCCTTGGAACAAATCTAATTAACACACTGACACTTTATACCCGGGCAGCGCCGGGTACATTTTATAGTACATTTGCTTTATGTAATCATGAATTATTGTGTATTTAATAAATTGATATTTTTGCTACATGAGACTCAACAGTTTTTTGTAGGTAATATACACACAGTCAGTGGCGGATTAAATGTACCCTGGGCCCCGGGCTGTCCACCCAACGTGCCCCCCCCACGTCAATCCGCCCACATTATAATCTGCTACTGCCCCGCCCCCCTGCTGTCCCCAATAAACACCGCCTGCCTCCCCTCCCTGCTGGCCCCAATAAACATAGTGTTTGGTCCCCCAGTAAGCATTGTCCACCCTACCTTCACTGCCCCCAATAAACATATTGCAACTTGTTCCCCCGCTGTTGCCACCATTAAACATCTTGTCACCTCACCAGGCTCATCTGGTCCCCAGCTGTTGCCCCCCTCCCTCCCCCCAAGGTCACAGCAGCACAGAGGATGTCAGAAGAGGAGGGTGCTGATCTTATAGGGCAGGTCACAGGGTCACAGCAGCACAGAGGATGTCAGGAGAAGAGGGTGCTGATCTTATAGGGGAGGTCACAGTGTTCCAGCAGCACAGAGGATGTCAGGAGAGGAGGCTGCTGGTCTTATAGGGGAGGTCCCAGCAGAATAGAGGATGTCAGGAGAGGAGGGGGCTGATCTTATAGGGGAGGTCACAGGGTCACAGCAGCACAGAGGATGTCGGAGAGGAGGGTGCTGGTCTTATAGGGGAGGTCGCAGGGTCCCAGCAGCACAGAGGATGTCAGGAGAGGAGGGTGCTGGTCTTATAGGGGAGGTCACAGGGTCACAGCAGCACAGAGGATATCAGGAGAGGAGGGGGTCACAGGTATACTCACCTCTGGCTGATCCAGCTGCATCTCTCTTCCTCTCAGCTGCTCTTACAGGTTGGCCAGTTCCGAGGGCCACCTGCCACGCTGCCAGCCCCCCCAAAACATCCTCCACACCCGGGGCCTCCTGAGTTTATTGAGGCCGCTCTGCCACCTGTCCCTCGCAGTTTACCCCCCACCTGCGCTGTCTGCCACTGCCGGAGCTTTCAGGGAGCCACTCTGCCTCTTTAGAAGCAAGCTGATTAACACCGGCCCCGGAGGCTCACTGCTCCAGTCGCGCGACACCAGTACTTCTCTTCTCCCCTGCTTCGCTGTGGACTTGTGACGTCAGCCATTACATGTCCGCCACCAAGCAGGGGAGAAGGGAAGTACCAGGGCCGGTGTTCATCAGCTTGCTTCTAAAGAGGCAGAGTGGCTCCCTGAAAGCTCCGGTGGCCGCGGACAGCGCGGGTGGGGGGTAAACATCCTTAGTAATAATGTGGGCAGCGAGACATGGGCCTCCCTGGAGCCTTGGGCCCCGGGCGGCCGCCCAAACTGCCCACATTATAATCCGCCACTGCATACAGTAGTACTAAAACTGGGGGTATTTACTAGAGATGAGCGAATTAGGCGTTTAATTCGCCGCATTGTGATTCATGAATTCGCCAGATTAACTTCGCAAATTTGCTTAACATGGCTGTTACAATATACTTACGCAGTTGCGAATATTATGCAGTTGTCAATATTACACAATTGCAAACGTAACACAGTTGCAAATATTATGCAGTTGCGTACTTCACAAGATAAACATTAGCATGTTCGAAAATAATTATTATAACCATTCCAATCATCAAACAAATAGTTTGTATCAGCGAACACGACCAATTAGCGTAAAATAAGCTACAAATATTTACGAACATGTTCGCTCGCCACTATTTTTAATGAAATTCGTTTGCATGCAATTCGCAAATATTCGTGAATTTATACAAATATTCGCAAGCTTTGCAAAACGAATTTCCAAGTGATTCGCTAACCCAAGTGTGCAACATTTGATTACCGGTGGCTGAAGAAGTTGGATGCAGCCCTACAGAGCCCGCTTGGCTGGATCCACGTTTTCCAGGCAGCCTTAAGGCTGCATCCAACTTCTTTAGCCACCGGTAATCAAATGCAGCACACTCGGGTTCAGATGAACCTGAGTGTGCTCGAGGTTTGCTCATCTCTAGTGGTCATAGATGAGAGGGGCTCACAGATTGTAGGCATACAGGGCAGGCTCACTCTCTTACTCTCCTACATATAGCAGTAGCTAAAATCTGCTACTCTTTGTTACTAGAGACAGACTGAGCCTAACAACAGTAGAAAACACATTTTGTATGTGTCTAGGACTGTGGGGTATGTTGGGAAAAGATTTTGTGAAACATTAAGGGGGGGGCTCTGTAGGTGAGGGATGTACTCAAGGGGGGAGATTTATCAAAGGGTGTAAAATTTAGACTGGTGCAAACTACCGACAGCAACCAATCACAGCTCAGCTTTAGGCAGTGCTGAAAGGAAAGCTGAGCTGTGATTGGTTGCTGTGGGCAGTTTGCACCAGTCTAAATTTTACACCCTTTGATAAATCTGCCCCATGAGGTATATAAGTTATAAAAAATGTGGTCATCCTCGGGTTTTGCTGAACATACAAGCAAATAGAAGCAAATCTGTATATTCGGATGCACTCAGTAAATGCTAAGCAGTAATCACCATTTCTATGGAAAGACATAAAATCGGCAGCTCTAGACCATCTGTGGACTCATTCTGAATTTATTTGAGTTAAAATGTATTCAGAACGGCATCCGATTCATATAAGACCCCTCCTTCCCACACACAGTTACTAAAAGTAAAGAACCCCACTCTTTCAAAATCTAGGTAATAACAAAAATATCACTGTACACATTTAGAGATGTTCTGTACCTAATAATAACACCATTAAGACAACTTTAAAGACATCTGCTTTAGTGGGTTCCATAGGAATTCTCTTGAGACTTGTGAATGTGAATTGCCAGGAAAGCTGACTAACCATCTGCTCATAAGTTAACTCCTTCTCATCAAATACTCCCAGTGCAGGATAGATGAACACTATATGGGTAAAGAAATCTATCAACTATATGGCTATGTTCACACACTGTCCTTTTGTGGCTGTCTTTTTGAAAATTCATCAATTGACAGCCAAAGATGGCTGTCTCTTGATAATTACAGCAACAATTAGCTATGACTTGGCACCCACCCCCTCTAATTTCTGGAGACAGGAACAAAGCTTGTTTGCATGTAGTACGTATACATGGACTTCCTCCCTTACTTTTTCGGTTAAAAGTGCACTGTATTGAACAGTCTGGCACTGTGCTGTGCGTTTACACAATACATTACTATGAATGGTATGTGAAGGGAGAAGTGTGAGCAGAAAGAAAATTAGCAGCAGCACAATAAGGGGGAGGTTGTGCTGCTGTTGCTGACTAGCTAAAGGGAGGGGGGATTACATTGCAGCCCTTTGGGCATACAGCAGTAGGTACACAGCTATTTACACAAGAAACAGCTACCTTGAGCTGCATGGGTAGCCAGAGATGAGAGTAAGGCTTTGATTCACATTTTAAGCACAGTGTGAATTATCTTCAGCAGGCAGGCTGTCCTATATCTTTCAGGTAAACAGTCTAGGCTTTATTTAGCTGTCTCCCTCTTTCCTGCACATAGTACATGCTAAGCCCCACCCCTCTTCCTGTGTTCCGTGCTTGTCTAGCTGTTGCCAGATTTCCCTTAACAACAGGCAGTAAAGTGCAGATTGCTGGGAAGGGAGACACAATAGTGGCCAAAACTTAGATACTTTTTTTCTTGGTTAAAGCTGATCTGCCAACAGGAAAACAGGGGTGTAAATGAGTCCATGTCCTCCTGCTGACATGTCTTTGTCAAGAAATTTCGGTAATAAGGTGATTTTCAAATAGATCACATAAGGCTCAGAAATGGAGGGAAGTAATTTCACATGACAGTAACTATTTAACTCATCCCATGCTGTCTGCAGTTTTTAGGGTAACACTATGACATTATGCGGCATGCTATTTGCTGTAGAATCACAGAAGTGAAGTATGCAATGGTTCTCTATAAGACCACATTTTGCATCAAATTCATGTCCATGTGTTGCCCTGACCTTACATCACCTTACACCTGCTATCAAAGCTAGGATTATTCTTATAACTCACATTGCATGAATAATGCAGAAGTGCATGACTACCTGTCACTATGGCTGAATATTTCATGCAACTTATAAAAAGCCAGCCTGTGTGAGAGCAGTGTAACCATAGAGAATTGTTATGTTTATACTGTGTGAACAGGGATGGCGATGATGATTGTTATGCCTGATTATCACACTTTAACCCAACTGTGACTCCCCCTGGGTAAGTGGTCAGTGTAGCCACCCACCAGATTAGAGAGGATGTGTTTCATATTAGTGACTTTCAGAAGGGTCATACCCTCTAGGGAAGCTTTATTCCACAAACAGGCAATGTGATTAATGGTTTATTTACAACACTGACATCCAGACTGTCAGAAGCCTTCAGCACACTTTGATGTGAAACACACTCAGAGGCACAGGGTCATCCTTATCACAGAGCAGGACTGGAATCAGACATGAAGAATGACATGTTAGGATGAACCTTCTGCAGCATTCATTCTCTGTGATGCCTAGAAATGGAGACAACAATGCTCTTAGTATGTGACTCACACTTCTACTATACACAGCGTCACCATCCACCATTGCATTATGCATTGTCTCTCCTATTCATTATCCTCCTGAGTCAATTGAGTCCAGTGCTGAGGGGAACTTATTACAGGGGTCTTCAGATGTCACCGGTTTCACTATCTTATCTAAAAATAACAAATTCACTGCAAAACAAGGAGAGAAAGCAACATAAACAATACCAATATTACCAGGAAATAGGGTTTGCTGATTGTCATACTACTTGCAGTGGTCAAATGCTTATAGTCATGCTATACCTATGCTTGCTGCATATAACAGCTGCTCATAGGAAGATTTGCCCCCAGTCAAGCTTGCATTGTTTTCTTCATTATTAGGCAGACTGAATGCTATGGACATAGGATCGATGGGAAAAAATTACATTGCTTTTGATTCTTTTAGCACCATATACATAATGGTAATTTATTTCATGACCAGATCGTAACTCCCTTGTAATTCTGGTAGATTTTTATTTTTCATTCACACATTTTCTTCCCCACCTACAATCTTTCCTTCCAAGATCCATAAAGTTTTAATTTTTCCATGATCAGAGTTCAATGAGGGCTCCTGAAAAAATGCTCTAATCTCCAATTGACTTAAATGGGGTTCTGTAAAAAATACTTGACATGAATAACGAGCATTCAAGTACTTTAGTGCTCACTCATCCATAGTCAATAAAATTACAGTGATACCAAATGTATATACCTTTTGTTTTGCTATACATTTTAATATTTTCTTCTGCAGCTTTTAAGAGGAAGACCTGCATCACTTCTCCTTGTCTAGGAGGGTAACATATTGTCAAGGACTTCTTAGCAATCTGACATCTTCGTAGACCTCGAGAAGGGTCCAGAATTCTTCTACCTCTTTAGTGGTATCATGATGTATATTGGCAATGTAATGACAAAACATAATATGAATGGGGCCTTAGAAACCTTAAGGGTATATATACAGTAGATTGTGCTGTTTACTATAATGCATCAGTACCTAGCCACTTCTATAAGTTGGAGTACCTGGCCACCATACACATAAAACAGCCTTTATCTAACCGCTGTCTCCCTTGGATCAGCCCATAAACATGCATACTTGGCTGATATGTATGTTTATTTCAGTGGCATGAGAGCTCTGGTTGAGGATTATCTTGCGTTAGAACAAAGGTGATGGATTCCCCTTTTCCCCCATGTGCCATAAGGAGCACTATACACACTTAAGATTGCTGGTGGGATTTGCTAACATTAATATGTTTAGGCAGTTTAATAGAAGAAAAAGATCCATCAGATCTGTCATCATGATATAATGGGATAGAGAGTGACCCCTGCATCCATTATAGCAATGTATGTTCTATACAGCAAGCTAGAGATAACTAAACTTAGTTCTACTTTAGGGGAAAAGTAGAAAACTGAAAGAGGAGAAAAACGTCTATGGAGTTTTTTTTTGTAACTGGGCTGTTTACAGTTTATATCTATGTTTTTTTTTACTCTATTGTATTAGCTAATACTAATAAGCACCATTGCCTATAAATCCTCCAGACCTTCCTGTTTTCAAGAGTCACTTAATAGTTTTATCACTTGGCAATATTATAGAGCAAGCTAATCATTTGCAGATTCGTAGCTCTGAGCTACCACTTTACAGCAGAGCTCCCCATCCTTCTGTAGGTTGCAAGCTACTTTTACATATGACAGATAGTATTAAGGTGCACTGAATACAGAAGACAGAAAAACAATTGAAGATATAGCCTATTGATTGCTCCTTAGTGGTAAATGCTAGTGATATGGTTTTGACCCCAATACCACATTGTAGTTTTACTACCTACCTGATTCCATTAGTAAAGGCTCTATTCCACGGAATGATTATTGGCTGTATCTGGCCGATATCGGCCATTGTGGACGATAATCAACGGCTGTGATAGCAGCGATCTGCTGCTGTCGCTCCGTGGAACAGGACCGGCGGCAGCAGACCGCCACTATCCTCTATGGGCTGCCAGGACGATCTAGCCATCACCCGGGCAGCCCCCCGCAGCTCCTCCCGCACTCACAAATGAGGAGCAAATGAGCACTGACAGCACTCGTTTGCTCCTCTCAGTCAGCCTTAAGTTTTAGTGGTTTTCTGGTTTTCTTTGTCATCTTCTAGAACTTATTGAAGCATTTCATTAGGAAGGAAATGTAAAAAATGACAACCACATTTCATTGGTTTATTTCATTTTTTGTTATGTCGTTCCTAATGAGAAGGCATTAGGCTTATTGAATGTCATAGAAGAAACATGAGATCATTCTTTAAATATCTTTAATTCTGGAATAATGCAATTATTATTTCTTGGGAGGTCCTCATTAATCAAGTCAGAATTCTATTCACTTGTTCTACAGCTATTTGTTTTCTTCCATGTATTTTTTATAGCCGTTTTCTCTTGTGTTATATCGTAGGTACAGTAGGTACTTCTCCATGGCTATGAATATAACATAAACCCAATTGTTAGTCATAGAGAGTAAAGTGGGGAGGCTGGGAGAGTGAAGAAGTGTCCCTGTATACCTAAGCTCAGCTGCATAGCTCCCAAAATGATAGACTGTGCTCCTAAAGTCCTTAGTTACAAAAAAAAAGTCTGGAAAAAATTACTGGGATACCAAGTGCAATAATAATATATAGAGCAAGGTTGTTCTAATAACACTGATGCATTTTGAAACCTGCATTTTGAATAGAATTTTAAAGGGGTTGTCACTTAAATACAGATCCTTAAATAAAAGTCAGAATCTAAGAGAATAGTCAAGTAACAGAGCCAAGGTTTTGATAAGCCAAAGTAGGAGACAGAGAGAACACAAGATACGCTGGCACACTTCCAAGCAAGACTATTAGTTAGCAAAGGGTTAATAAACTGAGAAAGTATATATAGGAAGCCAGGGGTGTGGTCAGAACGTGATTGGAACAGAGGTCCAGAATCCAGCAAGAGTGAGTGGAAAAACCAGATGTCAATCACCCAACCAAAATAGGCTAACCATGAAGTGACTAGAGGGAACTCAGCAGAAGAGAGACGGGTGTGGCAGGTGAATCAATCAGTAATGCAAAAAGAGAAGCACGGTGTTCAGACGGAACTGAGACAAATGCAAACAACACACAGAGTAAGCACAATTTTATGGTCAGAAGTGCAATCTCGCTCATACCTTACAATTCAAGGACCTTGGCCAAGGTCCCAACAGGTACAGTCATAACAGCATGGTAACTAAAAAAAAAAAAAATATGAATGTAAATTGCTAACATGCTTTATTTCACATCTACCGTTGATGTAGATTTAGAAAATTATAACTACAGGGACACTTTAGGCTGTTATCGCTGAGGAAGCTGTGCCCAGTCACTCAGATACTATTTTGTATCTGCAGTTCTTTTGCAAACCTATGCATCTCCAAGATAACAGTCTGCCAAAAAACACTGTGTAGTCGGCTGCTACAGTCATTCTCTCTTCCATTTGTCCCCGACCCTCTGCTAAGGTTTACTTGTAAGGGCTATATTACATGGCTTGATCTACAGGAGGAAATGGGCGTCAGGTCAGCGCTCTCTTACTTCTTATTTCCCGCTTGCTGCCTGAGCTATTACACGCACAGACATTAAATGTGGAGGAGCAGGGGGGCCGCCCGGACGATCTTTAGATTGCCTGCGTGGCCCATAGAAGAAGACAGCTGCCAGAAGACAGAAAGGGCAAACAAGGTACAATGACAGTAGACAAGGCAAAGTCGCAAAGACACAGAGAAGGACAGGACCAAGAAGGCAGCAAGGAACGAAGGACCAAACAAATGGAGGATGAAAGCCAGAGATGCAATAAGGTAAACGGAGAACCAAAAGCCAGAGATAGTAGCAAGATGAACCAAGGACAAAGGAAGGAACACTGAGGACTAAGAGAGGCACACTGAGAACTAAGCGAGGCACACTGAGAACTAAGCAAGGTAAATTGAGGACTAAGCAAGGTACACAAAGGACAAAGAGAGGCACAGAGCCAATAGACAAAGACTGGTAAGAAACAGGCCAGGGTCAGAAAACCAGGAATACAGATTGCAAGGTAAAATGCTGGATCAAGCTGAACAGACAAACTGGACAAAGCTATCAAGAGCCCAGGCTGAAGGGAGAGTGACACCTATAAGGGAAACCGAGTTCCGGACACAAAGCTCATAGGATAATCAAGAGAAACACAGAAAACCAGAGGTGAAGAGACCTGTCCATCAAAACACAGCAGAGACAATCATGGAGAAAGCCACAGCAAGCTAAGTGCAGGGAGAACTAAAAAACATGAAATGGATCACCAAAGACAACAGGTCGAATCTTTGCCACAGAGGGTGACACTGATGCCTTTTCATGATCATGACATTTGGAGAACAAGAAAATGCTGCACCTCTCACCCATGTTTGACACTAAAGCTTTTTAGCTACATTAAAAACCAACATCAGAATTTAGTATATAATTTCGAACCATATTGCCTCATGTACAACATGCAGGTCTTCTGATAAACATGAGTTCCTACTCCACCGCAAAGCCAGCGCCCACGGAGGGGGGGGGGGGGGCAACCCAATGGTCCAGCAACCCCGATGTTTATTATCGGCTGCACATATCTCTGTATAAATGTAACCCCTGGAGAGGATTTAGGGAGAACAGCAGGTGCAGCTTATAAGAGAGGCACACAAACTACATTTCCCATCTCTCCCTGGGACAGTGAGCTGAGGGGAGCAGGAAGTGATGCTGCGCTGGGAGGAAGAGGAAGAAAGACAGAGGGAGACAGTGCATGGTGGGCAGCATGGTCTGAGGAGAGGAGACCACCTCCTGTGCTGGCTGTGTCAGGGGTAACAGAGAGAGACCTGACAGCTGAGAGAGGAAGGACTGAGCCCAGACAGGACCCCCCCAGCTCCTGTGTGTCCAGTGAGGAGGATCCTGCCACCCACTCCCTCTGTGAGATCCTTCCTAAATGCTGCTGCTCCATGTTGGAAACCTGGACTGAGCCTGGTGTGTAGATCAGCAGCAAAAGAGTGAGTAACCCTTTGTATCCTGGCTGGTGAAGCTGTGGCTGGACAGTGACAATTAAAGAATCACAGCTTAGACCTTGTTGGAATCTGTTCTGTTCACAAGAGCTGTGACCTGGTGGATTGTTCAAGTTGCAACTCCTTTGTTATTAAGTGCACCAACAACTTCTAAAGCGCGCCAACGTCCACGGCAACTGGGCCCCAGCGTATAGACATTTATCTTACTATATGGCTGCAGCCTCACTTATTACATATAGTCCGTGTGGATGTATGTGCCGGCTTGGTGTGCAGTGACTGTGTGTGATGAGAGTCACCTCCTAGAGTCTAAATTGTCAGAGTGCTCACACTAGTCACCCTGTTTACCAAACAACCCCCCTTCCTGCTGCTGAAGTGTTTCACTTTCAGGGGGAGAGTTCTGTGTTGCCACATTTATTTTTTTATCATATCCATTCCCTGTTTATTCATACCCCATTGTCAAGCCCAGTATTGATTTTACCAAGCATTAAATTGGTTCCTGTTTCCATGTTACTTCTCTCTGTGAGTATATCACTTATAGTGTATTGAGTGTGTACCGAGCTAGGTGGGGGTTTCCTGAGTCAACCCCTGGCAGAAGAGTGACAACCTCCTGCATACCAAGCAAGCTCTTGTCAAGACTCAGGTGGAGGCACTGCGCTGAGTGAGAAGGTGAAACAAACCAAAAACCCCCTCCTTACACTGGAAGCTCCATTAGGGGGTGTTACATTGGAGGCACTGCTGAGATCGAACATGGCTGAGAAAGCCCAGTCAAGTACAGCTGCCACAGACTTTATTACTGCAAAAGATGTGTTAACATGGTGTATAGAAACTAATACAACAATAGAACATAGCTTTGCCATTGATGGAGAGCTTAATGGCGCTTCAGATGATGATATATTACGAATAGCAAGCAGACTGCAGGAAGTTTTCCAACCCAGAGTTGTTGATCGTCGTAGTACCAGTAGAAGTGTAATCTCTACAGCTCTTATCACAACTGAGAGGTTATTGGAGAGAGCGTACTTCCCTGCCATTATTGCTGTTCCACAAGAATATGGTGGACGATGGAGGATTGTCTGGCCACTGGAGCCCACCGCAGAAGGCATACCTCCAGTGCTGAGCCCACAGCGGAGAGGGTCTAGTAGATGCTTGCCCCCCACTCCTCCTCGAGTCACGGCTGAAGAAACTCCCACTACTAATGTGCTGGTTGCCGCCATGGAGAGACTAGTGGGTCAGTTTGCAAAAATGAACCCAGAAGGAAATTACAGGCGGTTGAGGACATTCTCCGGCTTAGTACCCACCCCAGCTGGGGAAGAGGGATATGAAACTTGGAGGAATGTTGCTTTGCAGTACTTGGAAGAATGGCAGTGCTCTGATGCACTAAAGAGGCAAAGGATAGTAGAAAGCCTGAAAGGACCAGCAATGGAAATAGTGCAAGCTGCTTGGCGAGGTAAACCCCAAGTGACATCTCAGGACTACATGACTGCTCTTGAAGATGCTTTTGGGTCACCTGAGGATGCCACTGACCTCCTCTACAAGCTTCGGATCACCTATCAAGAGGCAGGGGAAAAGATGTCTGATTACCTTTATAGGTTGGACAAGCTGATCTACAGAGTAGTGTCCAAAGGCGGACTTGACTCTAAGGAAGTGGACAACTGCCGTCTTGATCAAATGCTCCGGGGTGCTTTGACTAATGATCCGATTGCTCAGAGGCTGAGATGCACTGACCGGGACAAGATTCCACTCTCTTTCCATCAGCTGCTTAAGCAAGTTCGGCAAGAAGAAGCTACTTTAATGGCCAGAGAGCAAACAGTGAAAAAAGTAGCAGCCATTGCTCCCAAGCCTCAATTAAGTCAACGTGAAGAAGAGCTGTTAAAAATTGTTGAGAAACAAGGGGAGCAGATTGCTCAGCTCTTAAATGTTCATACAAAAGACGTTGAACGGTTGAAGCAGGCTACCCACAAGGTCTCTGAGAGACAACTAAGTCCCCAACAGAGGGCTAGCAGTAGCTCTACCAGACGTGGAGATAAGAATCCAGAGGGATGCTTTGTGTGCGGAAGTTTTGATCACATGGCTCGTCACTGCTCTATGAAGTGGTCTTCCAAGAGGTCACCCTCCCCCCTCACAAAGAAAAATTATCAGTCAAAAAACGGGGAAGGGGGTCAGTAGAGTGCAGTACTGACCCCCATTTAGTCACCCAGGTTTGCTCAGCCACTCCAGAAGTCCATAATCACAGACTACTCCCGGGAGGCCTAATGGGACCTGCTCCCCATGTCCCGGCCTATATCAATGGACACCCGTGCACAGTCTTACTGGATAGTGGGTCTCAGGTCTCCATTATATTTGAGAAATGGTACCAAAGATATCTGCCTGATGTGCCACTGCAACCACTATCTGGATTAGTTGTCTGGGGACTCAGCGAGCAAAGCTACCCCTATCGGGGATATGTAACAGTCTCCCTTCGGTTCCCTAAAGCCATAGTGGGAGTGGAGAAAGAAATACCCATTGTGGCCTTGGTGTGCCCTGAAGCAGAAGCTGATTCAAAAGAGATACCAATCATAGTGGGGACCAATGCCAACATCTTCCGTACCCTAGCACAGTGGTGCCGAGAAGTTGGGGGAGAGAATTACTCACAGACCCTTACGATCCACCCGATCTGCTTGGAAGCATATGTAAAGAAAGAAAAAGAAGAAAAGAAGGAGCTTTGTGCTGAATGTTTTGACTCATGCTTCGAAGGCAGCAATTTGAAGACAGAAGAGCGTAAATTGGTGATACAAGGAATGATGGAAAGAGCGGCTGCCTTTTCCTTAGGGGATTGGGATCTTGGATTGGCTCGAGGAGTGCAGCATCACATTAGGCTGACAGATGAGAAGCCTTTCCGTGAGAGGTCACGAAGATTAGCCCCTGCAGATTTTGAAGATGTCCGACGGCACCTGTATGGCTTACTAGGGTCAGGAGTAATCATAGAGTCTAACAGTCCCTATGCTTCACCTATTGTAATAGCGAGAAAGAAAAATGGAGATATTCGAATGTGCGTGGACTACCGCACTTTGAACAGCCGTACTGTTCCTGATCAATACACTGTACCCAGAATTGACGAAGCATTAGACTGTCTTCAGGGGAGCCAGTGGTTTTCTGTGTTGGATCTGCGGAGTGGTTATTACCAAATCCCCATGAGTGAGGAAGATCAAGAAAAAACAGCCTTTATCTGCCCCATCGGCTTCTACCAGTTCCAGAGAATGCCTCAGGGAGTCTCCGGTGCTCCAGCAACATTCCAGAGATGTATGGACAAGGTGGTGGGAGATATGAACTTCCGTGAAGTTTTGGTCTACCTAGATGATTTGATCATATTTGGGCGTTCACTTGAAGAACATAACCAGAGACTGTTTAAGGTACTTGATCGTCTGATGGACAATGGGCTGAAGCTGTCGTTGGAAAAGTGCCGACTTTGTCAGACTTCTGTTAAGTATGTCGGACACATTGTGAGTCGAGATGGGATTTCTACTGACCCAGCTAAAGTGGAAGTGGTAGTCAACTGGCCCAGGCCCACCAAGCTTGGGGAGCTTCGGTCCTTCTTGGGATTTTGTGGATATTATCGGAGATTTGTACCACAGTACTCAAAGGTTGCCAAGCCTTTAACAGCCCTCACTCAAGGGTATCCCCCTCCACGTGGCCAAGCAAAATCAAAGAAATCAGAAAGAAAAACATACTTCCGAGTCAGTGAACCTTTTGGAGAAAGGTGGACCCCGGCGTGTGAAGAAGCGTTCAAGAAGCTAAAAGCCTGTTTAACACAAGCTCCTGTGCTAGCCTATGTGGATCCCAGTCGGCCCTATGTGCTACATGTAGATGCTTCATTTGAGGGACTAGGAGCAGTATTGTACCAAGATTATGAAGGCACTCTACGCCCAGTTTATTACGTCAGCAGAGGATTGACTCCCAGTGAACGCAACTACCCAGTCCACAAATTGGAATTTCTGGCGCTAAAGTGGGCAGTAGTGGACAAACTGCATGACTACCTTTATGGTGTCCACTTTGAAGTTCACACTGACAACAACCCTCTGACCTATGTAAGGACTACAGCCAAACTTGATGCAACAGGGCACAGGTGGCTTGCTGCTTTGGCAATATATGACTTCAGCTTGAAGTATCGTCCTGGCAGCACGAATGTAGATGCCGACGCCTTATCTCGCTTGCCTGGCCAACCTCCAGGATCTGAAGAAGACGCTTGGATTGAAGTTCCTGCCCCAGAGGTTAAAGCTATGTGTCACTTTCAGACTGCCAAGACTGTTCCAGCGCAAGGCTGTGTTCATTTTTTGGGAGCTCCAGAGGAAGCCCTTCCCCCCATGTTTTGTCATTTGACCAGGGTCAAGACTGATTCCCTACCGCAGCTGACACGGGATCAGATTGAGAAGGCACAACAAGAGGACCCTTCTGTAGGGGTGGTGCGTTGGTCAGTGAAACGGGGATTGAGGCCAGAACGAAGTGCTCTCAAGACAGAAGAATCAATGCTGCTTGCTCGTCAGATAGAGTCCTTAGTTGTGAGAAAAGGACTGCTATATCGGAAGTCTCCACGTAAACAAGGAAAAGTTCCTCAACAGCTGGTGTTACCCACTCAATTCAGAGAACTGGCCTTAAGGGCTTTGCATGACGATCATGGGCACTTGGGCATAGAAAAGACAACTAGTCTCATTACTGATCGATTCTACTGGCCGAAAATGGAGGCTGACATCGAGAGGTATTGCAAGCATTGTGAGCGGTGCATAATGAGAAAAACTCTGCCCACTCGATCAGCTCCCCTTGTCAATCTTACCAGTGATGGCCCACTCGAGTTGGTGTGTATCGACTTCCTGTCCATTGAACCGGATGAAGGAAACGTGAGCAATGTACTAGTGGTTACTGATCATTTCACCTGATATGCTCAAGCATACCCCACTAAAGATCAAAGAGCTACTACGGTAGCCAAGACTCTGTGGGAGAAATTCTTTGTGCATTACGGGCTGCCAGCACGCATCCACTCTGATCAAGGAAGAGACTTTGAGAGTCGGCTGATTCGAGAGTTATGTGAAATATGTGGAATCAAAAAGTCCAGAACAACTCCTTTTCATCCTCAGGGGGACCCACAGCCTGAAAGGTTTAATCGCACCCTACTCAATATGCTGGGTACTCTGGACCAGCGAAAGAAAGGGCAGTGGAGCCGGCATATAAGTCAGCTGGTCCACGCCTACAACTGCACCAAGAATGAGTCCACAGGATACTCTCCTTATTTCCTCATGTTTGGCAGAGAGGCCAGACTTCCTGTAGATGTCTGCTTTGGGGTGTCTACTGATCAGACATCAGGAAGGACATACCTTAGGTATGTGTCACAACTGAGAGAAGAGTTGAAGAGCGCTTACCAGCTGGCTGAACAGGCCTCAAATCGCTCAGACCAAAGGAACAAAGCTCGGTATGATAGAAGAGTTCGAGAGCACATTTTGCAGCCTGGAGACAGAGTCCTCATTCAACAATTGGGTCTGCATGGGAAACACAAATTAGCTGATCGATGGCGCTCAGAACCCTTTATTGTAGTGGAGAAATTGTCAGGCATCCCTGCTTATCGAGTGAAACCAGAGCGAAATAAAGGGACTACCAAGACTTACCACCGCCAGCATCTGTTACCTATTGGAGAAAATGTCTGTTCCAGAAGTCCTGTGATTGAGGAAGTACGGGGTAAAGCTAAGCCTCCAAGAAGGAGTAATCGGCTGTGTCAACCAGTCAGCCCGGTGATAAACCCTGAGGACAGTGAAAGTGAGTCTACTGATGACTGGGGACTGGATTACAGCTGGGTCGATGGCCCTTCTTCTGTTGTGGAAGATGCTGAAGATTTGTCACCATATGGGGATGAACCAATGGAATACTCCCCTGACTGTTCCCATCTTACATTGGGGGAGACTGTGGAAGAAAGGTTGCCTGATGAAGAAGCCACTGAAGTAGAACTTGACCCACAGCACGAAGTCCAAGAGTCAGGGGTGGAGGAAGGGACCCCCACAGTACACACTCGCCCCAAGAGAGATATTAGACCCCCCATGATGCTAACTTATGATGATATGGGTCATGCTATCGAGGTCCCTAGAATTACATCATTACACTCAAATAGCTTAGGGTCCAACTGCAACCATGTGTAGCGTGGCAGTGATTGGGGTGTGCCGGAGTGTAGAGTTGGTCAGGACGCTTTAACTCTATTTCACTTTTCAGGTGGTGAGCCAACTTTTAGTGCTTCCGCATTCACGCTGGCTCCCCAGGGGGAGGATGTAACCCCTGGAGAGGATTTAGGGAGAACAGCAGGTGCAGCTTATAAGAGAGGCACACAAACTACATTTCCCATCTCTCCCTGGGACAGTGAGCTGAGGGGAGCAGGAAGTGATGCTGCGCTGGGAGGAAGAGGAAGAAAGACAGAGGGAGACAGTGCATGGTGGGCAGCATGGTCTGAGGAGAGGAGACCACCTCCTGTGCTGGCTGTGTCAGGGGTAATAGAGAGAGACCTGACAGCTGAGAGAGGAAGGACTGAGCCCAGACAGGACCCCCCAGCTCCTGTGTGTCCAGTGAGGAGGATCCTGCCACCCACTCCCTCTGTGAGATCCTTCCTAAATGCTGCTGCTCCATGTTGGAAACCTGGACTGAGCCTGGTGTGTAGATCAGCAGCAAAAGAGTGAGTAACCCTTTGTATCCTGGCTGGTGAAGCTGTGGCTGGACAGTGACAATTAAAGAATCACAGCTTAGACCTTGTTGGAATCTGTTCTGTTCACAAGAGCTGTGACCTGGTGGATTGTTCAAGTTGCAACTCCTTTGTTATTAAGTGCACCAACAACTTCTAAAGCGCGCCAACGTCCACGGCAACTGGGCCCCAGCGTATAGACATTTATCTTACTATATGGCTGCAGCCTCACTTATTACATATAGTCCGTGTGGATGTATGTGCCGGCTTGGTGTGCAGTGACTGTGTGTGATGAGAGTCACCTCCTAGAGTCTAAATTGTCAGAGTGCTCACACTAGTCACCCTGTTTACCAAACAACCCCCCTTCCTGCTGCTGAAGTGTTTCACTTTCAGGGGGAGAGTTCTGTGTTGCCACATTTATTTTTTTATCATATCCATTCCCTGTTTATTCATACCCCATTGTCAAGCCCAGTATTGATTTTACCAAGCATTAAATTGGTTCCTGTTTCCATGTTACTTCTCTCTGTGAGTATATCACTTATAGTGTATTGAGTGTGTACCGAGCTAGGTGGGGGTTTCCTGAGTCAACCCCTGGCAGAAGAGTGACAACCTCCTGCATACCAAGCAAGCTCTTGTCAAGACTCAGGTGGAGGCACTGCGCTGAGTGAGAAGGTGAAACAAACCAAAAACCCCCTCCTTACACTGGAAGCTCCATTAGGGGGTGTTACATAAACAAGAAATGTGTGGCTGATAACAATAGATGCTGCACGACTGATACTGTGATTAATCGCGTGGCTCAGCCACTCGATTGATCGTGCTGTGTAAAAGCTCTGCAGCCAAGCCTCGATCTTGCTGATTAGCGCACATTTGCAACCACAAACGGCTGCGCATTTGGTCATCTAAAAGGGCCTTTACAGTTAACATATTTTTATGCAATAAACAGTAAATTACTACAACTATTAATATATTGGTATTCTAAGTTACCCCTGTAACAATGTTTGGATAGACTGCTACTGAAACGTTCAGTGTGTTTTGTATAAATTGTAGCAGTGGCTTCATCATTAACAAAATCAACTATTTACTCTTTCCATAAACAGGAATCTGACAAATATTTTCCCTTTACTCCCCACCTGCACAAATAAAGCCTATCTTTCTTCAGGAAGTCTTCTCTTTCCTGCCGTTCAATCCTCATTATTGTATATAGTATGCCTCCAAATAGTTTCATTTTGTTTTGCTTTCTCTTGGTTTTCCAGCCTCACGCTAAATAATCACCGTTAATTATACCGCAAGTGTCCAGATGGTTGTCATGTTTTCATTAAACAATTTGTGAAGAGACGTTCCCAATGCAGCACATATCCTTTATGATGAAGACTTGCGGTATTAGACAGGAAAGATGTGTGGGTGTGGATGTTGTCAGCTACATCCATAATACTCCAAATACATTTTAGATTCAGATTTTGGAAAACATCTCTGATCCTCTTACTATTACTACAACATAGTACACATGTCTTACGTGTCGTATTCAGGCTCTTTTGTGCATTGTGTTGCAGAATGGATGCATTCAGTCATTGCCAATGAGCCGAGGATTTGCTTATTTTCTTAGGTGGCTTTGTACACCCCTTGACCTTTCATCTGTGAAAGTCTTGTCAAAGTTCAGTCAACTTACATGTGGTCAAGCTTCTTTTTAGTACCAACATGCTCATAAAGTTAAACATAGTGAAAGAGAGACATGTGAAAGAGTTCACCACATTTAGCTTTCTTCTGATGTGTTATTGTGGTGATGGTCAGACAGACCAAAGACTTAGGGCCCTTATTAAGATTTATCACCCCGTGTAATAAAGACAATGATCAGCCTAGGAGCCAATCAGCAGCTGATTGTTGTTTTTAACATGTTAAAAAATCATTGTCCACCAGTCGCACATTTCTCCATGTAATAGTTGATGCACAACCAATGGCTGATTGGATATAGAAAATAATAAATATGTTTTACTTACCTGTCTACGCTCCCCCTGTCTCCTCCTGGCTTGCTTCTGGGATCCCCTGCTTACTGCAGCTGCCAATGACCCTTCTGAAACGTCTCTGCAGTGACAGGCTGCCCAGCCAATCACTTGCCGCAGCACTGTTCCATCTCGGTCAGTGATTGGCTGATTGGCCTGTCACTGCAGATACAAGTTCGGAAGTGTCTGCGGCATTTTCAGTAAGCAGGGGAATTCCACAGACAAGGCAGGAGGACACTGAGGGAGCGTGGACAGGTAAGTAAAACATCTTTTTTTATTTTACACCTTTGAGCAAGGGCTTCACGGACATTATAGCGCGATGGCCTGCTCACAATATTATCAAGCACGGTAATAGGCTCGGTGAGCAGATCAGCGCTCACTTTTAGTGAGAGTTGGGGCCTCTAATATGGTCCTTAGGGATTTAAATATATATAGTCTGAAGGAAGGAAGGGGAAGAGAAAAGGGGTTATGATCAAAACCTTTTAATATATTAAATGACTAAAGGTGCAGGAGGGAAGTGTTTTTAATAAAAATCTGAACTGAAGAACAAGAGGACAAAGTAAGGCCGGGTTTACATATGTATGGCGGTGTGGCAGCGTTTCCCTCTGGTGCAGCAGAAAAGCGCCAGAGGGAAACGCATCTTTGGGCTATGTTCACACTATGTATCTGTGCGGCTGTATTGAGGGCTGTAAATCATCGGCCGTATTTTTCCGGTTCATGTGTACGCTGGAAAGTATACGATATACGGCTGCACAGTGCACGCTATGTATGAGCCTACGGCCCGATCGTAAACGGACCCGTAAAAAATGAACAAGACCATTGTTTGCGCCTGGAACTGTGCAAATTCACGGCCGTGGATTGACAGGCGGTCCGTACGGAGTACTTCAAAAATAGCTGGCAATAATGCCGAATGCCGATGCCTCTAATAGTTAATATATTAAATTAATAAAACACATTTTCTTTGTAATAAAGTCCCTTTCGTTGTTCAATAATTTAATTCTAACGAATCCATCATTGTGCAATTAAATATACTGTTAAAATAAATATATATATAAATAAATGTATATTTATATATATATTTATTTTTTGACAGTATATTTAATTGCACAATGATGGATTCGTTAGAATTAAATTATTGAACAACGAAACTGATTTTATTACAACAAAAATGTGTTTTATTAATTAAATATTAATTAGTACAGGAAGCTCCATTAAGCCGTTAATTCATATTCCCGGTAATAGAGCATTCTGTACTAATCATCACTTTACTTTAATTAAAACATCAAATGTTGGGGGCGGAGCCTGACATGGAGGCGGCCGGACGTGCACACTAGGAGCTCCTGCTTAGGCCGACATCTACAGGGGGCACAGTAGCAGCTTTATGGGGCTAAAACGCACCAAAACGGCCAAGAAGACTCCGGGGGTCCCGAAGACGCCGCAGACCCCGATATCCAACTATTTCAGCCCGCTAGCTGACCTGCCTGAGGACCCGGTGAGCGGCGTGGAGCAACCGGCGCCATCTTGGATTGCGGGAGGCGAGCGGCAGCAGCGAGAGACCAGGTCCCAGGCTGCCCGGCGGGAGGAGGCCACATTACCGGGACACCGGACTCCATCCAGACCCCGGCGCACTACAGAGGGAGGTGAGCAGCAGTCGTTTTCTGCCACTGAGACGCCGGTGCCGGGAACACAAGGCAGACACGAGCCGACATTGGAGGCGGAGCCTCGGTCCTCTCCTGCTGTGTGGGAGCTTGCGTCCTCTACAGAAACAGCGGGGGCTGTCAGTGAGGCACTGGAGGGAGACCAGGTGAGGAGAGACGGGGACCGGCACCAGCAAAGTGGGAATAGTGCCACAGACACATCACCCCGGGCAACAACTTCTTTACTCCACTGCCCACGATCCCAGCAGCTGCCCCATACTGCCAGTGTCGCCCCTGCTGCCACCTCCTTGTGTATGGAGGACCCTCTCTCTGCTGAAATACAGAACTTGCCCTCAACCATTCAGCATCTGCACAGCCAGTCGTCTGAGACTGCTCTCCCTCCCTCAATTGCCTTTGATTCCATTGCCATAAGTGCCACAGCACATTGTGGACCTGCCTCTCAGAGACAATATACTTTACCTCACTCTGGTCTGCCCCCTGCTGGCTTTCCCCATAACGTTGCATCTATGGAGGCCTCTGCTGTACAACACTCAGAGGCTGCTGCCGCCCTGAGGGCCCATCCGGAGCTACAGGCGCTGCTCACACTATTGCCTTCCAAGTTGGACTTAGACTCCATGGCGTCTGATTTGAAGGCAGCTTGGCGGCAGGATATTGGAGCTGTTAAAGCAGACGTCTCGACACTGCAGACTAAAGTGCAGGAATTGGAAACGTTTAAGACCACAGTACAGCAGTCCTTATCTGATCTTCAACTGACTGTCACATCTCAGGCCACCCAGCAACAGTACCTATGCTCCCAAATAGATGACCTGGAGAATCGCAACAGGCGCAATAATATTAGAGTCAAGGGACTGCCTGAAGCAACGCGCCCACCCGACCTCCTTTCCACCCTCACTGGTGTATTCAACTCACTGCTGGGTAAACCACCAGATGCGCCACTGGATATTGACAGAGCACACAGGGCGCTGAGACCGCCGAGCACCGACCCCAACAAGCCTCGAGATGTAATATGCCGTGTGCACTACTTCTCCGTTAAGGAAGAGATTATGAGAAGGGCACGCATGCTCCCGGAAATTGACTTTGATGGTGCCAAGCTTCAACTGTACCCGGATCTGTCACGGCGCACCCTGCGATTGCGTGCATCCCTGAAGCCACTTCTCTCTCTGCTGCAGGCACGTAACATTCCATACCGTTGGGGCTTCCCATTTTCCCTTTCTGCGCGACTTGGAACAACGGTTGCTACGCTGCGCACCCTAGAAGATCTTGGTCCCTTCCTCACAGCCTTTGATCTGCCTCATGTTGTGCTGCGGGAATGGGAACGCCTACTGTCAGATCCGACTGCAGATGCCTGGGGACCCGCCCCATCAATGATGAGAAGTGAGGGGCGACGACTCTCCCCCAGACCACAACGTGCAAGAAGGAGGAGGAGGAGCGCATCTAGATCGGACACGGAGCTCTGAAACTCCGCTGCGGCTGTTGCGAGACGTGAGATTATTGTCATGTTTCACTGTAATTACTGCTGATTTAGATTGAGACTGATGCTACATAGTGTGCCTTATGCCCCTACAAATGTTTTTTCATAATATCATTCCCCCGTACAATTGTTCAATTGTTAAGTTGTATTCTTTACTGATGTCGGCCTGTTGCTGTCTCCTATCCCCATAGGTTGACCCCCATGGTCTTACCCCCAATAGGTGTAGAGGCGGGATATTGCCGCCTGTTAAAGGCAGTCATGTTGCTGCTTCTGTTAGAATTGTTGCTACCTTTGTTTAGGAGCTGTTTCTCTTGTCTATTCCCCTTACTACTACCCTGCTCTTTCTCTTTTCTTTGCCAGCACGGCCTCTCCCCCCAGCCGGGGATCGTTCTACCCTCTAGACGGCCAGTGATATGGCCTTGATGAACATTGCCACCCTGAATGTTCAGGGTTTCAATGTCCCGGAGAAGAGGGCGCAAATTTTATATACTATGCATAAACGGAGGATACAGGTTTTATGTATCCAGGAAACTCACTTCTATACTGCTAATATTCCTAACATTCATAACAGGTATTATCCCTCCTGGTACCACAGTAGTAATCCCAGTAACAAGACTAAAGGTGTAGCGATCTTTATCCATAAGTCCCTACCGTGCCAGGTGCTAGACGTGAAGACAGACCCTGAGGCCCGGTTCCTGTTTATCCGTTGCCTTATTGCGCACCAGGCCTACACGTTAGCTAATATATATGTGCCCAATTCAAACCAGCCAACATTTATAAAAAATGTATTGGACGAGTTGAATGCTTATGCTCAAGGTAACATAATTTTATGTGGAGATCTTAATGCGACCCTTGATCCCAGGGTGGACACCTCCTCGGGGGTGTCTTCACTGTCCTTCAACAAGTTAAACACGATACGTAGAGCCCTATTTCAAATGCAGCTATGTGACGTTTGGCGCGTGCAGCACCCGACCGCTAGGGACTACTCCTTCTACTCAAGCCCCCACAACAGGTACAGCAGGATCGACTATATTTTTGTACACCATCACCTTTTACCTAGGGTCTCTTCATCCTCCATAGGAAGTATTATCCAAACTGATCATGCCCCTGTGCAGTGCAGTCTCGCTATGCCGGATTTGCCTCGCGGGTCATATAACTGGAGGCTGAATGAGACCCTTCTACACGACCCCCTGTGTTTAGCTGACCTGAAATCTGCTGTTAGCACTTTCATGACTGATCATACTGGGGACATTACGGCACCTCAAGTGAAATGGGACGCGCTTAAATGTGTTCTGAGGGGAGTGCTGATTGCCCATGGTGCGCGCCTTAAAAGGGAGGCGGCTGCTAAATTGAAAAGGTTACTCTCTGAGCTCCATCGACTGGAGACGGCGCATAGGGCCACGCTTATGGAAGATACCTATCGTGAAGTACTGCGAGTGCGACACGAGCTCACCTCCCTGCTTAACAAAAAACAAAAACGGTTTAGACAGCTCTGCGCTGGCAGGTTCTATGAGGAGGGCAACAAGGCAGGCAGGATGCTAGCTAGGGCCTTAAGAGACAAACGGGCAGCCCTATACATACAATCAATTAAAAATACGGAGGGCATTGTTCAGCGCTATACCTCAGATATTTTAGAGTCTTTTAGATCTTATTATGAAAACTTGTATAATCTTATCCCAGCGCCTGAAGCCACGGTGGAGGGGGTTCGTAAATATATATCTGATACCAAACTGCCCCGCTTGGAGCCTGAACTTCTCGCTACCCTCGAGGATGGTTTCACTGCGGAAGAATTGTCCGGTGCTATCTCTGACCTGCCGTCGGGCAAAAGCCCGGGCCCTGACGGCTACACGGCACAGTTTTATAAGATACTTCAAGCTGATTTAAATCCAACCTTGTTGGCAGCCTTTAATAATATTTCAGCCTCCTCCCCGTTGCCGCCTTCTTTCATGTGTGCCCATATAGTGGTCATTCCCAAGGAGGGGAAGGATCCAAATCTTTGTCCCAGCTACAGGCCCATCTCCCTCATAAATACTGACGCGAAGTTGTTCGCTAAACTCCTGGCGAACCGCCTTGCCCCGCTTTTAGGGCGGGTAATCCACCCAGATCAGGTGGGTTTTGTCCCCCTGAGGGAGGCACGTGACAATACCCTGAAGACCTTCTCTGTGATCCATCATGTTCGCTCAGCCAACGTACCTTGTATGATGCTCTCACTGGACGCAGAGAAGGCTTTCGATAGGGTAGACTGGGTGTTCCTAACAGAGGTTTTGAGGGGCCTGGGGATGGGACCGTTGGCTCTTGGCCGGATTCTTGCCCTGTATCATAACCCTGTAGCACGGATAAGAATTAACGGCTCCTTGTCTACTCCCTTCACAATTCATAACGGCACCAGGCAGGGATGCCCCCTGTCCCCATTGCTATATGTGCTGGTAATGGAGCACTTACTTCAGGCCATTAGACAGTGTCCAGACATCTCTGGGGTCAAAATAGGGGATATGCACCTTAAGTGCTCCGCATTTGCGGACGATTTGCTGCTCTATGTGACGCACCCGAAAACTACTCTGCCTGCCTTGATGTCCGCCTTGGCCGCCTTTAGTGCTGCTAGCAATTATAAATTGAATCTAACTAAGAGTGTGGCCCTTAATGTGACCCTCCCGCAGACGGAACTTGGGGGACTACGCAGCCGCTTCCCTTTCATATGGACATCCACCTCCTTTAAGTATCTGGGAGTCCATGTCCCTGCTGACTTATCCCAGACTTACTCCTTAAACTTCTCTCCGTTATATGCCCGCCTTAAAGTAGACCTATCTAAATGGGATCGCAAGGACTTTTCCTGGCTCGGGCGGATTAATATTATCAAAATGAACCTGCTACCACGTCTTCTATACCTATTCCAGACAATTCCTGTAATACTCCCAAGAGCCTTCTTTACTGACCTCACGAAGCTGTTCACCCGTTTCATATGGATGAGAGCTCGCCCGAGGATTGCGAGGACCACACTGACCTTGGCCAAGGAGCGGGGGGGACTTGCACTGCCAGACCTATACAAGTACTACGTGGCAGCAGTTGCTACCCGTGTACTTGACGGGTTCCATCACACCTCAGACAAATTGTGGGTCAAACTGGAAGCTCTCATTTCCCGATTTGCTCTCCCGACGATACTCTGGACACGCCCAGGAGCGTGGACGAGCACCCTTATCAGACATCTGCCCTGGATCGCACGTACCACCATGACTACTCTTAGAAGACACCGCATGCTGCCTATTCTATTTACTCCAGACGGACCCCTGACGCCGATTAACAATAACCCTGACTTTCAGCCGGGCCTGCTTGGTACAGAGTTCCTGCAACAGCCAATGGAATGTAGATTCCTTTTTCAACAAGCGACTACAGCCTCGGCACTCCTGCCCTATGAGTCACTGATTCCGGGGCCGGCCCGCCGACAGCAATATCATTGGCAGTACCTACAGCTGCAGCATTATTATAACGCTTCAGCCGGGACTCTCAAACTGCATAGAAAGTTGACGCCATTTGAGGAGTGGTGCGTGGCTGCGGAGGCCCCCACCCATGTTGTCTCCCTGATATACAGTTTGTTGGTAGCGCCCTTACCAGATAGGAAACTTCTGTACCAGGTTGGCTGGGAGAGGGAACTGAACCAGACATTCGCCCCGGCAGACTGGGATAAAGCTTTTTTCTTATGTCACAAGTCTTCGGTAGCTAGTAGGGCACAGGAAACTAATTATAAAGTGATGTCCAGATGGTATCGGGTCCCAAGCTTCCTTCATTCCATATACCCCGCAGTGTCCGCGTTGTGCTGGAGATGTGGACAGGCTCAGGGAACAATGGTCCACATCTGGTGGGGTTGCCCTAAATTGCAAGATTTTTGGCACACGGTGGTGACACTGACGCAACAAATCTCGGGGGTGACTCTAATCAATCGACCCTCAACGGTGCTGCTGTCTATGCTTCCGGGTACTCTGTCACAATGCAAGAAAAGTATTGTCCGGTTCCTCCTATTGGCGGCTAGGACAATCATACCCAGGAAATGGAAGTCGGAGATATCGCCCTCCATAACTGAGTGGTTTGCAGAAATTCAACACATTCAGAGAATGGAAGAGCTAAGGGCTGACCATAATCATGCTCCCCCTTCCGCCACAGCTTTATGGTCTCAGTGGATGGTGTTTATGGGTACCCCTGCCTACCGCACGCACGCTATCCCTTAGTCTTTAGAATTGTGACTGTAACTCTAGGATTGCTGCTAAGACCCCTGTACCTCCTCCCTCACCATTCATGCCAGATTTTCCCCTCTTCTCCTCACCTGAGGCTGTGCTGGCCTCCCCGCCCTTTTCTTCTTGTCTTTTTCTCTTTCTTCTCTACCCTTCTTCTTTGGCTCACCTTTCTGCTACCCTGACTGACTTGGGCCCACCACTAGTGGATGGTCTGTGTCGAGGAAGCCCGAGTCTTGTACCCCAGACTCCGGCCATGCTATGTTAAGGAATGCTCAAATGACTAGCGCAGTACTATCTAAGGAGACATATTTAGCTCAGCCTGATGACCTAGAGGAAAGCTCTGTCACTAGAGGCAGCTCGCTGCCGACACTTGAACTGCTGGATTAGAGGTCATCTCATCTTGCACTGCGTATCTCAATATGTACCCCACCCTTCTTCCTTTTTGTATCCTCCTTTGATGTCTTTCAATAAAATGTTTGAATAAGAAAAAAACATCAAATGTTTCTTCTAATTATGTTATCACAATAGCATTATTAGAAGAAACATTCAGAATTATATGTGCGCTCAGCTGATTGGCTGATCGGCTGAGCCCACATATAATTAGCGGGTCCGCAGCACAGTGACTTCATTGTGCTGCGGACCAGCGAAGAGGACACATTGGGGTGAGTATAAAGCTCTCCCCACCCCCTCCCCAGCACTGCACCCATCCCAGTAAGGAAGGGGGGTCACTTAACCCCTTCCTTGCTGGGATGGGTGCAGTCTGACATCAGTCTTGCCCCCAAGGGGTTAAGGGGGATGCTATACATCCTCCCTTAACGCCTTGGGGGCAAGACTGTAAGCAGCGATCTGTAAAGATGCTGCATACTGTAAGGTGCACAACACCGCTCACAATGATGGGTGTTGTGCTCCTGTTTGTGTGTTTTTTGTGTGTTTCTCCCTTTTTGTTTTTCAGATACCGGTATCCTGTGGATTACGTCGGATTCCATGGACTACGACGATGACCAGCGGTTGTTTGGTGTGTTTTTTTTTTTTAATAAAATGGTCAATGAGGGGTGTGGAGGTGTTATTATTTGAATAAAAATTTTTTTTTTCACTTGTGTGTTGTCTTTATTTCTTTACTTTATAGACTTAGTAGTGGAAGCCGTCTAATAGACGGAATCCATTACTAAATCGGGGCCTAGTGTTAGCCGGTATAAAATGGCTAACACTAACCCCCAATTATTACCTCAGTACTCAATGCCACCAGGGGTACTGGGAAGAGCCGGGTGCCAGTGGTCCCGGAGCGTCAACATCGGCGCTCCTGGACTGGGGCGGCAGCAGGCTGGTAAGATTTAGGCTGGGGAGGGCCTAAACCAATGGCTCTTCCCACCCTGGTGTTACCAGGCTGCTGTCGCTTGGTTTTTAACCCGGCTGGTTATAAAAATAGGGGGGACCCTATGTGTTTTTTTAAAATTATTTATTTATAAAAAAAAAAACGCATAGGGTCCCCCCTATTTTTTTATAACCAGCCGGGTTAAAAACCAAGCAACAGCAGCCTGGTATCACCAGGGTGGGAAGAGCCATTGGTTTAGGCCCTCTCCAGCCTAAATCTTACCAGCCTGCTGCCGCCCCAGTCCAGGAGCGCTGATGTTGACGCTCCGGGACCACTGGCACCCGGCTCTTCCCAGTACCCCTGGTGGCATTGGGTACTGGGGTAATAATGGGGGGTTAGTGTTAGCCATTTTATACCGGCTAACACTAGGCCCCGACTTAGTAATGGATTCCGTCTATTAGACGGCTTCCACTACTAAGTCTATAAAGTAAAGAAATAAAGACAACACACAAGTGGAATTTTTTTTTTTATTCAAATAAAAACACCCCCACACCCCTCATTGACCATTTTATAAAAAAAAAAAAAACAAAACCAAACAACCGCTGGTCGTCGACATAGTCCACCGAATCCGACGTAATCCACAGGATACCGATATCTGAAAAACAAAAAGGGAGAAACACACAAAAAACACACAAACAGGAGCACAACACCCATCATTGTGAGCGGTGTTGTGCTCCTTACAGTATGCAGCATCTTTACAGATCGCTGCTTACAGTCTGCCCCCCAAGGGGTTAAGGGAGGATGTATTGCATCCCCCTTAACCCCTTGGGGGCCAGACTGATGTCAGACTGCACCCATCCCAGCAAGGAAGGAGTTAAGTGACCCCCCTTCCTTACTGGGATGGGTGCAGTGCTGGGGAGGCAGTAGGGAGAGCTTTATACTCACCCCTATGTGTCCTCTTCGCTGGTCCGCAGCACAATGAAGTTACTATGCTGCGGACCGGCTCTTTATATGTGCCCTCAGCTGATCAGCCAATCAGCTGAGCGCACATATAATTCTAAATGTTTCTTCTAATAATGCTATTGTGATAACATAATTAGAAGAAACATTTGATGTTTTCATTAAAGTAGTGTTGATTAGTACAGAATGCTCTATTTACCGGGAATATGAATTAACGGCTTAATGGAGCTTCCTGTACTAATTAATATTTAATTAATAAAACACATTTTTGTTGTAATAAAATCAGTTTCGTTGTTCAATAATTTAATTTAAACGAATCCATCATTGTGCAATTAAATATACTGTCAAAAAATAAATATATATATAAATATACATTTATTTATATATATATTTATTTTAACAGTATATTTCATTGCAAAATGATGGATTCGTTTAAATTTAATTATTGAACAACGAAAGGGACTTTATTACAATGAAAATGTGTTTTATTAATTAAATATATTAACCATGAGAGGCATCGGCATACTGCAGAGGATCGCAAACCCCGGTAATAGCGATTTATGTAAACTGTTTCCCTGCTTTCCCAGATGCATCCAGAGGTGTTTGCATCACTTTCTAAAGATTTTATTTGTTATTTTTAGTTGAACCAGATTTCCAAGTAAATGAGCGTATGTTTTCAGCCGCATGTCTATTTTTTCCCACGGCCGTAGTTTCAGCCACACATTTCCAGCCGCGTAAAAAATACAGCCGCACAGATACATAGTGTGAACGTAGCCTTGAACTGACTACATTGTTTTTAATGGGACAGTTCAAAACATGCGGCGTGCAATTAGTGCCCGCCACATCGCCAGAGCCGGTGGTGCGGCAGAACTGATCCTGCAGCACTCCAAGCAGAGGTGTCCCCAGCCCCCTTATTAACCCCTGTGACCCCAGCCCTGCAGCACAGTGGCCCCTGGCAGGAGGGGCACACTCTCTAGGAGATGTCCCCGTGTCCTGCTGCCCTCAGTAGAGGGCTCCAATCCCAGTTGTCACCCCCTCCCTTTCCCCATAGTAGTTCACCTGCTCTGATGGCTCCGACGCTGCCTTCTGTAGCAGCTGACCCTATAGATGTGCCCATGTAAAGGGCTCCGTTGTTAGTTGTCACCCTATAGTAGTTCACCTGCTCTGATGCTGCCTTCTATAGCAGCTGACCCTATAGTAGATGGCCCTCTGTTAGGTGTACCCCTAAAGTAGACCATCTTCTTTAGGGGTACACTTTACAGGGGGCCATCTACTCCTCTACTGCTGCCCCCTAAAAAATAGATAGCCCCTGTATGTAAAGAAAAAACTGATCACAACTGATGTAATAAACTTATTGCAACTCATTGCATCTCATGCCACCTGATGTTTTTTTATCGAAAAAAGGATAGAAAACCTGATGACAACTGATGCCTTTTTGGCATCAGTTGTTACATCAGTTGTGTTCAGTTTTTACCCAAAAAACGGAAACGCATGCATCTGACATATGTAAACCCAGCCTAAGAGGTTAGTTGGGAGAAAGATCAGAAGCAACATGAGAAAATATGACTTTACTGAAAGTAGTAGATGTTTGGAACAAACTTGTGGTGTGGTCTTTTTCTGCGGACAATCTTCTATGTTTTTATGTTTCTATTAGCAATTGGCTGAGAATCCTTTAGTTTGTAATGGACAGAATGTTCTTCAATACAAAATCCATTTTCAGCTAGTCAGGAGATATGGAAACATAAGGTTTCAAGCTGAAATATGTTTTAAGCGGTTCTAGCATAAAATCATTCAGAGATACGAATAAAAATAAATCAGGCTAGAAACAAGTTTATGGGCAATTGAAGTATGGATTGTGACTAAACCTACTTGCCAAGTGGTGGGGCCAAGCAGTAAGCTCCATTAAGGCCATGCTGTTTCCAGTTAGGTTAGCCCTACAGTCTGCAGCACAATGAACCAGTATATGTGTATATAGGACAACTTTCACAGTAAATGGGCATAACATGACCGGTAAATAAGCTTGGTTATAAGATTTACAGGAAAATTGTCTCCTGGTGCTCTTTGACCTCACATCTGTCCTTCTAAGACTGGTTATAGACAGGTTTATAGCACAAGCTAGAAGCAATAGATATGGTTTATGACTTAGTTACTTGTACAGAAAGAAAAACAGTGTGACACTGTAAAAAGCCAATAAAATGTATGTTAATATCACATAGACCTAGTTACTTGAATTAAAACAATAAAAAAACTAACTTTAAAAAGAAAATATGTCATGCATTTTATGAACACTTAAAGGGGTTCTCTGGTGAAAAGTAATATTTTTAAATCAACTGATGACAGAAAGGTATACAGATTTGTAAATTACCTCTATTTAAAAAAATAAAAACTTAAAGCCTTTCAGTACTTATGAGCTGCTGTATGTTCTGCAGGAAGTGGTGTATTCTTCTGGCTTGGTGTTCTCTACTGCCACATACTGCCAGAATACACCACTTCCTGCAGAACATACAGCAGCTGACAAGTATTGGAAGACTTGAGTGTTTTGAATAGAAGTAATTTTCTCAAGAGTACCCCTTTATTTCCAACAGTCACTTATAGCAAGCCCCCCCGAAGGAGTGCCTCCGACCTGGTGGAAGAAGTTTAGTCAGTCTTATCCAGATTCTCATGGGAGAAAGACACATAGAGCAAGTGTCCTTGCTGTAGCCAAGCCAGGGCCTGACTTATGCCAGGACCCTTGTCCGGGACAAAGTCAGTGTGTTCAGATGTGGTTACAGACAACCAGTTCTTTTACTACTGATACTATACCTAGTATGCAGTGCCAAGCAATTTAAGTGAGAAGAGTCCAAGAACACCCTAACCCAGTGTTTCCCAACTCCAGTCCTCAAGACCCACCAACGGGTCATGTTTTGAGGATCTCCTTAGTATTTCACAGGTGATATAATTATACTCAGTGCATCGGGAATTTTCACAGATGTTTTTTGTATGAGATATCATCAAAACATGACCTGTTGGTGGGTCTTGAGGACTGGAGTTGAGAAACACTACCCTAACCCACACTGAAAACCAGTCTAAAAAGTGCAGAGCAGTATCCTGAAACACAAGAGGAACTACCCTGGATAGGACAAAGCTACCAAGGAAGGTCTACGTATCCTATCTCGCAGTGCGGGTAACTGGGACACCCCCAGGAACTTAGCTTCACCTATATAACCACAACTGGGGCTTGTATCACCCTATTAGGACGGGTCACTCAACACTGTAGGGCACAAGGTGGTCAGACATGGTCTAAACATGGGTACAAGTAAACGTCTTACTACAAAGTCTTCTCAAAAGTTCTGGCAGAGTACATTGCTACATTGCTCCTTTGACCAACTCTTCTCCTCTACTCTACTCTACTCAACTCTCCAAGCACCGCTGCAACTACCTCTCTTCTACTCTACTTCTCTAAGCACCTCCTCAAGCACAAACAAGTTCCAGCACTATAGTCTATGTGAAAATTTACCTATTCTACTGAAGTGGTTTGTACTACTGAAACACTTTATAATAAAGCTGTTTTATTTTTATATCTCTGGGACTCTGTCATCCTTTATATGCACCAGCTCCCATACACACACCATCCGTACACCTTGGGTTATTTTTTCCCTTTCTGTGGGTGGCAGAACTGATAGTCCGGCAGGGTCAATTGCCATTTAGGACTACCATAACAAGAGCTCAAGAGACCCACTACAAGACTCTGTCATCCTTCGTACCCACCAGCTTCCATACACACACCATTCGTACACCTTGATTTATTTTTCCCCTCTCTGTGGGTGGCAGTACTGGTAGTCTGGGTGGGTCAATTGCCACTCAGGACTACCGTGACAAGAGCTCAAGGGACCCACTACATCCCGGCAGGTCACCGACCATTTGGGGATTACAGCCAGCTACAACACAAAGCAAGTACCAACATCACACCTGTGTGTTGGACAAGCACTGGCGTCACAACAATACCATCTGTGGCAGAGCTGTCACAGCAACACCTGTACCTCACCACAGAATCAGTGAGTATAGCATTTCTACAAGAACATTATACCACCATCAAAATGAAGTACTATAACAGATGAAAAACAGTATCAGTCTCAAAAGACGTAAAACCACAATGGAAGCCAGTAAGCCTTAGAAAACTCATGCTATGAGTTAATATGTACTGTACTGTGTCTGGTGGAAATCAAGTACAACTTTCCACTTATATGTTATGAGTGAGCCCTTGTATTTATCAGGTCTGTGCTTTCACCATAGTTTCCTTCTCTTCTTTTTGTAGACTACAGGCATTTCAGGCATTTACATTGAATGCATGCAGTGTGTTAGAACCGTAAGGTCAATCTTGGTTAGTAAGGCAGAATAAAAGACATACAGTACACTTATTTCAGCCTTTTAACTTGCAGTATTGTTCCAGAGAAAGGCAAACAACTCCATGGGGTAGACACAAAATTTTCTCACCTATTGACTTAATATCTGGAGAGTAAAATAGAGGCTAAGTCCAGCCCAGGAGTCAAACTAGAAACTGGGACACACACAGGCAGGTCGAAATTGATGTTGTTACCAAGCACCCAGTTGTCAAAGCAATATGGCAGCCACATTGATAAGATGCCGAGGAGTGGTGCTGGATGGGTGTAAAAGTGTGGTGTCCCACCACAGGTGTTTCTGCTTAGAACACCCCTTGCAAAAGCCTGGCACTTCAAAAGTAAAAGTGATGATGAAGTATTGTATAAGTTTTGCCACTAGATGTCAGTAGTATGTATATTCATGCATATATGTTGCACAGCTGTAGTCATGAAAGGGTTATTGTTTTGTTTGTGATCTGTACACCAATGAGAGTTGCTGCTATTTTCTGCCTATCCTCCTTTCTTCTCGCACTCTCTTCTCCACTCTCTGTGGGTGTAGACCCACACTTAGGCAGTTCTTTTCTGTTTCTCTGAGGAGCAAGACACACAGATCAGGCATCCCTGCTGAGCTTAGCCAGGAGCCTGGCTCTGCCAGGTTCCCTGTCCGGGACAGACCAGCTGTAGTGTACACTTATGGAGGACAGAGAGACTTTTCTTTCTAAAGCAACACTTCTACCTACAATGCAGTGCTAAACACCTTAAGAGAGGACAAGTCAGAGATCACCCTAACCCACGCCATGAACATCTCAACACAGTGCAGGACAGGATCCTAAAGTAGAGAAACTGATCCGGATAGAGCAAAGCAGCTAAGAGCTGCTAAGAGCCACATTGACCTATCTATGTACTTTAGCTCGCACCGCAGATGACATCGGGACACGCTCGGACACTTTGCTGAACTCAAGTAACTAGGACTGGGGCTTGTGTCACCCTGATAGGACAGGTATCCCGACACTGCAGGGCGAAAGGTCGAAACATGGGCACAAGTATTCTCTTCAAGTATTCTTCTTCCTCTAAAGTTCTGGCAGAGTACAGTACTACATCGGGTTAGGACTCTCAAGACAAACTCCTCTCCACTACTCTGACCTCTACTCTTCTCAGCATGTAAACAAGTCTGCACTGCTATTCTTACTCTCTTCCTCAGTATTCTCAGTACAGATCTGGTGAAAGCAAGTCTGTATCTCAACAGTCACTATTTATCTTGTACCACAGACGACTTGCTAGTAGAGAAAAAGTTTATTTATTTTACTGGGACTCAGTGAACATTGCACCAGCACCTACACACCAGCTACACCATCCTTGGGGTCATTTCTCCTTTCTGTGGGTGGCGGTACCGACAGTCTGGGTGGGTCATATCTCCACTCGGGACCATCGTGATAAGCGCCCAAGGGACCCATCACAACCTGGCAGGTCACCGATCCTTGGGGAAGGGTATAGCCAGCCACACACAACAAGCAGGTAAACCACCACACCTGTATGCTGAATCAGCACTGGCATCACAACAACCTCATAACTGGCTGAGCTATATTCCACCGACCAACCACCATAGAAGTGGCGTCACCCGGAACAACTCAACAGGTGACCGATTGAGTACACACCACAAAAGTATCACTATAGTGTTCATATTAATTAAAACCAGATACAGAAACATTTCTTTTTCCTCATTCATATGCTTTACTGAAGCCACATTGACCTATCTCACCCGTAGTCTGGTGGACTTCTGTAGGCTTTATAATAGAGGTGTTACCTTCCAGTGTAATGCTGCCTGTGATGATGATGATAAGATATCTGGCAGTCTATTTCCTGTTTCTCACATAATACAAACAAAATTGGCTGAAACATCTAATTTCCCTGTAATTTAAGATCAAACATTCACCATTATGTTTATGGAGGACCTAGCGGAAACTCATGAATAAAGTTTGGTCTGACTTCAACTAGAGTATCAACCGCAGTCGTGCACACCTCTCCTCTGCTGGCAGGCTGACATTTAAAGGGGTTTGTCAGGATAATTAATTTTATATTTTATATTTATTTGAGTTCTTATGTTGGGAGGAAAAACTGTTCCTGCTGTTACCTCTCAAGGCGGCAGCGATGGCCCACTTCAGCCAGCGATTGGATGATTGGTCAGTGGGCATTTTTCTATGTTTTGGGACCGAGAACAGGAAGCTCTTAACAACAAAGACATGTTTGACAATGTTTGACAGCACCAGTGGGGCATCAAGAGCAGGTGACAACCACTTGTATCGCCTGGGGCATGCATCGCCTAATTGTTTATTGTGGGTTTTTTTACTGATTCGAGTGAGATACTAAAACTTGTTCTTTTATTCTTATCTGTTTCTATTTTCTGACTGTATTTGTTTTTTTTGTGAATTGTTAGGAGGCTGCCATCTTGCCTGAGCTGTTCTTAACAGCATTTAGTAACATGCTTTACAGCAAGACTCATGGACATAGATGGCAATAGACAGGACCTGTTCCCTAAAGATGAATGTGAAACATTACTGAGCATGCTCTATGACCTTTAAATAGGTCATTCCACAGGGAGCTGCTAATGTCTTCAGTATCAACTGGTGTCACGTGGCTGCAATGCTGTACAGATCACTTTCCAGCAGCCTCTTATCACCATAGACAGAACAGGAAGTCTCAGCATAGTTTTAGCCCCAATGGTGAGAATGAAAACTAAAGATTTCAGGATTACTTTATAATATAGATAGAAAATGGAAAATTAAAAAAAAAACACCACTTAATTTTTAACACATTTGTTTAACATAATTAAATTAATAAACGCCCATTTACACCAAATCATTATCAACCGTAGTTGGCCGATTATCAGCAGCTCCATCCAATAATCATTTGGTGTAATAGCTCATGTTAAAAGACGATGATCAGCCAACAAGCACATTATCGGCTGATCGTTGTCTTTCAGCATGTTAAAAAATCACGGCAGAGACGGTCTACTGAGAATTGCACCGTGTAATAGGAGCGATGGCAGCAGACCTCTTCAATGGGCAGCCCATACGATCTAAGGATCATTGGGACAGCCCCTCCCGCAGCACATGCAGAGGAGCATATATGGTGGAGACAATGCCCCCATTTCTTCACGTATAGTCACACAATATTGTTTAGATTATTGTAAACAATGTATGGTAATGAAAAGGGGGAGGGGGGATTGGCTGCATGCGGCTATTGGCTGTATGCTATGTATGAAGATGACATGAAAGCTGTTAAAATGGGTTTCTGGTTCAGTGCATTGTCTTCATTAACATCTATTATGATAACCGCTTAGTGAAAACCAGCATGTAGTAAAGAGGGAAGCATGGCTTAGGGTAGATGGAAACATTTATCTTTTTACAATGCTTGTCCCCAGTTGGTCTCATAATCCCTATATCTTTGCCGCACACTGACATTTTCTATTAAACCTAAACTTATTTTAAAATTCTGTTGCTTTTAAATGTAGAAATGAAACCTAAAAACATACAATGTAAAATATATATTGGAGATGAGTGAACTTGCCGAACATTTGGGTCAGCACAAACATGAACGATCTGCATTTGAATTCTGCTGCCTTTCCAGACAGCGGGTTTCAAATGCTGATTGTTCTGGTTTAGGCAAATCCGAACTGTGGGCAAATTCACATGCTATTTTGCCGCAAGTTACGTAAAATACAAATTGCGCTATTTTCTGCAAACAGTGCAGCATAGAAGTATTAGATAGTAATGTAGAGGTTCTTACATGGGCCTTGGGCTTACCTGGGCAGGGAGGGAAGGTGTCTGTGAGCTGCCAGGAGGAATCTGGTAGTTGATGTTGTCATCCTGTAGAAAGTCAGCTGACCCAAGACAGACTCCTTCCTTTGACACATTAACTTTTTTGTAGGTCAGGCTGGTGATCATAGGACATGGTTACAGCAATGAAATGCATGTATGTAGCTGTATTGCATTAAACAAATGGCACTTTATGACTAGTGATGGTGAGAGCGAGTGTGCATAATATAAGCAAAAAAAACACCAATTCAATAACCAGATATCTTTATTGACAAACCAATTCAACACAAGAAAACCCTGATAAAAAAAACCCCCAAATTAACATTGAACCTATGAAAGACATGACCATGTAACATACTACCTTAAAGTTAATGGTAAGGTATATAGTTTTTGCCATAGTGTCAAGGTATATAATTTTATGATATGCCTGGGGCACAATAGCATCGGCAGCTGCCAACAGCCGGTGAGCCTCATGCAGACCCAAGGGCCAGATGCGGCTACCGAGGCACCGCTTAGGGAACAGTGCAGACCATAGACATCATTGATAAATGGCACATCACCTGGATGTCAGACTAGTATTGGATCTCTTCCTACACTACCTCTAGAGCTTTAATAATTGGGTAAATATTTAGCTAATACTAATAAGAGTAAGATAGTTTAGAGAACTGTGGCAGTGTTTACTCAGCTAGAAAAGCCTTGGCAGTCTGTGCGGATAACTGTGTGCACGGGAAGCAGCGCCTTTTACTACCTAGTATAAATATTTATTGCATATGTAAACTGAAGATAAATCTGTCTTCCTTTAAAGCCATGTACCACTTCCTCCTCTTCTTCTTTTTGTCATATATTGCGCCCATTAAGGTTTAGTGTAAATTGTCTGAAGCGCTTATAATTTCTCCTCTGATAAATCTTGTTTAATAGAGCCAAGGAAAATATTGCACAGGAAATGGGTATGATAAGAACTTGAATTTAAACCTAAGTAAAGCAGACACAAAATTTATGAATTGTTTCTTACAAGGCAAACCTTGAAGCGCATAGGTCCCCAGTGTAAAATCTGTAATTTGCCTCTCATCGATCAAGTGTCATTTATAATATTGGTATTTTCTTATGTGACAGAGGAGCCTTTAGGCCCCATCAGACAGCAGAGATAGAGGTAACTGCTACTTTTGAACTTATTATAGCTACATCCCTACGTACAAGCCACACGTCCCGCGTCTCCTGATTTCCCTTGGATCATCATCATTTTAACAATGCATATATCATAGTCTCAATGTTTAAAGGGAATGTGGCATCAGAAAATGACTTACTGTTTAAATAATTTTTCTGTGTTAAACATATTTGTTAAGATTTTTTGTCGAAGGTTGTGTTGCTTGTCTTTACACCCCTCGCAAAAGCCCGTACTTCAAAGCAGTAGTGGTGATGAAGTAGTACCTAAGTTTTGCCAATAGATGTTGCTAGTATGTATATTGTATGCTTAAGTGTCGCACAGCTGTAGGTAACTAAAGGGTTATTGCTCCTATGTTTTGTGCACCAATGAGACCTCTTTCTCTTACCTACTTATCTCTATCCTTCTCTTGCTCTTGCACTCTCTTCTCTCTTCTCACAGCACATATTACAAAATTTCTCACATGGGGAGAGAAAGTGTAGCCACAACTTTAGGGAGTCTTACTCTGGTTTCTGTAGAGGAAGGGCGCAAGCCAGAACGTTTCCTGCAGCGACTAAGTTGGCCCCTGGCTTATGCCAGGTCCCCTGTTAGAGGACAAGACCAGTGTAGTTTGAGGTGTGGTAGTGAACAGACACACATGGGAACAGACACCCGTTTCTTGAAAGCAGCACTTCTACACACTATGCAATACTAAACGTTCACAGGAAGGACGAGTCAGGGATCATCCCAGCCCATGCTGTGAACAAGTCTAAAGGTGCAGGACAGTATCCTACAGAAAGAGGAACTGATCCTAATACAGCAAAGTTGCTAGAAGCCTATATACTCTATCTCGCAGCATGGGTGTAACCAGAAAATTCTGACCACTCGGCTCATCCCAGGTAACTAGGTCTGGGGCTTGTGTCACCCTCATAGGATGGGTCGTCCGACACTGGGGGGCAATAGGTGGTGCAAAGACCAAAGAGTCACGGGCACAAGTATTCTATCTACTCTCAAGTATTCTACTTCTAAAGTTCTGGCAGAGCACAGTACTACATTGGGTTGGCACTCTCTCGGCATCCTCCTCTCTACTTCTCTGAACCTCTTCTACCTCTCAGCACGCAACTCAGCCAGCATGGCTGCACTAGTTTACAAGCTCTCAGCACAGATCCTGTCTCCAAAGTCTAAAGTATATTATCAAGTCAGAAGTCTATTGTACAGTATATTGTTGTATTAAGCATTCCTTCAGCAAAGAAGAAGTAAGCCCGTCAGGTTACAGACCACAGGGGAAAGGGTATAGCCAGCCTCACTAAAATAAAAGCAGGTCTGCCATCATACCTGGTTACCCAACCGGCACTGGCGTCACGACAACATAAGACCATGTCACTAAATGCTTTTAAGAGCAGCCCAGGCAAGATGGCAGCCCCATAACAATGTACAAAAAGTGAAGTAAAAAAATAAATAGATGAGAATAGAAGAACAATGTTTGTATCTGACTCTAATCAGTAAAAGAAAATTTAAGTGACACATTTCCTTCAAAGAAGGTATCCTTGTTGAAACAACCACTTGATATAGGAGGGTTCTCCAAGTAAATATGGTCCAATTTGTAGCTAAAACCACAGTGATTACATTTACTAGTACATTGACCCTACTATTGCTCCCAGCATGCACAGCTGCTGAATTACCATTACAATGGTTACGGATCTGTGCTTCTTAGTGTTTGCACATGCGCCATTTAGGGCATGCATGCATCCTAATATTTCCTCTTCTAATCACTTGCCATCACCTATCAATGATGCAAGCACCCACTCCACCCAGACTAAGGTTCCATCATGTTCCAGTGCAGGTTTATCTCTGTATGTGGATGTGTTGCCTAAACCCCTTTAGATTCAGATTATTTACCATGATGCTATTCTGCCTTGCCTGACCCATTTTTGATTACACATCTCCACTGCCAGTTGGCCTATGCCCTTGTAGTGTCCCAGCACAGGTGTGCCACTAAGTTTCATATGCACCTGGGCTAAGTAACTCACTCAGGTTCTCACAAAGAGGATGAAGGAAAAGTGTATTTTGTGTCTTTCCCCACTAGGCATCATTGTTGTATTTACTGTATATACTGTATTGAGCACAGCTGAAGGAAGCATTGGCGTTTTGTGTCACATGTTATGTTCTCTCCTGTCACAGGTGCAAGTCTCCCCCCCCCCCCCTTTTTTGTGCCTATTGCCTCTCTTCTCTCTTGCACACACATCCCCACCAATCACAGGCTAGCTGAGGTAACCCTATAAAAAGGAGATCATGGTGGGAGGGTCTTCTCTTAGTTTTCTTAGTCTTATTTTAATCAGTAGAGGTAAAAAGACGGACACAGAGAGCTTTCTTTTATGCTGTTAACTACCACTAGCATGCAGTCAACGTATCCTACTGTAACACACGGCTATTCTGGGAAGTCTTATAAAGTCTGCTCACCCCAGCACAGGGACCTGGGACCTCGAACTACCCTAGCAGGATGGATATCCTGACACTATAGGGCCCAAAACGGTCAGATCAGAAGGATCTATACGTGAGTACGAGTATCTTCTTCTTCAGTTATTTCTATCTTCCACTAAGGTGTCCCGGCAGAGTGCACTGCTACATTGGACAGGGCCCTCAAGATGTTCCTCTGCACTACCTTGCTGTCATAACTTCTCTTCTTTGTCCAGGAGTGGGTTCCAACACCACTCCTTGCCACACTGACAAGTGCCCAAGTGATCCTACAGCCACAGAGCTGCCACAACACCGCACAGGCTACCCCGGCATACGGCATCCTGACTTTCTTTTGCCCAATCTCCCTCTCAATTTTTTCACCATTGTCCTGTGGTTTGTGGCCCAGTCTTAAAGGTGGTGACTTGACTGCACCTAGCAACAAAGACAAGACCCTTATAGAAGAAGGTTAAAAGGTGGAAACTTAGTATTTACTTAAACAGTGCCTTCAAAAGTGACAAAAGTCAACCTAGTTGGGTGACACAGCAGATCAACAGTTGCCCATTACAGATCATCTAAAAAAGAATTCTGTTCCTCAATAAACTTTATCTGCACCCCAGTAATAAATGGAACTGATCTTTCTGATGTTTTAACCAGGCTTCAAGGTTAGGATTGGGTACCACTACTTTTACATTATCTGGCCATTTTGAATGACTAAACATAATAGAGTAGTATAATTCTACAATTCATAGGTTACAATTAGGGATGGTCCAAACCTGCTTCGGTTCGGATTCATACGAACCCGAACTCTCGGAAATGATTCCCGCTCTCTGCCCGCTCCGTGGAGAGGGTGGATACAGCAGGAGGACCGCCTGGAAAACTGGGATACAGCCATAGCCATAGGCTGTATCCCAGTTTTCCAGGCGGTCCTTCCGCTGTATCCACCCGCTGCACGGAGGTGGTAGACAGCGGGAATCTGATGCCGAGCGTTCGGGTTCATACGAACCTAAACCTCGGCAAGTTCGGACCATCCCTAGTTACAATAGAAAGGCCTGAAATATTCCAAGTAAATCAGGCCATTGGTTTTTGACTGATATGGCACTCCCACCAGATGACGTATTTTGTACTTTACATGGTATTTCCGATATACAAATTGCACACAGATGGATGTGTTTTTCGAGGAGGACAGGAGTTGTGTGCCATCTGGTTAGAATTTTAATGCTATTTTCCACAAGGATCCTAGTCATGTTTTAGGAATGTCATATTCAGGGCTGCGCTGATATTCATCTCCTTACAGTTTATATTTTAATTATATTTCTCAGAAAGCTGGGTAATTGTAGATGGAAAACATATACTGAGGGCAGAGGAGTTGGCATCTATAAGTGTTTTTGCAGGTGCCATACCTTCAAGAAACTTGTTTTCGTGACACTTTTAGGTGTCTCACTGCATCTCCCAGTCATGCTCATCAGTCCTGACATCAGTGAAGAAGAGGACTAAGGGTACCTATACACATTAAATAACTGTCAGCTGAACAATCATTTACCTGTCGGGTTATCTCTCCTGTCCTCCCATACATGGCCTAATGTGTATGTGTTTCCTATAAGGGAGTATGGTTAATACGCAGTCAGACTGCTCTGGCACAAGCTTAATGCTCCGGGAACAGCGTTTTTTCCTCCTTGTGCTTAAAAGGCCATAGCGCTTGCATTTTTACACCTACAAACCCACATGAGCCCTTATTTTTTGCGTCACTAATTGTACTTTGCAATGAAAGGCTGAACTTTTGCATAAAATATGCTGCGAAACCAGAAAAAAATTATATGCGCAGTGAAATTTAAAAAAAACACAATTCTTTTTCTTTGGGGGGACTGTGTTTTTACGCCGTATGTTCTATGGAAAAACTGACATGTTTTATATGTTCCTCAAGTCGTTACGATTAAAATGATATGGAACATGTATAACTTTTCTTTTATCTGATGGCCTGTAAAAAATTCAAACTATTGTTAACAAATATATGTCCCTTAAAATCGCTCCCTTCCCAGGCTTATAACGCTTTTATCCTTTGGTCTATGGGGCTGTATGAGGTGTAAATTTTTGTGCCATGATGTTTAATTTCTATTGGTACCTTGATTGCGCATATGCGACTTTTTGATCGCTTTTTATTAAAATTTTTCTGGATTTGATGCGACCAAAAATGAGCAATTTTGCACTTTGGGATATTTTTGCGCTTACGCCGTTTACCGTGCGAGATCATGAATGTGATTAATTAATAGTTCGGGCGATTACACACGCGGCGATACATGTTTGTTTATTTATTTATTTACTTTTATTTATCACCTAGGAAAAGGGGGGTGATTCATACTTTTATTAGGGGAGGGGGCTTTTTATTGATAACAACACTTTATTTATTTATTTTTTTACACATATAATAGAAGCCCCCCTGGGGGACTTCTAGTATATACACTCTCATCTCTCATTGAGATCTTTGCTGTATAGTTATACAGCAAAGATCAATGAGATCGGCACTCGTTTGCTTTCGGCTGCTGCAGCCGAAAACAAACAAGTGCCGAGCCGGGGACGGCGCCATCTTGGAGAGGTTCCCAGGCCGGCTTCAGTAACGGAGATCGCTCCTCCGGGACAACGTCCTGGAGGAGCAATCTCCCCCACAAGACACCAGGGAATGGCTGAATCCGGTAATCCGATTATCTAATCTGATTATCTAATTAGCGGGCACGGCGATCGGACCGTGCCCGCTAATAGCCGCAATCCCGGGCTACATAAGGCACCCGGGATCGCGGCGGTTCAGAGCGGGGTCGCCGCGTGGCCCCACTCTGAACGCCCGCACCCGCACGAGGACGTACAGTTACGTCCTCGTGCGGGAAAGGGTTAAAATAAAACAATATTGTTCCTGCACGGGGAACGGCATGAACAAAAAGTGGTAAAAAAAGCAGAGATTGCTATTTTTAATTACAATTCATGTATAAAAAAAAAAGATCAATACGTTTGATCTATAAAAAAATGTTATGAATAAAAAGTAGAGATCATGGCGCAAGAAATGATGCCCCATACGACTCCATAGGTTAAAAAATAAAAGCTCTATAAGAGTCACAATACGGCCATTTTAAATAAAAGTAAAAATAAAAGTTTTACTGCTAATAAAAATAGTAAACGTTAGAAAACCTAGTAAACATGCATATAGCTGTGTTCAGACTGACCTATAGAATAAAGAAAAAATGTCAGTTTTACCGTAAAGTGCATTATGTAAACATGGAACCTCCCCAAAATTTGCGGAATCACATTTTTTGACCCAAATTCCCCCCATAAATGATATTTTGGGGGTTCCGTCATTCATTTTTATGGCAGATTGAAAGAAGCCATTAAAAAGTACACCTGGTCCTGAAAAAAAGCCCTCACATGGCCCTGTAGGTGGAAAAGTGAAAGAGTTATGGGTCTTAGAAGGTGAGGAGAAAAAAACGAAAACGCAAAAGTGATTATTGGCCCGGTCCTTAAGGTCATTTCAGGCCCGGTCCTTAAGGGGTAAAATAGATGCATTCAAAATATGCCATACAGAGCATTTATATCCCCTAGGGTCCCATTGTAAACAAAAGTGTATAACTTAATACATGCCCTAAACTAAGCGTTGGGCCTGCGATTTATCCTTTCTACTCTTCTTCCTAATCCCAATCTTTTATTGCTGAAAGAGTATAGGCAAAGTCCACAGCTCTGTGCAAAACTGGGTATTTATTTAGACATCCTTAAAACAGCATACAATTAAAAACAAGCTGGCGCGTTTTAGGAATGAACCCTTTAGTCATGGCACTTGTGATATGTCCAACATATCCATTTATGTCACATTCAAAAAGACCGCCCTCCGACAGGGTGGAGGCTCAAAGTCACATGACCATAAGCACATTTAACTGTTTAGATATATATAGCATAAGGTCACATTATATACAAATTTTGATGAATGTAAGGAAGACACAGTGGCCGGCACTACCGGTTAATCTTCAGTCAGTGTGGTTAAATCAGAGGATTTTTCTAAATGTATTCTATGAATGGGGGTACTCTCTCTCACATGAAAGTAAGTCATCTGAACAATGTACAATGAAAAGAGAAATGAGTTGGCACTCACCAACGTTCAGTACACTTTGCTTAAGTTTATTCTTTGCATTTCATAAAACCTTTAATGTGAACACCGTCGGGTGGCAAACACCCTACCAATCAGTGTGAGAGCTGTTTCATGTGTGAACCGCACTTCTCTAGAACAGCACTTCTTATGCACTAAACAGCTGTCATGCTGATTGGAAGGGTGTTGGCCACCCGAAGGTTTTATGAAATATGAAGAATAAAGTTAAGCAAAGTATACAGAACATTGGTGAATGCCATCTTATTTCTCTTTTTATTGTACATATACAAATTTTGGACAGTATAGCAAACAGACCATCCTGTTATATAGCCAAAAGCTCAATAAATATAGGATAAATCTAATTTGAAGTTTATACCTCGGGGATATTGTGTGTCCTGATCCAGAAAGCGTTATGGTGGTGAAGCATGGTGCTTATGGTCATGTGACTTTGAGTCTCCACCCTGTGTGAGGGTGGTTTCTTTGAATGTGGCATATCCTTAAAACACTTTAAGTAGTTCTGTTTTACATATCACAAGTGCCATGATTAACGGGGTTCAACACTGAAATGCGTTGGAATGTTTTTAACTGTATGTTGTTTTTAGGATGTCTAAATAAAATACCCAGTTTACCTACACTGAGCTGTGGACTTTGTCTATCCTTTTTCATTCATTGCTTCAACAACAGTGTACTGTCATGGCATGTATAATATATATGCAAAAGAAGAGCCTGTGGAGCCTCATTTAAGAGTCTCGAAACGCAGGACTAGCCAGATATCCCTCCAGGAAGGTGGTTTTGGTGGCTTCCCCACAGAAGCCACCCCTTGGCTGGGTTCTTCCGGGAGGGATATCTGGCTAGTCCTGTGTTTTGACACTCTTAAATAAGGCTCCATGGGTATTAAGCCTTTTAACCGGCAGCCGGGAGTGTTATCATTAGCTGGTCTCCCTGAGATCAGCAATCTGTTTCTCTTATGGCTTTACTAGGCATTGCTCCCACCTAGCAAGAATCCTGCTCCACACTGATGAGGGGCAACACCCCGAAACAGCTGTCTGTGAATGGATACCTAGCCTTGGTTTTTCCCTTGTCATTACATTGACTTATAGGGCCACTTAATGTGGTGGTTTTGGTGGTTTCCTTACAGGAGCCACCCCTTGGCTTGCTCCTTCCCAGAGGGATATCTGGCTAGAGCTGTGTTTTGAGACTCTTAAATGAGGCTCCACAGGCTTTTCTTTTCTTTGGCATATTCATATTTCCCAGGGAGCAATGCACTTAGGATTTCACTGCATTGAGAGCTTTAACCGGCAGGTCTCCCTGAGATCAGCGATCTGTTTCTCTTATGTATAATATATGTCACTATTGATTTGTTGCCCTACCATTGCTCTGTATCACAATACAGTGGCCCAGATTTACTATTCCTATCTTGGCAAATTTAATGCGATGCAATTTTGATACTAGAAGTTTTAGCTAATTGCTACACTTTACAAGAAGAAATCCGAACAACTCCACAATTACATTATTAACCCCAAATCAGGTATGTCTTTGAGTTTTCCTCAAAACTCTACAGATTGATTATTGAAACCTATACAAAAATGCTTAACGTGGTCCAGAAACATCCAATCAACATTTCAGATGAACATTGCTTAGGAGGTTCTCAGCCAGGGTTTCTTACAGCTTATTGGATTCTGTAAACCTAAACCTGGATCACATATAGTTCTTAACTGTTGCCAGAAGTTATCATATCCATCAATCTATACTATTAAATTTGCTTTAAGTGTTGAAGGATTCACTTAAATGTACAGGATAACATATGAGTAAATCTATGTCGTTTCCTGGAATGAAATACTGCTACAGAATGGAATCGGCAGATGCCAGGTTCCCAAATAATTATAAGATAAAGTCATATAAAAATATTAAATAAAAGTATTAAAAAGTCATTTTTAAACTATATTCATGTATACTCAAAATATATCTGTAGAGTTTATGCCAAATATGTTTCCTCTTGCTTTTACACAGTATATGTCAATGTACTTTTAGGCTATGTTCACACAACGTATATTTTCGGAAAAACCACGGCCGTGATTATTACGAAAATATACATGCCTTTGCTGCCTATGGGATCCCCGCTGGAGCATATACACATAGTATACGCTCCGGCCGGGTTCCCTAGCGGCGCGGCAAACAACTTACATGGGAAGGGGGGATCCCAGCCCAGTCAGGAGGCACGTTTATTGTACTGTAGTGGGGGATTAACCCCTATGCCTATGAATTCCCAGCGGACTAAAACTTAGCTTTTATTATTATTCCTAAAAATAAATGAACTATATGTGCTCAATCTTTACAGTGAAACGTGATTTAAAATAGATCTAAGTGTTGGTTACCTGTAGGGTTCCGTGGACTAAATGCATGTGTGTACGGCAGACAAGTGGTTAACATCGTTAGCACCTCGGCCAATGGTGCTAGACTGATAAACTGTTTGTTCTATCGACTTACTGTTACTTAGTGACGGGTGATAAGCACAAAACACATCTGTCACTCTAATCACTTTTTTGTCTCCGTATATTGCTCCGGTGTTTGGTGCCAGTACGCTCACTGAATGCACATATTCAAAGCCCACATATTCAAAGGCAGTTACCCTTTATAGGGACGCCGATACTCAGGACGAGGACGATGGTACAGCCTATTTGCACTGAGGAGCCAATGCATGGCTGATACGTATGAGCATTTGAACTTCATTGGAGATTCAGGTTTTGTGACGTCGGTTTATTGGTGTATGTCATTAAACTAGGGAAACCCAGTTTGCATCCTGCGCATGTTTTTCCACTTAGTCCTTTTTCGAAGAAGACACATCTGCGCATGTCATGTCACTTAGAGGAATGACCAACATATAAAGGTCAGTACGCATGTCAAGGGACTCTGTCAAGAAGGCGCTAGAGTTCTTCTCATATTGCGCATGTCGTTGGACTTAGAATTATGTATATATCACTTGCTCAGTGCGCATGTTCTCATACTTAAACTTCCACTTAGAAGATGTATTTGCTTACTGCGCATGGCGCCGGACTTAGATGAGCCACCCTGGGTCTCTAGGTAAAATACTGGATGTCACCTTATATGATTTCATTCTTCATTCTTAACCCTTTAAGGACAGAGCAAATTTCGATTTTTGCGTTTTCGGTTTTTCCTCCTTGTGCATAAAAGGCCATAGCACTTGCATTTTTCCACCTAGAGACCCACATGACCCCTTATTTTTTGCGTCACTAATTGTACTTTGCAATGACAGGCTGAATTTTTGCATAAAGTACAATGCGAAACCAGAAAAAAATTCAAAGTGTGATGAAATTGAAAAATAAAACGCATTTTGTTTATTTGGGGGAAATGTGTTTTTACGCCATTCGCCCTGGGGTAAAACTGACTTGTTATATATGTTCCTCAAGTCGTTACGATTAAAACGATATGTAACATGTATAACTTATATTGTATCTGATGGCCTGTAAAAAATTCAAACCGTTGTCAACAAATATACGACACTTAAAATCGCTCCATTCCCAGGCTTATAGCGCTTTTATCCTTTGGTCTATGGGTCTGTGTCAGGTGTCATTTTTTGCGCCATGATGTGATCTTTCTATCGGTACCTTGATTGCGCATATACGACTTTTTGATCGCTTTTTATTACAATTTTTCTGGATTTGATGCGACCAAAAATGCGCAATTTTGCACTTTGGGATTTTTTTGCGCTGACGCTATTTACCGTACGAGATCAGGAATATGAATAATTAATAGTTTGGGCGATTACGCACGCGGCGATAGCAAACATGTTTATTTATTTATTTATTTATTTACTTTTATTTATAACCTGGGAAAAGGGGGGTGATTCAGACTTTTATTAGGGGAGGGGGCTTTTTACTATTAACAACATTTTTTTTTTAACTTTTACACTTATACTAGAAGCCCCCCTGGGGGACTTCTAGTATAAGTGCTTTGATCTCTCATTGAGATCTCTGCAGCATAGATATGCTGCAGAGATCCATGAGATAGGCACTCGTTTACTTCCGGCTGCAGCAGCCGGAAGTAAACGAGTGCCGAGCCGGGGACGGCGCCATCTTGGAGCGGTCCCCGGCCGGCTTCATTTACGGAGATCGCTCCTCCGGGATAACATCCCGGAGGAGCGATCTCCCCACTAGACACCAGGGATGACGCTGCGTCCGGTAATCGGATGCAGCTGTCAACTTTGACAGCTGCATCCGATTACTGTATTAGCGGGCACGGCGATCGGACCGTGCCCGCTAATACCTACGGTCCCGGGCTACACGCGGCACCCGGGACCGGCGCGGTTCAGAGCGGGGCCGCCGCGCGGCCCCGCTCTGAACTCCCTTACCGGCATCAGGGCGTAAATTTACGCCCGATGTCGTTAAGGGGTTAAATGCTTGTGGCTGTTCTCCTATGCTAAGGATTAGAATGATTGAGATGTCACATATCTTGACACATATTTGTTTAAACAAATGATGCAAATGCAAAACCTTCATTGAGGCCATTGGGGGCCAGAGTTCCCAGTTTGTATATCCACTCTGCCTCAATTTGGAGGAGCTTGGTATCTAAGGGCCTTATTCCACAGTAACGATAATCGGCCGGATCGGCCCCATTTGGCCCGATGCGGCCGATTATCGTTTGGTGAAATAGAGAGAACGATCAGCCGATGATCATGTCATCGGCTGATCGTTCATTTAGGCGGTGCGCGGCGGGCGACTGACGATTTGACAGGCTGCAGCAGCATACATTACCTGTCCAGGCTTCTTCTCTGCGCTGTCTTCATCCCCGGGTCCTGCACGCTCTCTTCAGAATGGCCGGTCAGCTGACGGAGCGCTCAGCCAATCACAGGCCGGGACCGCCGCGGCCTGTGATTGGCTGAGTTTGGCCAGTCAGCTGACCGGCCATTCTGAAGATAGAGCGCGCGGGACTCGGGGAGGAAGACAGAGTGGAGAAGACCTGACAGGTAATGTATGATGCTGCAAGGGCTGCAAGGACATTGGTAACAATGTCCTTGCAGCCCTCGCTCAACGATCATCGGGCCGTGGAATAGGTCCAGTAAACGAGCAGCGATCTAGCAGATCGCCGCTCGTTTACATCGTTGATCGGGCCCTCCTCGGTCCGTGGAATGGGACCCTAAATTGCCCTTTCTGGGTCCAAGTCTGACCACTTGGATTCCGTATATTTTGATACATTTCAAATCTCCTGCATGATGACTATTAATATGTTTGGCCACACTTGTTTCGACATTATGTCGTACATTACTTATGTGTGAGCCTAGTCTCTTCCTGATTTGTTGTGGGGTCTTCCCAATATATACTAGATCAAGGGAATTTTATTGCGTATACTACATTGCAAGTTTTTCAATTTAACTTTTATGATCTCTCGGATTTATGAATTGTTTACTTTTTGGAAGAAAGAACAGGATCCACATGGGTACGAGCCTTTTATGCTAGATCTTAGCCAGGTAGGAGATGGTACGTCCGTTGGAGTAAAATGACTATGTACTAATAGATCTCTGAGATTTTTTCCCCTCCTGTATGTGATACTTGGTGTTGTTGTTATCACATCCTTCAGGTCGGGGTCAGCTGTCAGGAGGGGCCAATGTTTATTTAAAACTTGTTTCACTTGCCAGTGGACCGCATCATAAGTGCCAATACAGCGTATACTTTTTGGGGTATTTGTGGCTGCATTAGAACTCCGGAGACTTGATCTAGGGGTAGTTTTTGCTCTATTATATGCTTTATGCAATACTCTCTTGGGATAACCCCTTGTTGTAAATCTCCTCAATAGCTCAAAACATTCACTTTCAAAATCCTGTTCACTGGAGCAATTTTGTCTTGCACGTAAATATTGCCCAACTGGTATGCCCCTTCTCAAGGGGGCTGGATGATGACTATTCCAAACCAGAAAACTGTTTGTTGTTGTTTTTTTCTGAATATATTTGTCGTAATGGCTCCTTCCTCATTGATTTGAATGGTGAGATCTAAAAAATTAATCTGTGAGGTGTGGATTTCTGACGTAAAGGATAATCCTAATGAATTGTGATTAAGAACCTGTACAAACTCGTGAAAAGTGTTAACTGAACCTTCCCAGAGAATAAAAACGTCGTCTATGTATCTATTCCAGGTGACCACGTGCTCTGTGTGTATTGTGAGTGACTCGGTGAACACATATTCAGACTCCCACCACCAAGAAAAAGATTAGCGTAAGTTGGTGCGCATACCGTACCCATCACTGTGCCGGTGGTTTATAAATAATATTTTCCAGCAAATGTAAAATAATTATGTGTCAAAAGGAAAGTGAGTAACTGTATAACAAACTTATTATGTTGTGCAAATGAAATTCCTTTAGTTTTTAGGTAATATTCCACTGCTTTTATACCCAATTCATGTTTTATGCTTGTGTAGAGAGCTTCTACATCGAGACTCGCTAATTTGGTGTTTGAAGTTACAGTGATATCTTGTAGTTTGCATACAGTCTCTTTGTGTCCTTCAGGAAAGATGGTAATGTGCTTACAAAGGGTGATAGTACTTCATTAACGTATCTACTGATACCCTGAGAAAAACTTGAGTTTCCAGATAAGATAGGTCGACCTGGTATGGGAACTCTCTCTTTGTGAAGTTTTGGAAGCGCGTAAAAAGTAGGTATAGTAGGTGTGTTATTATACAATACCTTGAATTCATTATCAGTAATCAGATTATTCTCTTTTGCTGTCGTGAGTATCGTTTTTAATTCTTTAAGGTATTCCTTGGTGGGATTGCTTTTTAACAGTCGGTAAGTATTCCTTTCCTATAATAATCTTAGGGCAATGTCTTAATATACGGAGACAAAAAAGTGGTTAGAGTGACGGGTGTGTTTTGTGCTTATCACCCGTCGATAAGTTACAGTAAGTCGATAGAACGAACAGTTCATCAGTCCAGCACCATCGGCTGAGGTGCTACCGATATTAACCACTTGTCTGCCGTACACACATACATTTAGTCCACGGACCCTACAGGTAACCAACACCTAGATCTATTGTAAATCACGTTTCACTGTAAAGATTAAGCCCATATAGTTCATTTATTTTTAGGAATAATAATAAAAGCTAAGTTTTAGTCCGCAGGGAATCCATAGGCATAGGCGTTAATCCCCCACTACAGTGCAAACAACTTACATGGCAGTTTTCTGCGGACGCTATTCAGTGAATAGCGGCCGCAGGAAACCCTGTCAGTTCACACAATAGAGCGAGCGGCTCTGGCGTGCATCAGAACTCTGCGGCAAAAAAGATCATCCGGCCGGTACTGCAGTTCTGGCCGGGACGATCTTTTCAGAGACTGGCTGGGTCACGGAACAGCTGGTCTCTTATAGCATTTGATCATGGCCTTATACCGTGTAAAAAGAATAGGGAACTTTTAAGTATTGTGAGTCAAAAGATTCAGAACAAAAAGACCACCAGGTCCATCTAATCAACCCTTATGTTATTTCCTTTTTATTATCTTAGATATAGGATAGATATACAGTATGTTTATTCCAGGCAGATTTACATTCAGTAAGCGTATATACACACTATGGATTCCGAGCGGAGAACTTCATGCGGATTCTGCCACACGCCTGCACTTGAAGTTCCGCCCGTCCCATTCTATGTTCAGGCAGATTCCATTGTCCGCCTAAAGAATTGACATTGGAAGTCTGTTCTAAGCATCTACTACTCTTTCTGTACATTATTATTTTGTAAAGATTTTATTGCCTTGTTATAACAAAAAAATAAACAATTCTCTCCTAAACCTAATTTAACCCTTTAACATATGTTTCAATTCTGAGGTTTCAATCCTGTCCCTTCTTTACTCCAGACTATACAGATTTAGTTTATTTAGGCTATATTCACACACACATTCACACACACACATAAAAAGGATGAAACATGTCCATAATTTGCAGGTAAAAATGCGGCCATATTTTTAATATAATAATGAACTCCATTGAAGACAATAGGAAATTGGATTGCAGTGCACACACGGTAATGAATAATGGTCGTAATTATGACTGTCCAAAATAATAAACATGCTCATTATTTACCACCTGCTTCTGCAAAATACAACAATTTTTTTTTTCATCTGGTCATGCATTGTATTATTTTTCACTCAAAATTATAGCCGTATTAAGGCATTTTTCTTTTAGCTTTATAGTATACCAACTATTTCTTGCAGATTGCAGCTTTCTAGACCAGAAGCATCAGCATACAGACATAGTGGGAGAAGGCCACTTGTTTGCTCATCTTGAGACAAGCTGCAACCATTACATGTGTCATTACAAGATGGAGGACAACGGCTGTGATTACTACGGAACTGACGTAGTGTTGCCTTCTAAGAAATCCTGCAGGCTCCATTGTGTGCAGCAGGGAATTTGGATGCGGGCGCAGAGTGGGAACATAGCCTAATACTTAACACAGTGCTACCTGCTCTCTATTATACAGTTCTTCCAACACAAGCTGAAGCTGTTGCTAATATTCCAACACTATTACTGTAAAGCATTTCACCAAGTAAAAGTTTAACCTTTGTATATTTTAAGGATTTTTTTGAACACCATTCACACCACATTTTGTGCACATGTTTAAGAAATATGTCAGCAACCTGTCAAAGGGTTTACTGATATAAATTACAGAGTGTTTCCAGTTCTATTTACAGTGAATGCAATATGAGAATAGTGTAATAGATTTACGTAGGTGTCACTGTCATTATAACTGTTAAAACCTAAATCAACTGTAGATGTGATATAATTGCAATTTACATTCATTATTTTTTTTTTTTTTTAATTATCATGGAAAACACGGCACTTCCTATGTTTTTTTTTTTTAGAGTGTAAACACAGTCCCGTATTTTCCAGGCCATCTGAGCGCTCACAGAGAGACGACAGTCATGTGACCGATGGACACATTGAGACTCTCAGTACTGGCCAGAATTCCTGTGTTTAGTCTTTTTTTTTTTTTTCAACCATCACAAGTCAGAAAATCTTCCTTCTGGAGACTGGACCTGCTTGAGTTCAGCATTGTTTTACAACATGATAACAAACAAAAAAAATTAATGTAAGTTGCAAACTTGCTTTATATCACATCCCCTGCTGATTGAGATTTTGACACTTTAACCCTTTGAGGACCAAGCCCAAAATGACCCAATGGACTGTGCAAATTTTCATTTTTGTGTTTTGCCCCCCCCCCCCCCTCGCCTTCTAAGAGCTCTAGCACTTTCAGTTTACTATCTACAGGGCCATGTAAGTGCTTGGAATAGGTGTACTGTGTAATGGCGTCTTTCATTCTACCATAACATGTATGATAAACCCCCTAAATTATGATGTATGAAGATATAAATTGGTGAAATCGTAAAAAAGAATGCAATATGGTAACTTTTGGGGGGTTCCTGGGTCTAAGTTATGCACTATATGGTAAAAGCGACATGATACCATTATTCTATAGGTCAGTCCGAACACAACCACATACAGGTTTACACAAATTTTCTAATGTTATATATATTTTTTTAATGAAATCCTTTTTTTTTGCAATTAATTAATAATAAAATGGCCCTATTGTGACGCTTATAACAGTTTTATTTTTTCACCTACAAGGCTGGAATGAGGCTGGGCTATGGGATGTCATTTTTTCCACCATGATCTCTAGTTTTTATTAATACCGTATTTGTGAAGATTGGACGTTTTGATCACTTATTACTCTTTTAGTGTTCGCCGTTTGTGACGACACTTGTTATATTTTAATAGATCGGACAATTACGCACGCTACGGTATATTATTTGTTTATTTATTTATTTTTATATGTTTTATTTATATAATGGGAAAGGGTGGTGATTTTAACTTTTATTGGGGGAGGGGCTTTGGGGTAGTGTAATAATGATTTTAACTTTTTTTTAACACATTTTAAGTCACACTGCGGGGGTCCCGATCGTTAAGTGACAGGGGACTCCCCCTGTCACTTACACGTAAACGCGGCAGCGTTTAATGGGTTAATGACACGCTGCAGCTGTTCCCCACCTCCTATGAAGCGCGCTCCGCTCCGGAGCACGCTTCATAGCAGAGGACGTACCGGTACGCCCAGGGTCGCCTGGGCACAGACTTCCGGGGCATACCGGTACGTCCTTGGTCGTCTAGGGGTATATATATATATATATATATATATATATATATATATATATATATATGAAATACTTTGCCTTTTCATAATGAAACAGAATACAATGTTTTCTCTCTGTTAAGTTACAATTCCCCAATGTGTTCCACCCAAACATACATTTTCCTCCTAGGCTCACTCACAAGTCAGTTCAACTCAATGTAAAGCTGTTTTTTCCTGAAACAAGAATATAATTACAGCATTTTGATGTGACCCATAGTTAACACAGCAGGACTGCTAAAAATAGTTTAGTGTTTGACGTAATAGCATTCAGCCAAAATAAGCCGGTGATTGAAAATCATTTCTGCAGAGTCCTGCTCCTAAACTGCGATTGTTCCTCGTAACTTTCACATTTCCCTCATAATAGAAATAAAATAAAAGCTAAATACAATGCAGTTGCATACTAGCTGTTTGAAACTACTGTTTACCAACTGCAGCACAATACTCATATTACCTTCTATGTATATGATCATTGTTAGTTGTGCAAGTTCCAATAAAAACATATTTGAATTCACATCATTTTTCATTACTCCAGACCTATAAGCCATCAATTCAGTGATCACAAAACCATAGTAAGTATACCGCAAGCTAAAACCGACAGCAATAATATGATTCCAGGTAGCACCTATAACAGTAGTCAGCAGTGGTGTGTATAGTCACACAGTGCAGTCTGCAGTCTCACATCTAAATAGTCCTGGTCATCATAAACTATTGCAAAATCTATGAGTGGATGTAGTTATCTTAGTTGGAAAGAGATCTTTGACCAGAGCTTCTAGAGTAAATCATTGTTTGGCTGCACAATAGCCATGTATGTGTCTTCAGATAAGTAGATGAACTATCATCTATCAACTATCACTGGTCCCAACACCTTATAGCTTGGTCAGAACAGCCCTGATTCTGGAGCAACATTAGGAACACTGCTGTGTCATCCGGCCCACCCCTTCTAATAATAATCAATGGAAGGGGTGGGCCAGATGACGTGGCAATGCTTTATACAGTGTTCCGGAACGACAGAGAGGAGGAAGGTAAGGTGTGGTGCACTCTTGTAAGGCTCGATCGGTCACTTGCCTAATGGTAAGATGTGACACCACTACTGTGGTGGTTGGTCGAGATATAGCTCAGCAAGATGGCATACTGTCAAAACGCCAGTGCCAGATGGGCACACAGGTATGGAGGCACACCTGCTTTTATTTTAGAGTGGTGCGCTATACCCTTTCCCTTGTGGTCGGTGACCTGCTGGGCTGTGAGGGGGTCCCTTGGTCCAGAGTGGAGTTGTGACCCACCCAGACTATCGGTAACACCACCCACAAAAAGGGGAGATGACCCAAGGATGTGGTACTACTGTGTAGGTGCCTGAGTAATAATCACTGAGTCCAGTTAGCATAAATAGATCTTCTTTACTGAGAAAATACTTTATACAATAGCTGATAGCAGACTGTAGACTTGACAAAACAGAAGCTGTACTGAGGAGCTTTAGAGTAGTAGAGCTGAGAATACTTGAGACTAGTTTGTACTAAGAGTCCAGAGTAGTAGAGCTGAGAATACTTGAGACTAGTTTGTACTAAGAGTCCAGAGTAGTAGAGCTGAGAATACTTGAGACTAGTTTGTACTAAGAGTCCAGAGTAGTAGAGCTGAGAATACTTGAGAGGAAGAAGAAAAAGAAGAAAAAGAAGAAAAAGAAGAAAAAGAAGAAAAAGAAGAAAAAGAAGAAGAAGAAGAAGAAGAAGAAGAAGAAGAAGAAGACCGTGTTTCGAACTTTGTTGCTATACCACCTTTTGCCCACCAGTGTCGGGTAACCCGTCCTATGAGGGTGACACAAGCCCTAGACCTCGTTACCTGGGTTCAGAAGAGTGGCCAATGTTTCCTGGTTACACCCGCGCTGCAAGATAGAGTATGTAGGCTTCTAGCAGCTTTGCTCTATGTGGATCAGATCCTCTTGTTATCAGGATACTCTCCTGCACTTTTAGACTTCTTGGCGTAGGTTGGGGTTTCTCTGACTTGTTCTCTCCCTTGGAGTAGTTTAAAACTGCATAGTGTGTAGGTGTGCTGCTTTCAAGAAGTTGGTGTCTGAGTCTCCCATGTGCGACTGTTCTGCACAGGAACCTGACTAATACTGACTAAGAGTGGGTGTATGCCTCCTCTCCTCATGTGACAACTTCCTACAGGTGGTGTTATATCCCCTGTGAGTGGTGGAGAAGAAAGCATAGAAAGAAAGGAGCTCAGGGGTAGGAAGAGAAGAAGAGGAGGTCCTCATTTGCGTACAGATCACAATAAACAATAACCCTTTAGTTTCCTGCAGCTGTACAGTTACATACAATAGCGACATCTTGTGGGAAAACTTAGATACTACTTTATTACCACAGTTACTTGAAGTACAGGCTTTTGCAAGGGGCGTACCATACAAGCAACACCTGTGGCGGGACACCACAAAGGCACATACCTTTCTCCTTACCATCCTTGATGCTATAGGGGGTTATGAGCAGGTTAGAGTTCCCATTTAAAGAGACTCCAACTCTCACATGAGTACCAATCAACCAGCTGATAGGGATCAAATATTGACATCCAATCCTGATTTACACGATAATGTTGTAACTGATGTTGTCAGTAATAATTTATATGGAATTAGGTTTGTTTATCCTTTATAAGAATGAAATACACACTTCTCAGTGCCCACAATAAATTCTTTTCCAAGTATCAAGAAACTTTTTTTCTTATTAGCATCACATATGCTAATATATTCTTTTCTTATAAGAAGCCGTTTAAGTGATTCTAGTCCTCTCCATCCTTTTGAGAATACAACTTCCCCCAGTGTACACAAAAGAGTCTTACAAGTTGCCAGCGTGCCTGAAACACTGATAAATGAATGACTTATTTAGTGTGTCAATCTGAGCATTGCCTCAAAACTGGAACGTAATTAATAAATCTGTGGAGGTCTCTGTGATTTAATAGGAGCTGCGAGGAAGGGGTCAGCGCCGACCAGGTGCAAGGTTTAAAGTGCGATCTCCAGACTCGGTTCTCTCTTCTGTTGGAAAACAAGTTGACTTTGAAAGAGAATACACAGAGGGCCTTCTTCACGACTGCGTAACCTTCTCAGATATTTCCTCCCTGCAACAGAGGGGCCTGTGTGAATAATACACAAGGCGCTATGTACATCAAAAAATATACTTCCTGTTGATGTCTTAATCAGCATACTAGATCAAGATGTTGAATATTCAGTGTTGGATCTTTCAGGGATTCTATCATAGAATTGCATCTCAAATATCATCCAATTTGGCTGTGAACACAATATGCGATGCATAAACATGACGCGCTTATGAAAAGAGCTGTGACCTGTTTGTATAAAGACTATGCTGTGTATATGTTTATATTTATTTGGGAAAGCATAGAAACGGGAGCTATGGGAACTCCTTATAAAATACCTTGCTCTGTGTATTGAGATACCCTTCTTGATAGGGCTGATTTGTATTAAAGTGCTGCCTTGGTTCCTGAGTATTTAATTATAGGGAATTTCTTAAAGGGAACCTGTCATTATGTCATCAGGATGGTCTATGTTGGTTTCTGCCAGCCCCACAGGCTGGCAGAATGATATATCTCTTCCTGTTTGGATATGGTATTAGGTATTGCTCAGCCATCATGGAGAACTAAGAACAGGTCTTCTGTGGATGTCGGCCGCTCAAATCCTTCCGTCTTTTGATGTAATCCCAGATAGATCCCAGATGATGTTGAGCGGAGGGCTCTGTGGGGCCATATATTTAATTCTAAGGCTCCTTGTTCTTGGTTACACTGAACATAGAATTAATAATAATAATAATAATACTTTTATTTATATAGCACCAACAAATTCTGCAGCACTTTACAATTCTGGGGGTACATACTCAGACATAACATAGATACACATGTAATTATCAAGCCAAACATGAGGAGTGAGGGTCCTGCTCGCAAGAGCTTACAGACTGTGAGGTACTGAAGATACTTCTTATAGACATCAGCTGTATGTCTGGGGTTGTTGACCTGCTGTAGAATACAAGTTTGAGGTCAGTCAGCCATTTCCCTGATAGGACACCTCATACTTTGCAACATTTTTTCTGGTTCAATAGTTTTTTTTATTAAGATTTTCAAAATAGTGTATTATACAAAATAGATATATAACGAATGTATGAAATAAAGGATTTATACACCGAATTTTGTTACTACATATATAACTTTCTGCTGCTGTAAGCAGACAAACATCAAAACATTTTAAGAAAAAGATCCTAAGTCCATCAAAATCTGTGTTATGCAATATAAAATCCTTGCATCTACTAAGAGCTCAAAATATTGAGAAAGAAAGAAAAACACATATGGCACCAATAGCTTTAAACTAATAGTCATAGCTACAGTGGAGAGAGAAATGCAAATATATGACCATTAACACTGGGAGTAACTTTTGCTCAGTATTGTATAAGACAAAAAGCATCAGCTTTATCCTTATTGATGTGCTTCTCACAAGACCTACTCCACGGTCTATGGTCATACAGAAGAAGATGAAGAGGCAATGCTATTGCAATGTTTTAGCTCCAAGAGCCATTGATTAACAAAGGTTCTTTATGCTGAACCTCATAGAGGCTGTTGAAGCTGTTATGATACAGTTTTTACTAGTTATACAGCATAGTTCAAGGGGGCATTCACACCTTCCGCAATTACGGTCTGTGCACGGATGATGTGCTATGGAACAGACGTTGGAATTCCCGACATAATCATTCATGATGATGCCATATCTATATCTTAAAGGAAGGATTGAGGTGTCATGTATAATATGATCTTAATAGGGATGAGCGAGCATTAAGGTATTAAAGGGAACCAATCACCGGAAAAACGCATATAGAGCTTTTGAAATGTGCTGTTAGAGCACACAGCACACTTGCCACACGTGTTTCCATAGCCTCCGTGCCTCCCCGTGTAAGCCGCAAAGTAACTTTATAAGACTGGCGCCCTGTATGCTAATTACCTGAGGTAGTCACCTGGGCGGTGTTCGGCTAGCAGGTAGTCACGGTCCCCTGGGCGTTCTACCGCTGTAATCACGCCCCTCTGGGCGTGATTCAAATGGCCGAGTAGCTGTGACATTCTGATGCCGGACGCCGCCGCACATGCACAGTGCAGCCGCTTCCATTCCGGCGGTACTGCGCCTGTGCAGAATAGCCTCGATATGGCCTGTTAGCCGTAGTTCGAGGCTATTCTGCACAGGCGCAGTCCAACTGGAATGGAAGCGGCTGCACTGTGCATGTGCGGCGGCGTCCGGCATCAGTACGTAAGCGCGCCGACGTTGGGCACGGCGCGCTCCCGAGTGACGCCACAGCCACTCTGACATTTGAATCACGCCCAGAGGGGCGTGATTACAGCGGAAGAACGCCCAGGGGACCGTGACTACCTGCTAGCCGAACACCGCCCAGATGTCTACCTCAGGTAATTAGCATACAGGGCGCCAGTTTTATAAAGTTACTTTGCGGCTTACACGGGGAAGGCACGGAGGCTATGTAAACACGTGTGGCAAGTGTGCTGTGTGCTCTAACAGCACATTTCAAAAGCTCTATATGCTTTTTTCCAGTGATTGGTTCCCTTTAAGTATTAAGCTACACAAAGGTACTCAATGCTCGGACGAGCTTCTCGCAATACTCGAGAAAATGGTATCATACTTTTACTGCAAGTTTGGGTGCAATTTTTCAGCCAATCAACATGCAGGAAACTCTTTGGTACATCCTGCGATCATGTGGGACCCATACATGTCGATAGCAGCGATTGGTTGGCCAGATCAGATGACCCGGGCATATAAGAATCGGGGCCGGCAATGCTTGCCTCACATGCATGCTTGAAGCGATTAGGGACAGAGCTGCTGATTGTCAGGGAGAGCGTTAGGGAGGGAATTAGCGTTCCTGTAGGCAGGCATACTAGAGAAAGAACATAAGTACTCCTGACTGCTGGCTGGGACTTGCAGTGCAGCTACCACGATCTTAGCTGCACACTGTGGGGATCGACTGGTGCCAGAAACAGTGTTAGGAAGAGAATTAGCATTCCTGTAGGCAGGCATACTAGACAAAGAACCCAACAGCCCCTGTATAGGGCTTAAAATCTTTATTTCTTTTGGTGGACTCCAGACTGCTGTCTGGGACTTGCAGTGCAGCTACCACGTTCTTAGCTGCACACTGTGGTGATCGACTGCTGGCAGAAAGGGGACAGCAGGTGGTGCATACAGACCCTAAAGAAGTCCTCAGTACTATATTTTTTTTGTAGCTGGTGCTGCTGCTGTTGTAAATTGTGTTGCTGTGATTTGTAGTACAGCTGCATAGAACCTCACTGCTCATTGTCCTGTGTAACAGGTGGCATATACCATAAAGCACCACTCAGGGCCGGCTCCAGGTTTTTGTGGGCCCTTGGGCGAGAAAGCCTCAGCGGGCCCCTTTGTATAGCACACCTCGGGGCACACCTACCAAATAAAGTTTGACAAAATACCGAAAAAAAAACGTAATTCAGTAACTCACAGGTGACGTCTTCTTTGATCTGAGGCGATCGCTCTCCGTTTCCTCTCCATCTGGCCCAGACCTCCATGATGATATCTTCAAGCTACAATTCATCTCTTCAGGACCTGTCAGACAAACATGTTAGGCTCCGCATTTTTCCAGCAACTTCCTTCCCTTTTTCCCACCCATAGGCTCCTATACAGTAGTAACTCCACTGTTTGGTGTCATGTGCAGTAAAGTAAGGAGGTTTGTGGGTCCCGTGCTGTGCCCCCCATATAGTAATAATGCCCTCTGTCCCCATAGTAATGCCCCCTGCTCTGCCCCATAGTAATGTCCCCTGCCCCCATAGTAATGTCTTCTGCTCCCCATAGTAATGTCTCCTGCTCTGTCCACATAGTAATACCCCCTGCTCTGCCCCATAGAAATGCTCCCTGATCTCCCTTAGCACAAGAAAATAAAAAAATAAAACATACTCACTAATCCGGGCGGGGGACGGGTCCTCTTCTCCCTTGTGTGCACCTGGTGGATCCACCAGCAGGCGTGATGACGTAATCGCTCTGTGCCTGTTGGTGAGAGCGCATCCATGCTAGAATGGGCTAGAATGGAGGTGCTAGAAGGAGGTCGTCCCTCTGGAGTCTGTATTCTAGCTTCTTCACCATAGAGCAGGCAAGAATGGAGTTACAATAAGAGACATTACATGAGGTATACCAGGGGGAACTACAACTCCCAGCGTGTCCAGCCTGTTATTATGGGACATCAAAGGACATTACAGGAGGAGATTTAAGAGGAGTACTACAACTCCCAGCATGGACAGCCTGTTATTATGGGAGATCAGAGGACATTACAGAAGGAGATATAAGAGGACTACAACTCCCAGCATGGACAGCCTGTTATTATGGGAGATCAGAGGACATTACAGGAGGAGATATAAGAGAAGGACTAAAACTCACAGCATTCAGAGGGAAGGTATAAGTGAGCCCCGCCTCCTCATGTCACATGACAATGATCACAGGTCCTTTATCCATATGCAGCCTCTCCCGTTCTCAGCCCCGCCCCCTTATGAGGTCACCACAGGTCCTTCGCCAGCCCCTCCAGCCCTCCCCCGGACTTGGGGTTGGCAGCACCCGCTCCCCCGGGGGTCGTTGATGCGGCGGGCGTCTGTCTCACTGCTTGGGCAAGTGTCGGGGGCCCCTTGGGCGGCCGTGGGCCACGGCACTTGCCCGAGTATGCCAGGTGCTGACGCCGGCCCTGGCACCACTTACCACTTACACACAGACTATACGGCAACCTCCAAAAACTAGTGTGACCAGTATCTTTTGTCATCTGCAGCCAGTCTGCAGGGTTGCTTCCTTTTTAAGTGCAACCGTATCCAACCTCACTGCTCATTGTCCTGTGTAAGAGGTAGCATAGACCATATAGTATCATTTACAAACAGACGATACAACAACCTCCAAAAACTTGTGTGACCAGTATCTTTTGTTATCTGTAGCCAGTCTGCAGGGTTGCTTACATCTTAAGTGCAACCGTATCCAACCTCACTGCTCATTGTTCTGTGTAAGAGGTGGCATACACCATACCCTTGGGCGGCCGTGGGCCCCGGCACTTGCCCGAGTATGCCAGGTGCTGACGCCGGCCCTGGCACCACTTACCACTTACACACAGACTATACGGCAACCTCCAAAAACTAGTGTGCCTCTTAAGGAGCCTCTTAAGAAGACTGTATTGTTATTTCTTCAACCCTTCCTCCAATGATTTTGCCTCTCATGCACAACTGCATGAGGGTGTGAGGCAAAATCTAGCCATAATCTGGCTATTTTTATTGGATGATTGTATTGTCCATTTCATACCATGTTATCGCTGAATACAAACTTGAATAAATAGAAAAAAAAATCAAACTTCAAACTCAAAATTTAAACTAATTCGAATTCAAACTCAAATTTTAATTCAGACTTAAAATGGAATTATAATTCAAATTTCAAAAATAAATTAAAAAAAAATTATTTTAAATTCGGTCGCCAGAACAGAAGTGGTAGGGAGAACTAGTGAGTGACATGATCCTGGTAAAATTACCCCAACTGCTAAAGTAGTCAGGGTATGTCCTGCCCCAGCCCTGGTCAGCAGTAAATTAAAAAGACAAGTTATTAAAGGGGGAGGAGGGGAGCAGTCAGCTTGTCAGGCACTGGCAGGGGAACACTCTCCAAGGCCTTTGACCTTTAAAGTTACCTTCAGGCCTTTGACCTTGGTTGCATGTGCCTTGCCCATCTTGGTCTAGGTCAGCACTATTGTCTTGAGGTTGGCCACCAGGATGTTGCCCAGAATTTGACATAATGATGCGATTAGGCAGCCTCAGAGGCATCCATGCATGCTGCCCCTGCTGTTTCCTGTCCATTTCTGTGGTGTTTCCATCATTTTCTGAGGGTCACAGGTTTTCAAGTAACCTTCCCTGGGCCGAGCTTGGGTCCCCAGCAAAAATGCTTGAGTCTCCAATTGACTTCAATGGGGTTTGTTACTCGAAACGAGCACCCGAGTATCAGTAAATACTCGACTTGAGTATCGAACACCCTAGCATTTTAGTACTCGCTTATCACTAGATCTTAACAACTGGCAGTCATTTTGCCAGAACTAGAAGTAACAAGCTGGTTCCCACCCCTGGCCTAAAATATCTTTCTCCACCAGAGGAGGAATGCAATTCTACAAATAGAGAAACTATAAATGCGTGTCTACCAGTTCTCAAACTAAGGGCTTGCTGTATGGAAATCAGACACACACAGATAGTGACCACAGGCTAAGAGGATTTCCCTTACTAAAACCAGACTTATCGAGAGTCTTCTATCTATACACTAAATGGCCACATTATTAAAGATACCAATCTGTTAGAGTTTGGAATTAATTCTTGAGGGATATGTGGCCCATGTAGGCAGGATAGATTCTCACAGCTGCCACAGATTAGATGGAGGTACTGACATGTTCTCAACAGTCTTTTCTGCCTCATCCCAGAGATACTACATAGGAGTAAGATCTGAGGACTGTGAAGGCTGGAAAGAAAAATTACTGTCAAGTTCCTGAAACCATTGTTATGCTAAAATTGTCCTTCTAAACGTCCATACACAAATAGGATAAAACATTCCCCACATACTGTATTACATCACAGCTACCAGCGCATCCATGCCTGCCGTTTCCGTCACTCCATCTGTTTTTTAGAACAATTGTTAAGATCTTGCTGTGACACCTCTCATTCATAAGTTACATAGTTTATACGGCTCAAAAAAGACGCATGTCCATCAAGTTCACCCAAGGAGGGGATGGATGCAGGGAAGGGGGTATACAAGGAGGGGATGGATGCAGGGAAGGGGGATATACAACGAGGGGATAAATGCAGGAAAGGGGGATATACAAGGAGGGGATGGATGCAGGGAAGGGGGATATACAAGGAGGGGATGGATACAGGGAAGGGGGATATACAAGGAGGGGATGGATGCAGGGAAGGGGGATATACAAGGAGGGGATGGATGCAGGGAAGGGGGTATACAAGGAGGGGATGGATGCAGGGAAGGGGATATACAAGGAGGGGATGGATGCAGGGAAGGGGGGTATACAAGAAGGGGATGGATGCAGGGAAGGGGGATATACAACGAGGGGATGGATGAAGGAAAGGGGGATATACAAGGAGGGGATGGATGCAGGGAAGGGGGATATACAAGGAGGGGATGGATGCAGGGAAGGGGGATATACAAGGAGGGGATGGATGCAGGGAAGGGGGATATACAAGGAGGGGATGGATGCAGGGAAGGGGGATATACAAGGAGGGGATGGATGCAGGGAAGGGGGTATACAAGGAGGGGATGGATGCAGGGAAGGGGGTATACAAGAAGGGGATGGATGCAGGGAAGGGGGATATACAACGAGGGGATGGATGCAGGGAAGGGGGATATACAAGGAGGGGATGGATGCAGGGAAGGGAGATATACAAGGAGGGGATGGATGCAGGGAAGGGGGATATACAAGGAGGGGATGGATGCAGGGAAGGGGGAAATATAAGGAGGGGATGGATGCAGGGAAGGGGGATATACAAGGAGGGGATGGATGCAGGGAAGGGGGAAATATAAGGAGGGGATGGATGCAGGGAAGGGGGATATACAATGAAAGGATGGATGCAGGGAAGGGGGATATACAAGGAGGGGATGGATGCAGGGAAGGGGGTATACAAGGAGGGGATGGGTGCAGGGAAGGGAGATATACAAGGGGGGGGGATGGATGCAGGGAAATCGGATATACAAGGAGGGGATGGATGCAGGGAAGGGGGATATACAACGAGGGGATGGATGCAGGGAAGGGGGATATACAAGGAGGGGATGGATGCAGGGAAGGGGGATATACAAGGAGGGGATGGATGCAGGGAAGGGAGATATACAAGGGGGGATGGATGCAGGGAAGGGGGATATACAAGGAGGGGATGGATGCAGGGAAGGGGGAAATATAAGGAGGGGATGGATGCAGGGAAGGGGGTATACAATGAAAGGATGGATGCAGGGAAGGGGGATATACAAGGAGGGGAAGGGGGTATACAAGGAGGGGATGGGTGCAGGGAAGGGAGATATACAAGGGGGGGATGGATGCAGGGAAGGGGGATATACAAGGAGGGGATGGATGCAGGCAAGGGGGTATACAAGGAGAGGATGGGTGCAGGGAAGGGAGATATACAAGGGGGGGGGGATGGATGCAGGGAAGGGGGATATACAAGGAGGGGATGGATGCAGGGAAGGGGGAAATATAAGGAGGGGATGGATGCAGGGAAGGGGATATACAACAAGGGGATGGATGCAGGGAAGGGGATATACAAGGAGGGGATGGATGCATGGAAGGGGGATATACAAGGAGGGGATGGATGCATGGAAGGGGGATATACAAGGAGGGGATGGCTGCAGGGAAGGGGGATATACAAGGAGGGGATGGATGCAGGGAAGGGGGATATACAAGGAGGGGATGGCTGCAGGGAAGGGGGATATACAAGGAGGGGATGGATGCAGGGAAGGGGGATATACAAGGAGGGGATGGATGCAGGGAAGGGGGATATACAAGGAGGGGATGAATGCAGGGAAGGGGACAGATGATGATAGATTCTATACATATGCATCTATATTATTTTGGTCTAAGAACTTGTCTAGGCCGCTTTTTGAAGCCCTCCACTGTTTTTGCTGTGACCAGATCCTGTGGTAGACTGTTCCACAGATTCACAGTTCTCATTGTAAAGAAGGTGTGTCACCTCCGAAGATTGAACCTTTTTTCTAGAGGCGGAGGCAGTGCCCCCTTGTCCTTTGAGGGGGTTTTACCTGGAACATCTTTTCCCATATTTCTTGTAGGGGCCATTTATATATTTAAATAAATTAATCATATCTCCCCTTAAACGTCTCTTCTCCAGACTCAACAAATGTAATTCTTTTAATCTCTCCTCCTAACTAAGATGCTATATTCCCCTTATTAGTTTAGTTGCCCGTCTTTGTACCCTCTCCAGCTCTAGAACATCCTTTCTATGAATCGGGTTCCAAAACTGGACGGCATACTCTAGATGAGGCCGCACCAAAGCTTTATAAAGCGGTAATATTATATCCCTGTCCCGTGAGTCCATGCCTGTTTTAATGCATGACAATATCCTGCTGGCCTTAGAAGCAGCTGACTGACATTGTATGCTGTTCTGTAGTCTATTGTCTACAAGTTATAAGCTTGAATGACAGTAAGCTTGCTCACCTGACTATGCTTTGCTCCAGGGTCACAGATCTATTTTCTGTACAGAGAAGCTCCAATAATGAAAAGGTAGGTGCTACAGTTCATACAGAAAACCTGGACCCAGTCCTGCCCAGAGGATTCTAGCCATACTTCTGAGAGGACATTGAACCATGCACCTATTGTTGGTGTCATTTTGGCACTTATTTTTATTAAACTCCATTTATGCTCAAAAATTCAGAAACCAGAGCAGAATTTCTGTACATAGCAAGTCTGGTGTCAGCCTTCAGAAATCACACTACACTTTAGGTTTTGCACAGTTGTGAAGATGCGCTTAATTTAATAATTCAGGTTTACCAGATAAGGATACCGATGAAAATTTCAACAAATAGACCAGATGTAAGAATTATTGCAAATGATATGTTACTCCCATTGTGCTTGTTTTATGCATTATATTTCCCAACCTCCTTTTGCAAATGTTTCACTTGCCACACAGTGTTTCACAGTGAAAGCAAAAATGGAACAGTAATAAAGACATTAAGAAAATCCTGCAAACAGGTCGAGTTCAGCTCATAGAGAATCTCTCTGAATACAGTGGCTGTAATGTGTGATTATGATATAAGAACTTCTATAATAAACTGTAACATTTTCAACATTTTCAGAACTTCTTTGCTGCCTATCATTTTATTAATATGCTAATGCTTCATTCACTAAAGTTCACCAGTCACCCACATTTTAGCTGTCACAGTTACAATGCAGCCAGTTCCATCAATTTGTTCTATTTAAACGCCTTACTATAAGCAAAAGGTACACCTGGATGAAGAAAAGACTGACGGCTCAGCTGTGTCTTTCCAAAAGAGAGACTCTCCTAGGCTGTATACTGCTCCACTGCTCTGCCAAGGCTCATAAGCATGAACACAGAAGGTATGGCTATCCTCTCTCTCTGTAAACTTGAATATTGTTCAGATTTATAAACAGTGCTATTCCATTTCTACCACATGCATGGCTCTAGATGAAAAGGTCCAGTCTACTAGGTTTAGAATTAATCCCTGTACTGGTATCTACAGTATATCTAAAGTTTGGCTGTCCAGCCCAATCCAAAACCTGGATTAGTCCTAGTATACGATTATGTTGTCCTTGTACCTCAAATTCAATATCTTTGTTAGTCTCTCTCTATGTTTCTGCATTATAGACTTGCAAGTATAAAAATACTATATAAAATAGTTCAAAAAGCAAATGCAACCAACCAACAAGCCCTGGAGGATTTCAAGTTGAACACTGCACCTGCTAATCCTGCAGCCTTTTGGAGACATAATAGCTGAAAGGGATTGCTTATCCATAATGTTTAACTGTGCACTCTTCTAGCCACTATACAATACAGGAAGTCTCAAAACCTTGTATACTGACTGTACCTGTACCCTGGCATCTTCAAGAGCCACAAGCTCTTGGCCAACTGTTTTCTGAAATTCTAAGCAATATCCTGCACAAGGAAGGTCTGACCTCTTGTCTAAAAGTCACGACCTTGGTTATTCCAAGCATATGGAATTATTAGAGTTTGCAAGAAGCTAAAGAAAGGTTCAGCCACATGCTCCATCTACAGTAGCTGGTGCTCCCCTCTGCACCTCTTAGGCCTCAGCATCTGTCTTCTATCTCTCAGCTTCTTCTTCTTGTATTGCTCGTCTCTTTACCTGTTTTACTTCCCTCCTGCACTCCTCTCCAGCTTTAAACCCCATCTTGTTGTAAATATTACCCTAATTTTTCAAAATGTTCTTTATTGGATTGTCACCTTGTTCCACCGAGAAAACTATTGGGAAAAAAGACATTGCATTACATAGAAAAATGATTTCATTATTTATATGCAAACACTTTGTAGATGCTTATAAATGTTATTCTGGCAGACAGGACATGAGACCTTGCGGTCGGTTTAATTAGAATTCCTGCTGTGCATGAGCAATGAATGATTAAAGAGCATATCAATACCAACCGGCACGGACTATCACTAGGTAGAGGAAAGCTGAAAATATCTGGGGCCAAAATTAAAGACCAAGAGGATTTTTTAGGCTGTATTCACACTTCATCAGTGCATTATGCATCAGCATATTTCTTTTTTACTGGATGACTCACCATTGCATAACATACTATACTTTGTAACTGTACTATTCCATAAAGTAGCAATAACATATAATAAAACACACTGGCCTGGCAGATACTAAAAGGACACTCATTTTGCTGGGTCCAATCAGCCCCTTTGATTATGATCAAAAGCTGTGAACATAGGCTTGTTTGTACTTTCTGGCAACATGGCACAGTGTACATCAGCAAATCTTTAGTATGGCTTGATCAACATATATTTTTGGTGTATGCCAGGGGCGTAACTAGGATTCATGGGGCCCCATAGCAAAAAACTGTATGGGGCCCCCCTCCTCAGCATACTCCTGGAAGGAACGCTGCCTGTGGCAACGTGTTGCAAGCCCTACCATAGGCCCCGGGCTGTTCACCAAGCCTGGGCCCCCCCACCCCACTGTAACTATGGCAGCACTAGCCTGGCGTTCATAGTACAGGACAGATAATGTCATGATGCCCTGATTTGTGCAAAATTGCCATAAAAAAAACTGTGATTTTTTGCAAATCATGGTGGAAGTGTAGCCAGGAGACAGTGCACCACTGAAAGTTTAAGTCTTTCTGGGTGGTCATGGCCCCCCCAGGAGCTCAGGGCCCCGGGCTGCCGCCCGAAACGCCCCTATTATAATCCACTACTGAGCCCTACATATACACATGCACCCACATAGCCGCAATTTCCCCCTTGTGTACCCTGTCATCGTCTTATCTGTTGCAAAACTACAACTCCTATTATGTGAAATAGTCCTACATATTACCACACACCGCATGCTGGGAGATGTAGTCCTGTATATTACCACACACCATGCTGGGAGATGTAGTCCTGTATATTACCCCACACTATGCTGGGAGATGTAGTCCTGTATGTTACCACACACCATGATGGGAGATGTAGTTCTACAGCCCACCTTATACACCAAGCTGGGGGATGTAGTCCTGCATATTACCACACAACATGCTGGGAGAGGTAGTTCTACTGTGCCACTGCCTCCCCCCTCCTATACTATGTCAACCTCTAATCCCTTGCAGAACTTCAATCCCCACTATGAACCGTCAATAGGAAATGATGAGGGTTGAAGTTCTGCAACTTGAATGTCCACAGGCTGTAAAACTACATCTCCCATCATGAACTGTTAGCAGGACATAGTGGGGGTTGTAGTTCTCTGGGGGTAATCTCACCTGTCCTGGTTCCTGCTCTGTCCTCGGTCCTGTGTGGCTTCTGTGCCCGCCTTCCTCTTCTCTCTGGTCTGTGGGGGCACTGATGGTGATGGTAGGGGACAGGGACCCTACAGGTCGTGAGGTTGGGGGGGGGCTGCACAGGGGCCTCTGGGATATTGGGGAGGGTGGCCCTGGCACCCTGAGGGGGTGGGGGGATTGGCCCCAGGAAGCTGGGGGGGACGGGGGCTGATAGGAACGGGGGACTGCAGGGGCACACAGGAAGGGGTCGGGAGCCGCAGGGGGACACGGGACGAAGACGGAGGCTGCAGGGGGACACAGAACGGGGCCGGGGGCCGCAGGGGGACACAGAACGGGGACGGGGGCCGAAGGGGGACACAGAATGGGGACGGGGGCCGCAGGGGGAAACAGAACGGGGACAGGGGCCGCAGGGGGACACAGAACGGGGCCGGGGGCCGCAAAACGGTACCGGGGGCTGCGGGGGGACACGCCACTGGTGTATGCATAAAATGTGATGTGATTGCAGACTTTCATAATCATACATACTGAATATAGATGTTTCCAATATGTAGTAGATGCAACTGGACAGAGATCACTAGCCTGTCTACTGACCATCTACAATAGTCAAGTGACCATTAAAACTAAACCATGGAGCAATGGCAAAAAGTAGCCAGTAGCCTGGTCTGATGAATTATATTATCTGTGGTATTATATCAACAGCATTTGCATTTTTTTTTTACCCCTAAGAAGAATTGGCACCAGGATAAACTACAAGACAAGGGCAGGTGGCAGTGTGATGTTCTAGGCCAAGAATGTCAAACTCAGGCCCTCCAGCTGTTGTATAACTACAAGTCCCCTCATGCCTGGACAGTCAAAGATTTAGCTTTGGCTGTCCAGGCATGATGGGAGTTGTAGTTTTAAAACTGAAGGGCCTGTTCTAGGCAATGTTCTGCTGGGAAACCTTGGGTCCTTCTAGCAGCATAATGCATTGTCACATGCTAAATAGGTAAATTAGAAAACGTTTTACAGAACAAGGCAAAGAGTTCAAGGCGTTGACTTGGCCTCCAAACTCCCCACAGCTCAAACCAATTTTGCATATGTAGGGTCATCTCCAAAACAAGTCCAATCCATAAAGGATATAACTTGAATTGAACAGGATCAGCATCAAACATTTTAACACCAGACACCACTGGATACCTTTAGAGGTCTTAGGGAGGCCATAAAAAAATTAAAGATTACAGCTCATCCTCCTGTGAACACCTCTATCTCAGCATGGCAACATAACTTGCAGAAAAGTCTGTAATGTACTGATATCTCTAGATATCTGACTTTTTTTAATTTTGATAACGCATTGAAATTGAGTAACATACACCCTCAAAACATTCCCCAACCAACATATTTTAATTGAATTTTGCAATGGTCCATGAGTAAGAATTTGTGATGCAGTTGAAACCCTCTAGTTGAGAATGTTCTGAAGGTTTGTGTGTTAGCGGTTTTCAATAAAAAAAAAATATCACTGAATTACAAGTTGTTCTGCAACTTATGAAGTTCTTGCCTTCCTAATGGTGTGTTTACACAGGCAGATTTATCTGACAGATTTTTGAAGCCAAAGACAGGAACAGACCATAAACAGGGAACGGGTCATAAAGGAAAGACTGAGCTGTCTCCTTTTTTCAAATCCATTCCTGGCTTTGGCTTCCAAAATCTGTCAGATAAATCTGCCTGTGTAAACGCACCATTAGGGTCCATTTACACAGAAAGATTATCTGACAGATTATCTGTCAAAGATTTGTCTCTGTCTTTCGGCGTAACAGTTTATATGTGCTCTCAGCACTGTCATTTGCATAAATCCTAATGCAGAAGGTTGAGTCTATGTTTGCACTGGATTTGTAGATTTATAACTATGTTTGCTTATAGTATTTATCTGACCATTAAGAGCCACAGGGACTTACCTCACCTGGTGACCACAAAGCTGATCCCAGCCAGGTGTGAACTAAATGCATGCAAATGCTAGATAAAGTTATCTGCAAATCTTTGCCAGTAACTATACTTATCCCTCTTTATTTAAATTGATGCCTCTGTACACTATGAACCAGTGATTTTAGTTTCCTATTGACACTGCTTCCTTGTTACTTCTTTTCAAGGGGAACTATCAGCAGGTTAGACGAATCTAACCTTCTGATATGTCCCTATTGCACAGCAGATGCCGAGGAGGAAGGTTTGTCTCCTACCTTCATCCTTGGTGCCGTTCCTGTGCACTTAGTCGTTCATTCCGCAAATCGGTAAGACTGTTAGGAGCACTGCCCTCCCCCCTAGCAACGATCCAGCCATTAATAATCATTAGAAGGGGAGGGTCAGCCAGGGGCAGATCAGCACTATGGGGAAGGGGCAGTGCTCCAAACAGTCTTCCTGGACCATGGAGGGAACCGTGCCGAGGATGAAGGTAAGAGACTTACCTTCCTTCTCTGTGCTTCTTGCGCAATATGGACATATCAGAAGGTTAGATTTATCTAACCTGCTGATAGTTCCCCTGTCACATTGGCCTTGGAGTTGTATGTGGCCACCCCTGGATGAACAGACACACAGCTATTCAAAGAGAACAGAGTGCAGCATTTAATTAAAGTGACTGTACCACCAGGCCCAGGCAGAAGCACTGGAGGTGGGCCGGCCCACCCTTAGTTGGAAGAAACCCCAGCCCCTCCATTATGTGACTCCATTAAAATCAATGGAACTCTATCATAAAGGGGCTAGGGTTTCCTCCCACTAAGGGTGGGTTCACACTACAGAATTCTGTAGAATACAAACTTCGCGGAATTCCGCTGGCTGTATGCACTCACGGACGCGTGTCTTTCCCTGGCTCCACAGACACTGTTCTATGGGCCGGCTGATTCTGCCGAAAGAATTGACATATCAGTTCTTTTGGCGGAATGCGGAATCAGCGGGCCCATAGAATGGTGTCTATGGAGCCTGCGGAAAGGCACGCGTCCGTGAGCATGTAAAGCCGGCGGAATTTCGCAGAGGTTATCCGCGAGAATTCCTCAATGTGAACCCACCCTAAGGGTGGGTCGGTCCAGGGCTTCTGCCTGGGCCTGGTGGTACAGTCACTTTAACCAGAAATTTTTTTTTCTGGGTATGACCATCTGCCTACTGCTGTCTTGTGGACACAGCGTGACACTAGATCAGGAATGTATGCCCCACCTAGTGGGTTAAGCTGGCCATTGGGGAGACCTCTTAGGAAACCTAGTTCTTGCAGTGCAGTTTTCTGGTATAATGCACATCTTCCTGATAATTTGCGAGGCTCAAACACAGTGGCTGTGTTTGATCCTCGCAAATTATCAGGAAGAGGAGAATGCTGCCTAGCATGGATAGAGTTGTTCCAGGTCTCTCTACTGCAGCCTCACCGTGAGGTGACCCTTCAGACCCAGAGCATGGAAACACATAAGTACTGACTGTTAGGATTGGGACAGGGAGACACAAGGACAGGTGAGCCCTGAAGCTGGCACCAACCCCGCTGTCCCTACCTTCTTGCCTCAGATGCTCTAAAATAGCAAACGGACAACTGGACGGCAGTCCCTAGGCTGGCTGAGTGAAACACAGAATAATACAAGACAGACAAAACACAATAAGGAGAAGTCAGAAGTCCAAGTCAAATACCAAACGGGCAGCACAGTACAAAATCGTGTCCAAAGGGGTAGTCGAAGGGTTATTAGCAGAAGTCAGGTAACCAGGAATCAAATACAGACTAAAGGCTAGGTCAAGTAACTCTAGGGTGAACCAGGTACTATCGCAGGCGAGGAATGAGAGCTCAGGGCTGATACTTATGGAGCCTGGAGTCCCAGCCCCAGACTTGATTGGGGCTGAGGCTCCAGGTCCTGCCCAGATACAGACATCTAACTGGTGAGTCAGCTGTCAGTCAATAATTAGTGAACACACACAACACCTAAGCTGATCAGCCAGGGGAGTGAAACCCTGGCCTCTGCTCAGGGGTGATTCTAGCCTCTCTGCTGCCCGAGGCGAACTATAGAATGACGCCCCCCCCCCCCCCCCGTCAATCCGCCCACATTATAATCCACTACTGCCCCCCCCCCCCCACTGCTGTCCCCAATAAACATAATGTTTGGTCCCTTTCTGCACAGAGGATGTCAGGAGAGGAGGGGGCTGACTTTATAGGAGAGGTCCCAGCAGCACAGAGGATGTCAGGAGAGGAGGGGGCTAATCCTATAGGAGAGGTCCCAGCAGCACAGAGGATGTCAGGAGAGGAGGGGGCTAATCCTATAGGAGAGGTCCCAGCAGCACAGAAAATTTCAGGAGATGAGGGTGCTAATCCTATAGGAGAGGTCCCAGCAGCACAGAGGATGTCAGGAGAGGAGGGTGCTAATCCTATAGGAGAAGTCCCAGCAGCACAGAGGATGTCAGGAGAGGAGGGTGCTGATCTTTTAGGAGATGGTCCCCCTCTTCCCCCCTTATAGATGGTCCCCCTCTTCCCCCCCTTATAGATGGTCCCCCTCTTCCCCCCCTTATAGATGGTCCCCCCCCCTTATAGATGGTCCCCCTCTCCCCCCCCCCCTTATAGATGGTCCCCCTCTCCCCCCTCCCTTATAGATGGTCCCCCTCTCCCCCCTCCCTTATAGATGGTCCCCCTCTCCCCCCTCCCTTATAGATGGTCCCCCTCTTTCCCCTCCCTTATAGATGGTCCCCCTCTTCCCCCCCCCTTATAGATGGTCCCCCTCTTCCCTCTCTCCCCCCCCTTATAGATGGTCCCCCTCTCCCCCCCTTATAGATGGTCCCCCTCTTCCCTCTCTCCCCCGCTTATAGATGGTCCCCCTCTCCCCCCCCCTTATAGATGGTCCCCCTCTTCCCCCCCCTTATAGATGGTCCCCCTCTTCCCCCCCCCTTATAGACAGTCCCCCTCCCGCCCCTCCCTTATAGATGGTCCCCCCCTTATAGATGGTCCCCCTCTTTCCCCCCTCCCTTATAGATGGCCCCCCCTTATAGATGGTCCCCCTCTTTCCCCCCTCCCTTATAGATGGTCCCCTTCCCCCCCTATAGATGGTCCCCCTCTTCCCTCTCCCCCTCCCTTATAGATGGTCCCCCCTTATAGATCGTCCCCCTCTTTCCCCCCTCCCTTATAGATGGTCCCCTTCCCCCCCCCCTTATAGATGGTCCCCTTCCCCCCCCCCTTATAGATGGTCCCCCTCTTCCCTCTCCCCCCCCCCCCCCCCTGCACAGCAGATAAAACAAAAAACAGCACACAACTCACCTGCCCTCCGTTCCCCCGTCGAGCCTCTCTGGTCTGGTCCCGGCTGATGTGTGGCTGCCCGGGGTGTCCCGTCCTGTCCCCGGCAGCGCGCGCATCAGAGAGCTCCCCGTGTGCCTGTGGCTGTGACTTCCGGCGCACGGGGATCTCTCTGACGCGCGCGCTGCCGGAGACAGGATGGGACACCTCCGGCAGCCGCACATCAGCCGGGGGACTAAGGCTGCATTCCCACGTTCCGTGATCCTGACGGATCACGGACGTGGAATGCATTTACCGGAGTCCCCCCGCGCCCGGACAGCATCTGTAATGAGATGCTGTGAGCGGGGGAGACTGTATTCATAAGCGCCGCGCGGCTGATTCATTACAGCGCGGCGCTTATGAATACAGTCTCCCCTGCTCACAGCATCTCATTACAGATGCTGTCCGGGCGCGGGGGGGCTCCGGTACATGGTACGATCAGTGGCGGATTATAATGTGGGCGGCCGCCCGAACCGCTCATATTATAATCTGCCACTGAATGCCGCCCCCATGAAGACAGCTGGTGGCGCCGCCTGAGGCAGACGACTCAGGTCGCCTCATGATTGCGGCGCCCCTGCCTCTGCTACAACACAGAACAGCAGAGCAGAGTTAGTGAAAAACATATGGCTGCTATGGACGCCGAGCCGAACGGCCGGCCCGAGTCCTAACACTGACATACACATGCTATAGACAGCAGTGGACACCCATTCTGGGACACTGCAGATATGCCTGGCAGCCACTTGTACTTAGTGAAATTATCATGCAAGCTTAGCAGAAATGCAGTTTTATGTTACCTTCTTGCTGAGGCTACAGTTATATCTATAGTCACTTGCATTTTGTCCTGCTTTCACTCTGGAGAATTTATGGTCTTAAATGCCAACTGGTGATTATCTTTCTCTGGCTAACAATGATTATGCAAAAAAACATTGCTTGGCCACTTATTCCTGATTAACTAAAGGATATTACCAGTGACTATAGGGGAACTGAACTGCTGTGAATGTGATGTAAAAGGGCTGAAATACTAACGTTAAAAGAGTTGTCTAGGGAATAAAAAAAAAAGTATATGTGGCTTGAAGTGGGGTAAAATAAATGGACCCGATAGCCCCAGAGCTATTTCGCCAACGCATCCAGTGCCAGCCCTCTTGGCTACTCCCTAGATACTCATGATGTTGCGTCCCCGCAGGAACTGTCCTGCTTCAGCCAATCAATGGCTGTGTGGTGTCCCACCACTAGTGTTTCTTTCTCTCCTGTGCACCTGTCAAAAAGTTTTTTCCTCTCAGCTTAAGTGGTGGATGAGGTATTTACAGTTTCCCGACTAGGTGCCAGTGTTTTGTATCTATATGTATTGCACAGCTAAAGTACGTCATGGGTTAATGTTTTATGTTTAACCATGTGTTCTATGGTGCCCTTTTCTTCTCTACCTATGCTCTCTCTTCTTTCTCCTTCGTACACTCAGCCCAGCAATCACAAGCAGGCACACTACAGGCCCCTATGGGAGGAGTTTCACTGGTGGAGGAAGTACAGTTCAGTTCTAGTCTGATTCTCAGGGAGAGAGGATACACAAAAGCCAAGTTCCTGCAGAAGCTAAGCCAGCACCCCTGTCAGGGACAACAGTCCAGTTCAGTTGAGTATAGCCATTAATGTGAACAGATGCAACTAGAGACTAACAGTTCTTTCAGTCAAACCACTGTATCTATTATGCAGTGCCAAGCACACAACAGGGAGAGTAGTCACCAAGGAACACCCTGACCCACGCCAGGAACACGTCTAAACAGAGCAGGGCAGTATTGTGAACAAGATAGGAACTAGCCTCAGTAGGACAAAGCAACCAGTATATAAAGGTTTATGTATCCTACTGCACAGGTAACTGGGAAGACTTGGACATCTAGCTGCACCCAGATAACCATGGCTTGGCCTCGTACTACCCTACTGGGATAAGTTTTACACTGACAGAGGGCAGCAGGTGGTCAGACAGTGTCTAAATGTGAGTACAAGTATCACTTCACTCAAGATATCTACTAAAGGTTCCGGCAGAGAACAAAGTTACACTGAGTTGGGGCTCCTCTGGCAAACTCCTCTCCTCTGCTCTCCTCTTTGCTCTACAAGCACCGCTACAACTACCTCTCTTACCTCCCTCAAGCACTAAGGTCAAGCATTCAATTGTGTCAAACTTTATTACTTGTGAAACCCTGTACTATAACCTGCAAAGTTCTACAGTAAAGCTGTTATATTTTTATACTAACGGGACTCTGTCATCCTCTGTCTGCATCTGCACCTATACACACACCAGCACACGTTGGGTTATTTTTCCCCCTTCTGTGGGTCCCAGTGGGTCCCAATAGTCCCAGTGGGTCAGTTGCCACTTTGGACTGCTGTGACAAGAGCCCAATGGACCTGCAACAACCTAGCAGGTTATCAACCATTTTGTGGACACTACCGGCCAGATATAAAGCAGGTACCAACATCACACCTGCGTGCTGGACTAGCACTGGCGTCACGCCAACTAACATCACTAGGCATACACCACAGAATTGGCGTCACGGGCTATCTCAACTACTGGCCGAGTACCACAGTTGTAGATGTGCAGCAACTGCACTGAACAAACCCATACACATTACACTAAAACTGTTAGTATAAAGTGTATGAGGGACATCTGATGATGTGCTGATGGAGATAGGGGTCAGATATGCTGATCACCACTGCAGTTCTGTGATGAGACAAAGCCTTTGACAAGTCCCTTATCAGGGTTTTTTATAAAAGTTAGAGATGAGCGAACATGCTCGTCCGGGCTTGGTACTCGTTCGAGTATTAGGGTACTCGATGGTGCTCGTTACTCAGACAAGCATCTCGCGATACTTGAGACAATGGCATCTTCCTCTCCCTGCATGTTTGGCAGCTTTTTTTGCCAATCATCATGCAGGAGAGTCTTTGGGAGCTCGTAGTATCACATGGGAATCCTACATGTCGATAGCAGTGATTGGCTGGCCAGATTAGATGACCTGGACATATAAGAATCAGGTCCCGCGATGCTTGCTTCAGACGCAGGCTGAATGAGCATAGGGAGAGAGCTGCTGTCTGTCAGGGAGAGTGTTAGGCAGGGAATTAGTGTGCAGTTAGGCAGGAATCCGACACGAAGAACCCAACAGTCCAAAGGGCTTACATTTTTTAAAACATATATATATATATATATATATATATATATATATGTGTATTTTTTTGCTACTCTTGGCTGCTGGCATGGACTTGTAGTGCAGCTGTCAGTAGTCAATTTGTCCTGTTGCTGACATTACCTTGGCTGGCTGGGATCTGAAGTTCAGCTATACCTATCCTCACTGTGCAGTGTCCTGTGCAATGGGTGCTTTAAAAAAGAACCAGCACCAGTTACACATATACTCTATACGTCTACCCCCAAAACTGCTTTCAGTAATCAATTTGTCCTGTTGCTGACATTCTCTTGGCTGACTCAGATCTGTAGTTCAGCTATACCTATCCTCACTGTGCTGTGTCCTGTGCACGTGGGGCCTTAAAAAAAGCACCAGTTACACACATACGCTATACATCTACCCCCAGATCTGCTGTTGGTAGTCAATTTGTCCTCTTGCTGACATTCCCTTTGCTGGCTGGGATCTGTAGTACAGCTGTACCTATCCTTACTGTGCTGTGTCCTGTGCACGTGGTGAGAGAGACAGGGATCAGCGAAGTACAGCTGCTGCATCAGTGTGCCCAAGGCTGTACTTTGACCCCTGATAGACATCAATCAACTCAGGAGATTGCTGGCCCAACAGTGAACAGAAGTGGGAGAAAGGACATACAGGAACATGGGGGGGGAGAGCCAGGAGCTCATAAATTGGCGTAATGTTGCGATTAGCCAGCCCCAGAGGCGTCCATGCATGCTGCCCCTGCTGTTTCCTGTCCATTTACGTGGTGTTTTACTTCATTTTCTGAGGTTTCCAGATTTTCACGCAACCTTCCCTGTGCAGAGCTTTGGTCTCCTGCAAAAATACTCGAGTAACCCATTGACTTCAATGGGGTTTGTTACTCGAAACAAGCACCCGAGTATCGGGAAATATTTGTCTCGAGTATCGAGCACCCGAGCATTTTAGTACTTGCTAGTGATGAGCGAATACTGTTCGATCCAATAGATATTCGATCGAATAGTAAGGTATTCGATCTATCGAATATTATCGAATAGTTCGCCGAATATTCGATAAATATTCGATAAGCGTTCAAATCCCCCTACTTCCGTTTTTTTCCCTCCAAGTGGTAGAATATATGTTTTTCAATAAACGAATACTTGTTCCCATAGACTTTAATGGGAACGAATATTCGAATATCGGGGAGATATTCGTACGAATAGCGAATATTCGAATATTTCACTATTCGCTCATCACTAGTACTTGCTCATCTCTAATAAAAACTCATTGCAGACACTTTATAGGAAAATGCTCTGCATCTACTGGAAAATCCTCTGAATACAGGTAACGAATTGGCTGATGAAAGCAGTGAGATGCCAGGGTTTTTTTTGATGGTTTTTATTATTGCTTTTATTATAATATCATTACAATTCATAAGATATAGCTATATGACCAAGGCAGACATTATTTTTAAAGACCCATCTGTTTTAACAACTCACATACAAAAAAGTGAGGTCTCTTCCAAGAATCTGGTATTTATGGCCGCCTGTGGACTTTTTGTTGCAGTCTTATGGAGGACTGTGCAATGAGAAATTAGGTTTCTTTCCAAATATAAAATGAAGATTCAGACAGTCCTGAACTTATATGAAGCACTGGGATCCGAGTTCTGTGAACATACATTTGCTGCTAGATTTCATGATTTTGTCCCATGCATTTTCTCCAGCTTATTAAAAATCTTTCAGCATGGAATATGAATCTTGTTTATGGAGCCATCATTTTTTTTATAGCTGCCAAGTTATGGCTTATCCTAGCATGTTAAATGTCAAGGTTGTGGTCCAAAAAGAAATTGGCCATGTTGAAAATCTGCAGGTAATAGTTGGGATAAAGATTGTTCATTCACAAATTATTATTCATTCACTATCAATCTTTTTGGAATAATATTCTCAGAACAATCTTAGAAAATTTCCTGAAAGATTGTTTAATAATAATTATTATAATAATTTTTATTTATATATATATATATATATATATATATATATATATATATATATATACAATGCAAGTTGGATCCGCGGCAATGCAGTACGAGACGCACAGTCCTCACAGGGTTCGGCCAACCCCCAATCGTATTCAGAAAAAAAGAGGAATAGAGGACAGCATCTCTTCATAAAGTGCTCAGTTTTTTATTGTGCCAATTTGCTATAAAAGTGCATATATAAGAGCACTTTTATAGCAAATTGGCACAATAAAGAACTGAGCACTTTATGAAGAGATGCTGTCCTCTATTCCTCTTTTTTTCTATATATATATATATATATATATATATATATATATATATATATATACATATATACACTCACCGGCCACTTTATTAGGTACACCATGCTAGTAACGGGATGGACCCCCTTTTGCCTTCAGAACTGCCTCAATTCTTCGTTTTTGGTCCATATTGACATGATGGCATCACACAGTTGCCGCAGATTTGTCGGCTGCACATCCATGATGCGAATCCCCCGTTCCACCACATCCCAAAGATGCTCTATTGGATTGAGATCTGGTGACTGTGGAGGCCATTTGAGTACAGTGAACTCATTGTCATGTTCAAGAAACCAGTCTGAGATGATTCTAGCTTTATGACATGGCCCATTATCCTGCTGAAAGTAGCCATCAGATGTTGGGTACATTGTGGTCTTAAAGGGATGGACATGGTCAGCAACAATACTTAGGTAGGCTGTGGCGTTGCAACAATGCTCAATTGGTACCAAGGGGCCCAAAGAGTGCCAAGAAAATATTCCCCACACCATGACACACCACCACCAGCCTGAACCGTTGATACAAGGCAGGATGGATCCATGCTTTCATGTTGTTGACGCCAAATTCTGACCCTACCATCCGAATGTCGCAGCAGAAATCGAGACTCATCAGACCAGGCAACGTTTTTCCAATCTTCTACTGTCCAATTTCGATGAACTTGTGCAAATTATAGCCTCAGTTTCCTGTTCTTAGCTGAAAGGAGTGGCACCCGGTGTGGTCTTCTGCTGCTGTAGCCCATCTGCCTCAAAGTTGGACGTACTGTGCGTTCAGAGATGCTCTTCTGCCTACCTTGGTTGTAACGGTTGGCTATTTGAGTCACTGTTGCCTTTCTATCAGCTCGAACCAGTCTACCCATTCTCCTCTGACCTCTGGCATCAACAAGGCATTTCCGCCCACAGAACTGCCGCTCACTGGATGTTTTTTCTTTTTCGGACCATTCTCTGTAAACTCTAGAGATGGTTGTGCGTGAAAATCCCAGTAGATCAGCAGTTTCTGAAATACTCAGACCAGCCCTTCTGGCACCAACAACCATGCCACATTCAAAGGCACTCAAATCACCTTTCTTCCCCATACTGATGCTCGGTTTGAACTGCAGGAGATTGTCTTGACCATGTCTACATGCCTAAATGCACTGAGTTGAGTTGCTGCCATGTGATTGGCTGATTAGAAATTAAGTGGTAACGTGCAGTTGGACAGGTGTACCTAATAAAGTGGCCGGTGAGTGTATATGTATATATATATATATATATATATATATATATATATATATATATATATATATTGTAGGGATCTTCCCGGGGGATGGTGTGTTTGGACACAGTTCACAGCAGACTTGGACTTGTAAAATAACAGCTTGGCGTTTATTGGCAGCATAAACAGTCCAGCAAACAGAAATATAGCAACACCGTGCATTTAAGAACCAAACAAACAAAAAGGTCTTGCCCGTCTGGGCGCTTACTAACAGGTTTCTTCACCTATCTTACACTAGACAAACAGTGCGTCTTTCACCTGGATACCGCAGGGTGTATATAAGCTCCAGCAGCGTCTGTATTCACAGCTTCCACCAAACACACAGGCTGATCACTCCTGGCTGAGAGCAACCACCTTCAGCTCTGCAGAGCTTTTACCTTTTCCAGGCTCATCAGAGCTCACCTGATCACAACACCCAAAGTGGATCGGGGGGAGGGAATGGTAAGTCCCACTACCAAAACCTACCTGCCATTCCATGTAAATTCAGGCCAGGTAAAAATAAATAACAACTCAGCAGCATAACACTGCTGAGCAACAGATCCATCCTGGACTTACCATCTCACCGTGTGTAGCAACCTAGGTGAGATGTACATCCCCTCGAGCACTTCACCTGTGACATGTCTACATATCCCCCCCCCTCTTTTTCAGACCGGAGGGCTGAGCGTATTGTCCCCACAGACAGTGTACCCGTGATAAGGCGTCAGCATTTGCCTGTAATTTCCCTGGCCTGTGTTCCACAGTGAAATTGAAGTTTTGTAGGGACAGAAACCATCTAGTCACCCTCGCGTTTTTCCTCTTTGTTAAGCTTCATCCATGTTAGGGGGGCATGGTCTGTCACTAACTTGAATTTCCTGCCTAGCAAGTAGTACCTCAGGGACTCTAGGGCCCACTTCACTGCCAGACACTCTCGCTCCACAATGGCGTAGTTTTTCTCGGCCGGGGATAGCTTCCTATTTAAGTACATCACTGGGTGCTCCTCGCCATTCACGACCTGTGAGAGGACGGCACCTAACCCTGTGTTAGAGGCATCTGTCTGGACCAGAAATTCTTGCCTAAAGTTAGGGGTAACTAGCACAGGCTGTTGGCACAAGGCAGACTTAAGGCTTTGAAAAGCCTTCTCGGCCTCTGGAGTCCATGTCACCATTGCGGACTTCGCACCCTTTGTCAGGTCAGTTAGCGGGGCTGCAACTGAGGCAAAGTTCGGCACAAACCTACGGTAGTAGCCCGTAATACCCAGGAAAGCTCTGACCTGTTTCTTTGTGAGGGGTTTAGGCCAATTTTGAATTGCCTCAATTTTATTTAGCTGTGGTTTGATTAACCCTCTCCCAATATTGTAGCCCAGGTATTTGGCCTCCTCTAAGGCTAGTGCACACTTCTCCGCATTTATGGTTAACCCCGCATCGCTTATGGCATCTAACACCGCCTGGACCTTACAGAGGTGACTTTCCCAATCAGGGCTAAAAATGACCACATCATCGAGGTAGGCAGCGGAGTAATCACGATGTGGTCGCAGAATCAAATCCATCAACCTCTGAAAAGTGGCAGGGGCTCCATGTAACCCGAATGGCATCACTATGTATTGGAAGAGCTTATCAGAGGTGGAGAATGCAGTCTTCTCTTTAGCCTCAGGAGTGAGGGGGATCTGCCAGTAGCCCTTTGTGAGATCGAGGGTAGTTATGTACCTGGCATTACCCATCCTTTAAATCAACTCATCTCCCCTGGGCATGGGGTAGGCATCGAACTTGGAGATCTCATTTAACTTTCTGAAATCATTACAGAACCTCCATGTTCCATTGGGCTTTGGAATTAACACAATCGGGCTGGACCACTCGCTCAAATACCATCTCACCGTATGTAGTACCCTAGGTGAGATGTACACCCCCTCGAGCACTTCACCTGTGACATGTCTACAATATATATATATATATATATATATATATATATAGTACCAACAGATTCCATAGCACTTTACAATTCATTTATCCTTTGCTCTGTGTCACTAATTATATACAGTATGTGCAATCTGAACAACTTTAGGCTATGTTCACATTACGTACGTTTCGTAATAATCACGGCAGTTGTAACAACGGCCGTAATTACTACAGTACTTACGTAGTGCTGCCTTCTAAGGAATCCCGGCCAGAATGTATACGCATAGGGGGAGACTTCTTAAACATGGTGTAAAGTTAAACTGGCTCAGTTGCCCCTAGCAATCAATCAGATTCCACCTTTAATTTTTCAAAGAGTCTGTGAGGAATGAAAGGTGGAATCTGATAGGTTGCTAGGGGAAACTGAGCCAATTCTACTTTACACCATGTTTGATAAATCTCCCCTATAGTATACACTCCAGCTGGGATCCCTAGTGGCACCGCAAGAAACGTCTGCGGCTGCTATTTACTGAATAGTGGCCGCAGAAAACCTGTCAGTGCACACAATGGAGTGTGCAATGGAGTGTGCAGTGGGGAATTCGGATGCGGGAGCGTAGACAGGGTAAGGTTAATATGTATATTGTTTTTTACGCACCAGCAGAAATATAGTACAAAAAGGCCAACTGCTGGAAACTCCTTTAACAGTAATATGTACAAAACGGTGTATGGCTGTGACTGTAAAACGATTGTTCATCAAACGATCATTTGTTCAACCATCAAAGTACTGTTGTCTAATGTGTATGGCCACCTTAAGAAGAGAAGTTGAGAAGTTCAGGGAGCTGAAAAATATTGTACTAGACTGTAGGAGAGCTGAATAAGTAGTGGTCTGGCACATAGCAGAGATAGGGAAGAAGTGGTCAGGTACATTGGAGGATTGAAGACGTGGTCTAGCACACAAAAATGCTGAGGAAAAGATGGCCTTATAAGCACAATACAGAAGGATATTTTGGAGGAAAAAAAAATGTTAGTCAGCAAATCCAAACAATAATGGAGTGTAACCAGTGTAACCAACACAACCTGTAATGGCTAAATGGCTGCAAAAGCAGACATATACAATAATTACAGCAGAACTCAACAAGCTCTGAGACATACATTAGGTAAACATTAAAGATATGGGATAATTTAAATGATAGCATTGTTACATTTACTATGTATATAGATATAAGTTTCTTAGAAAACACTTTGATCAAATTGGGTGATCTCATCCACCACATTAAGGTGACCTCATCAGATGAGACCCTACATTAATCAGACTCAGTGTTTCTTCATCTAGGCCTCAATCATTACATCACAAACAAACATCTACTAGGATCCATCTATTGTCTGCTCTAACCAGGGGCGTAGCTAGGGGTTCAGCCTAGGGGGGGCGAGCAAGTCTGAGTGGGCCCCCAACCGATTATGTTACCCAAAGGGAACCTCACTTAACAACAATGCTTTCTAAATAATAAAGGGTATATTCTGCTCCATTACTCATAGTGAATTAAGATAAAGAGCAGTGTTAGAGGCTTCTACATTTACATATATAGACACATAAAATGAAAGAGGTTCTTCAGGATAAGAAAAACATGATTGCTCTCTTCTAGAAAAAAAAAAACACCACCCCTGTCTTTATCTTGTGTGTGTGTGTGTGTGTGTGTGTGTGGTATTGAAGCTCGGTTGCTTTCCACATGTTTCCACATGTCCAGCTCCCCCTGTTTCCACATGTCCAGCTCCCCCTGTTTCCACATGTCCAGCTCCCCCTGTTTCCACATGTCCAGCTCCCCCTGTTTCCACATGTCCAGCTCCCCCTGTTTCCACATGTCCAGCTCCCCCTGTTTCCACATGTCCAGCTCCCCCTGTTTCCACATGTCCAGCCCCCCCTGTTTCCACATGTCCAGCCCCCCCAGTTTTCCACATGTCCAGCTCCCCCTGTTTCCACATGTCCAGCTCCCCCAGTTTACACATGTTCAGCTCCCCCAGTTTCCACATGTCCAGCTCCCTCAGTTTCCACATGTCCAGCTCCCCCTGTTTTCACATGTCCAGCTCCCCCTGTTTCCACATGTCCAGCTCCCCCAGTTTCCACATGTCCAGCTCCCCCTGTTTTCACATGTCCAGCTCCCCCTGTTTCCACATGTCCAGCTCCCCCAGTTTTAAACATGTCCAGCTCCCCCAGTTTTCCACATGTCCAGCTCCCCCAGTTTTCCACATGTCCAGCTCCCCCTGTTTCCACATGTCCAGCTCCCCCTGTTTCCACATGTCCAGCCCCCCCAGTTTCCACATGTTCAGCTCCCCCCTTTTCCACATGTCCAGCTCCCCCAGTTTTCCACATGTCCAGCTCCCCCTGTTTCCACATGTCCAGCTCCCCCAGTTTTCCACATGTCCAGCTCCCCCTGTTTCCACATGTCCAGCTCCCCCTGTTTCCACATGTTCAGCTCCCCCCTTTTCCACATGTTCAGCACCCCCCCTTTTCCACATGTCCAGCACCCCCCCTTTTCCACATGTCCAGCACCCCACCCCCCTTTTCCACATGTCCAGAACCACCCCCCCTTTTCCACATGTCCAGCACACCTCTGTTTTCCACATGTCCAGCCTCACCCCGTTTTCCACATGTCCAGGTCGGCCTTCCCCTGTTCTGTGTGCAGCAGCAGCAGTCATAGGCGGCCGTCCGGCTCCTATGCTGTTCAGCAAGTGACTGACCTGGTGCGAGCGCGGGAGACGGAACCCAGAGGGACAGCGCCGTGCCGGAGGTGATTGACAGGTGGGCGGCGCACGTACCAGCAGTGGTGCGCTGAGGCCATACGCAACCTCAGTGCACCCGATCAGCTTAAGATGGCGGCGGCCGCGGCGGAGTGACATGGGGGGGCAGGGCCGGACTGGGACTGAAAATCAGCCCTGGCACTCACACCCCTCCAGCCCACATACCATATCACACTTAGGTCGTGTTGTGTTGTATTTCAACTCATTTTTATTTACAGAAATGGTGCCAAGTCTATCCATCTCCTATCTATCTCCTATCTATCTATCTATCTATCTATCTCCTATCTATCTATCTATCTATCTATCTATCTATCTATCTATCTATCTCCTATCTATCTCCTATCTATCTATCTATCTATCTATCTATCTATCTATCTATCTATCTCCTATCTATCTATCTATCTATCTATCTATCTATCTATCTATCTCCTATCTATCTATCTATCTATCTATCTATCTCCTATCTATCTATCTATCTATCTATCTATCTATCTATCTATCTATCTATCTATCTCCTATCTATCTATCTATCTATCTATCTATCTATCTATCTATCTCCTATCTATCATCTATCTATCTATCCATCTATCTATCTCCTATCTATCTATCTATCTATTATCTATCTATCTATCTATCTATCTATCTATCTATCTATCTATCTATCTATCTATCTATCTCCTATCTATCATCTATCTATCTATCCATCTATCTATCTCCTATCTATCTATCTATCTATTATCTATCTATCTATCTACTGTATCTATCTATCTTCTATCTATCTATCTATCTATCTATCTATCTATCTATCTATCTATCTATCTATCTATCTATCTACTGTATCTATCTATCTATCTATCTATCTATCTATCTATCTATCTATCTATCTATCTATTATGCAACAACAGGTTACAGCAGTGATAATATATATAAGTAGGGTCCTAGGGAAATTTGTAGGATATGTAAAATAATATTACACATTTCCTGTATAATGTTAGCACTGGTAAGACAATTTTCTATGCATGATAATACTGTATATCTCTAAATAGCTATTATAGTTACCAAAAAACACCAGTATACAGGAAGCGAATATCATCATTACTGTTACTGGCCAATCTATTATAAAGAGACTGATACTACCATTATTACAGTATACAAGTAACAGATAATACCTCAACACTATGGCCACTACCATCATTACAACAACATGACTAATACCACTATACTGTCACTGAATAAAATCCACTACACGAACACAAGTAATACCAATAAAAGGAGTATACACAGGACAAATAATACCATGACCACTGCCGTCATCACCATACAGTGACTGGATAATACTGCTGTACTGTCTATAAATAATATTCCCTTTATAGCACCAGTATATAAAATGCAATATTCTACCTCAGCATTGACTAGAGATGAAGTTCAGAGAATTTGGGTTCATGTGAACCTGAACTTACTGTAAGGTCACTCATCTCTAGCAGTGACCAAATAGAGGTAGAGATCCAGCTATACAAAGGATCTACAGACCTTAAAGGGGCAGTCCACCAAAAAATAATTTCTTTCAAATCAACTGGTGCCATGAAGTGCCAGAGATTTGTAATTCACTTCTATTAAAAAATCTTAAGTCTTCCAGTACTTATCAGCTGCTGTGTGTCCAGCACGAAGTGGTGTTTTCTTTCCTGTCTGACAAAGTGCTCTCTGTTGCCTCCTCTGTCCATGTCAGGAAATGTCCAGAGCAGCAGCAAATCCCCATAGAAAACATCTCCTGCTCTCCAGACTGGAAATAATACAACTTCCTGTTGGGCATACAGCAGCTGATAAGTACTGGAAGGCTTGAGATTTTTTAATAGAAGTAACTAACAAATCTCTGGCACTTCATGGCAGCAGTTGATTTGAAAGAAAATTTTTTTGGGTGAACTACCCCTTTAAGAGTGTGTTCACACATAAAGGATATGCACCAGATTTGATGCTGCAGATAGCTTTGTTACTCAATGACGGAAAAAATGTGTTCATCCGCAGCTTCATAAAATTCAATGGCTTTATTCAACGTCACAAAACATAAAATAACAGGTGATTTAAAAGACACGCCGACGCGTTGCAGGGTGAGAACCCCTTAATCATGGGGATGATTAAGGGGTTCTCACCCTGCAACGCGTCGGCGTGTCTTTTAAATCACCTGTTATTTTATGTTTTGTGACGTTGAATAAAGCCATTGAATTTTATGAAGCTGCGGATGAACACATTTTTTCTTATCATGGATGATTCGGGCTGCGGTCTCCAATATTAGTACCCGCGAGCTTCCACATCACGGAGATCCACACATCAGGTGAAGCAAGACTGAGTGGGTGAGCTGACAACTCTTTTCCTGTTCTATTACTCAATGACGGAACCCGATATCAAATCTGCTGCAGATCCTGTACGTGTGAATGCACCAAAAAAGTGATTATGCATGATTGTGCAGTTACTTCCAGTGACTTACAGGAGGCGTCTTCCTACATGAATCATAAGTGACGTTCTTGGTAGTGAAAGCTGTCTGTTTTTTCCTTTTCTTTTCATCTGGCTCATCCCATCATGAAGATTTCTCCAGCCATGACTCGTCTCCCCAGAATCTGCGAGACAAACACTTTAGGCTCCACGTTCTAGCATCATCCTAACCTTATACCTCATTATAACCTTATATTCCCCATTGCTTTACACAGTAACAGTGCCCCCTCTGTGCTTCCACATAAGCAGTCAGGCCCAATATGTGCCTCCAAATAGTAGTCAGGCATATAGCCCCCCACACATAATATAGATGCCCTGTGCAGTCCCACATAATATAGGCCCCCCACATAGTATAGCCCTTCCCCCTGTGTAGCGCCCATAGTATATCCCCCTTTGTAGCCCCCGCATAGTATAGCCACAACATATTATTCCCCCCTTCTTGTATCCCCCAAATAGTATAGGTCCCTGTGTAGCCAGCCCCCACATAGTAAAGTCACAACATACAGGGATGTCACTCAGTATATGCACAGTATACGGGGATGTCACTATATGCACAGTATACAGGGATGTCACTCAGTATATGCACAGTATACAGGGATGTCACTCAGTATATGCACAGTATACAGGGATGTCACTCACTATATGCACAGTATACAGGGATGTCACTCAGTATATGCACAGTATACAGGGATGTCACTCACTATATGCACAGTATACGGGGATGTCACTCAGTATATGCACAGTATACAGGGATGTCACTCACTATATGCACAGTATACAGGGATGTCACTCAGTATATGCACAGTATACAGGGATGTCACTCAGTATATGCACAGTATACAGGGATGTCACTCACTATATGCACAGTATACAGGGATGTCACTCACTATATGCACAGTATACAGGGATGTCACTCACTATATGCACAGTATACAGGGATGTCACTCAGTATATGCACAGTATACAGGGATGTCACTCACTATATGCACAGTATAGGGGGATGTCACTCAGTATATGCACAGTATACAGGGATGTCACTCACTATATGCACAGTATACAGGGATGTCACTCAGTATATGCACAGTATACAGGGATGTCACTCACTATATGCACAGTATAGGGGGATGTCACTCAGTATATGCACAGTATACAGGGATGTCACTCACTATATGCACAGTATACAGGGATGTCACTCAGTATATGCACAGTATACGGGGATGTCACTCACTGTGTAGCCAGCCCCCACATATTTCCCTCCCCCGATAGTATAGCCATAACATATTATCCCCCCCCCCCCAGTGTAGCCCCCCCCCCACATAGTATAGGTCCCTGTGCAGCCAGCCCCCACATAGAATAATCACAACATATTATCCCCCCCTGAAGCCCCCCACACAGTAAAAGCATCCCTCTGTAGCCCCCCACATTGCATTTTTCCCCTGTACAGCCCCCACATAGTATAGGACCCCCTCTGTAACTGTAACCACATGTTATAGGCCCCAAGTGAAGCTCCCACATGAGCATTCATGTAAAAAACAAAAAAACAAAAGTATACTCACCTCTGGTGGATCCAGCAGGTCCTCTCTGGTCCGGTGCCATTAGCTGCTTACATATTCTGTTACCGGCAGCCCGATGCAGCCCGGCCCCGGAGGCTCACAGCTCCAGACCCGCGGCGCCTGCATCTCTCTCCCCTCCTGCTTGGGCGGGCAGCAACGGATGACGTCACACGTCTGCCGACGAGCAGGAGAGGAGAGGGATGCAGGAGGCGGGGCTGGAGCTGTGAGCCTCCGGGGCCGGGCTGCATCGGGCTGCCGGTAACAGAGGGGGGGGGCTGCACTCACCCATCCAATGGCGGGCAGCGGCGGACAGCGGCGGGCAGCGGCGGACAGCGGCGGGCAGCGGCGTCAAATTATAATCTCTGGAGATCACAGTGGGCCCCTGCCAGAGTGGGCCCGGGGGCGGCCGCCCCCTCTGCCCCCCATCAAATTTCGCTACTGGCTCTAACCAAAAATAACCAAGGATAGATAGGAGGAGAGAACAACCAAAATTGAGACAGCCACACCACTATGAACAATGCACAGGATCCTAAATTTAATAGGGAGTATTTTGACTAAGGGCCCTATTACAAGGCCCGATATTGAGGAGGAAGCGAGCACCAACCTGTCAGGTCAGCGCTCGCTTCCTCTTCTTTCCCTGCTCCGTGCCTGTGCTATTACATACATTGAGTAGGGAGGAGTGTGGGGGGAGAGCTGCGCTGGGGGGTACCCGGGCGATCTTTAGATTGTCTGGGTGGCCCATAGAAGAGAGTGGCGGTCTGCTGCTGCTGCTGCTCCTAGGGACTTGTTTACATCAGCCATCTCAAAATGGAGGGGGGAGGAGGGGAAGACAAAACAGCTCACACACAAATTTTTGTGTCTTCAGCAGAAACCAAAATCTCAGAACTGGGGGAAGGAAACTAAATATATAATAACAAGTATGGAAGGAATTGTAAGTCTCACCATGGGCAGCAACTTATCAAAAGTTATGTTTGAGCGGAATATCCCTTTAACATGAGCTATTACACCAAATGACTATCAGACGGTAATTGCTGATAATCATTTTGTGTAACAGGACCCTAAGAAGAGCTAGAAAAGAAGTAGAATTACAGTACATTATAAATAGTGTTTGTCTGGTACAGAAACTGAGTTGGGGCTGATGAGTTTTAGTTCACATTGTCCATAGGAATGAGATGTATGACACATCCACAAAGCTGGAGAAAAGAAAGCTGGGTCTGGACAAAAGAAAGCTGGGAAGTCTTTCAGTGCTGATACGCCATGCTACCCCATAGTCCTGTATAGGAAAGAGATCAGAAGAGTATATATAGTATAATTTCATATCAAGACTGAGCCTGGGTCAGCAGAGTAATTGGATTATCATTAGAGGGTTGTAGATATTCATAAAGGGGTTATCCAGGATTAGAAAAACATGGCTGCGGTGTACTAACAATAGCACCAACCCTGTGCAGTATTGAAACTAGCTCTATTCACTTCGATGGAACTGAGCTGCAATACAACACACAGACTAAGGGCAAGAGGGGAGATGTTTCTGGAAGGAAGCAGCTATGTTTTTCTAAGTCTGTTTAACTCTTTTATATGCAGCAGGTTTGAGACTGAAACAAGGCAGGGCAGTAACAATAAACATTATATAGACAGATGATGCTCTGTATTCACCTCCCCTCTACTCCCTGCCTCAGGGGTACGCATTGTACTCTCCAGAAAACAGCACCACACCTGTCTTCAGAATGTGTGTGATACTGCAGTAACCACCCCTGCACCTCTGTGTCATCTAGAAAGTGTGCAAAGGCCAAAGGTCCTGTTACTGCGGCACTGAAACAAGTGACTAGTGATAAGCGAATAGTGAAATATTCGAATATTCGATATTCGTAGGACTTTCTCCCGAATATTCGAATGTTCGATCGAATATTTGGCGAACTATTCCATAATATTCGATAGATCGAATACCTTACTATTCGTTTGAATATCTATTCGATTGAACAGTATTCGCTCATCACTACAAGTGACCACAAGTATTACAATTCTCAGCTCTCCACTGGCTCCACAGGCACTATACACATTCTAGGTTGGGTACCACGCAGCTACTAATAAAGGGGTATTCCAGGCAAAATTTACTAATGGGCTATCCATAGTAACTGATCGGCAGGGTGCTGTTACCCAGTACCAGTGCTGATCAGCTTTTCAGCACTGCGCGACACAGTTTGTCTCTGTTCATTGTGTAGCAGTGGTTATGTGAAACTGCTGCTCAGTTCCCATTCAAGTGAATAGAAGCTGAGCTACAGCTGCATATCGCCACTTAAACACAATGAACAGAAACAAACTCTGTTCTCTGTGTAGTGTGACACCACACAACTGATTACTATTTTGTACCTTTGGGAATAAAGTACTTTAATATTTAATTTATTCTGGTATTTTTGGTGTGCTTATTAATTATATGGCATATTCTTCTCTGTAGTTTGGTCGACCACACAACTGATCAACACAGGTACCAGGTGTCAGTAACCTGACGATCAGTTACTGATGAGCTATGCTGTAAATTGTGCCTGGAGTATCCATTTAGGCACATACACAACCCAATGTCTATACATATAGTATATAGGAAGCACGCATCTCCAATAGGGCCACCCTAAGGAATATAAATAAAACAAATAAGTAGCTAGAACAGTTAACACAACAATAAACACATTTTTTTCCTTCAGACTTATACGTAATTAATGACTGTACAAACACATTACTTATTCCTTTTAAGCTTCTTTCATGGAGGGGGTTATCATGTGTTCCACCAAGGGATTTCATGCCCACATGTTCTTTTAAAATCAAAGCCTATAAATCCCATGTGATTTGAAAGTTGGGATATGAATTATGAAATACAGAGTAAACTAATTCTACGCAACCACTGTTTAGTATAAACCCAATGTAGCAACATTACTGGGAATATGTGCTCGAAACAGGTTAAAAATAGTTTACAGGAATGCTTTCGATATTTCTGAAAGATACCGATAAAGCCAAAGTGGATGTGGTGAGTGTTTTGCATCTTGATATCTTTTTATACATTTATTCTTACTGGAAACTTAAGCGTAGTTTAAAATGAAACCAGACTTCCTCGGGCCTGGAGATATTTAGGCAAATCAGTGAAATCGATGCAACTAAAAGGTGGAAAAGAAATATTAAGTCCAAACATAGAAAGAATAAAAATAAAACCTAGAAAATCAATTTTCGCAAGGACTTCAACAAAAAAAATAAATTTACACAAAAAAGCTTGCAGCGAAGAAATGACATACATATGAGCAACGGGAGAGCCAAATTGCACAATACATGTTTCAGTCTGTTTATTGTTCATACATCCTTTGTATGTGGGTGGAAAACGAATTGAGCCAGAGTTACAGCACATACACAACAAATCCCATGTGAAAACTTTAACAGAATGCAAATGAGAGGAATCCACAGAATGGCTGATTCCTCAGTAAGTTATGTCGAATATACTTTTTACTGTTTGCGGGCAATTTTTACAGAAACCTCTGCTGACAATTAATTCATCTTGCAAAACAAAAGTAAAAAAGGAGAAGAACAAGAGTTTAGCTAAAGTGAGAAGGGGACAAGTAGGACTCACATCTGGGCCCTGTCATATAGAGGGGCCCAAGGGCCTCTCTGCCACATAAGAAGGTAACAGTATTTCTGTGTAGTGTAATATAGCATGCTAGAGATGAGCATGCACGCTATATTAAATTGGTATTCGCTACTCACAAGTACTGCTGAGTGTGATGGAAAAGTGCACGACCTCTGATCAAACGGAGACCGCAAACGTTTCAGCCATGCGTGGACTTCGCTCGGCCAATCAGCAGCTGCAGTGGTGTCCCTCCTTAGCTGAGTGAAGATAGTGAAGACAGATAGGGGACCAGGTGGTAAATATATTTTCCGGACGGATTTCTGGACCCATAGACTTTAATTAGTGTAACACCTGGAGTCGTGGATCCACTGAACCGTCACTAGCGATGGTAGTAACCGCACCAGGGAGCGGAGTCTAAGGGGCCGCTGGTTTTCACCAGAGCCCGCCGCAAGGTGGGATGGACTTGCTGCGGCAGGCGACCCCCCAGGTCGCTACCCCTGGCTTGGTTGCTAGTGACAGCAGGCGAGACGTGGCAGGAGCAGTAGGCAGATGATCTGTAGTGCAGGCAGAGGTCTGTAGGCGTAACCGCAGGTGTCAGGCAGTGCTCAGGAACAATGGGTAAGCAGCGGACAGGGACTAGGGACCGGGACAGCGGACAGGGACTAGGAACAAGGACTGAGGTCAGGAACAACAGGGAGCTGGGCCAAACACTATGGGAAGCATGTAGAGGCTCCAACACGAGGGACAGGGTATGCTGGGATTTATAGGGAGTGATTGGTGCAACTTCCAATTAGGGGCGGACTGGCCCTTTAAATCTGAGACAGATGGTGCGCGCGCGCCCTAGGAGGCGGGGACGCGCGCACCGGCCGGCACAGACGGAGACAGGAGCGGGGTGAGGTAAGGCACCCCCCGGGGCTGAACAGGTAGCAGCGCCGGGTCCCTGCACAATTAGTCCCGGACACTCTTCTGGATTTTTCCGGAAGGGTGTCCGTTCTGGAAAATAGATCCGGAAAAAACAGGAGATGTCCTATTTTTATCCGGAATTCCGGTTAGGACGCCCCCATAGAAGTCTATGGGAGCGCCGGAATCACGGGCACTTTCCTGATGTACATCAGGAAAGTGCCCATGATTCCGGATGATTGAGAGCCCGCCGGCCCCTGCAACCACTGGCACCCCTGTCCCCCCCTGCACGGACATCAGCACAGGGCTGTCCGCCACCCGACCAGCGCTTCCCCCCCCATCCCGGACCGGACATCAGCTGCCCGCCGCCCAGACAAACCCCTCCCCCGCGGACCGGACAGGACATCAGCCGATCACCCCGACCTCCCACCCCCCTCCCCCCAACTCACCGCTCTTTTCTGCCCCCCGGACCAGACAGCAGCCGCCCGATCACCCAACTCGCCACTCTTCTCTGCACCCCCACCCGCCCGGGACTCATCACCAGCTGCCGCAGCCGACAACTGAGATAAAGCATCACGCCCCCCACAGAACTAAAACTCCCATGACGCAGGCCATGATGGGAGTTGTAGTTCTGCAGCCTGTGGCCATCCAGGTTGCAGAAGTACAACTCCCATCATGCCTTCCTGACAGGTCATGATGGGAGTTGTACTTCTGCTTCCTGTGGCCATCCAGGTTGCAGAAGTACAACTCCAATCATTCCTTGCTGGCAGGCCATGATGGGAGTTGTAGTTCTGCAGCCTGTGGCCATCCAGGTTGCAGAAGTACAACTCTCATTATGCCTCTGCTGGCAGGTCATGATGGGAGTTGTAGTTCTGCAGCCTGTGGCAATTGAGGTTGCAGAAGTACAACTCCCATCATGCCTTGCTGACAGGTCATGATGGGAGTTGTACTTTTGCAGCCTGTGGCCATCCAGGTTGCAGAAGTACAACTCTCACCATACCTCTGCTGGTAGACCTTCATGGGAGTTGTAGTTCTGCAGCCTGTGGCCATCCAGGTTGCTGAAGTACAACTCCCATCATGCCCTACTGACAGGTCATGATGGGAGTTGTAGTTCTGCAGCCTGTGGCCATCCAGGTACACTAGGGGCTGTGTGGGTACGTGTGATGTATGTTGGCATACTAGACCATATCATTTCCTGATGACATTTGAGGTCTCCTGATCAGGATTTCCTGACGTGTGAATGGGGCCTAAAAGTGTCTCATTTTAGTGTCAGAAGTTAGGACATGAGGTCACTGTACCTTATATGTACCTGTACCTGTACCTCTATATCTGGGGGTGTAAAATAGTCTAGGCCAGACTATATTCCTCCAAGTTATCATGTCACTGGTTTTCTCACTTCTGGTCCAGGCCACAGTATACCCCAGGGGATATATTCTATACTGAGGGGTGTAAAATAGCTTAGGCCAGAATATATTAGGCCATAATGTTATAACTTTACTGGTTTTCTCACTTTAACTTAAATATGTTAAAAAGTGTACATATTTTTTTTTTTCTTTTTTTAATCATACTCAGATACGCAGCTGCTTCCTCTTGTTGGGAAATGCAGTACAGTGCTTACATGGAACTGACAGTAAATGGCGCTGTCCCATCACTGCATCATCTGCACAAATTGTGATCAGGAGGCTCTTTTTATGGGCTGCACAAAATTTTACAGCTGTGGCACAAAAATAATCATTAGACGCAAGTCTTAAAACATCTTGCACAATTTATTCCACAATTTATGCCTAAGGCTGGGTTCACGCTACATTTTTCAAAAAAAGAATGAAACAAAACGAATGTGTTTATCTGTTTTAGCCCGTTTTTCCATTGACTTCCATTATATAAAAAAAGAAAAGGGACCAACGGACACGGATCTGTTTAACGGACACGGAGCTTATAGAGAGCTATCAGCTGCTCCTCAGCCAGAGATGGAACAATGAGGTATTTTTTGGTGGACAGATGTCCGGCTTTATAAGTGATAGACCCCCAACTCTCAAGCAAAATAAATGCAACCAAAGAATGCTAAATAAAGATACGACACATAGAAATCAGGTGTCCAATGGTCACAATTTTATTTGAAATCAAATGACACTGAAATCTTGCTGCCATATCTGTCATCTTATTAATTACTGGGTGGAAGTACCTCTTCTCCCTTACAGACCCAGACAGTAGGGTATCAGTTAAAGGAATAGTGGAAAGCAAACAACCCCTTTTTCCCTGCTAGAACCTAAAAAAAACAATAAGGGTAGGGGAGAGTACAGGTGTCAAGCTCAAGGTCCTCTGGCGCATCCAAGATGGCACTGATCCAGGCAGTGGGCCTATATTTTATGGAACCTTCGTTATGACATAAGCGATTGTCCTCATAGTTCATGGTTGCTATGGTTACTACAGGTGCCCGCAGTGATCTGAAGCATTAACCCTTTATTGACTGGTGATGCGCTTTATTACAGAAGTCATTAAACACACTTGTGTCCAAGCAAGCAGCTTATGCTTAGGGCAGTAAGAAAAGTAAATAAGAAGAGCGTACAGATTACACAGGTAGCTGTAGATGTGATATACCCGGGACCAGCACATACCTCTCATACCAACTTTTTGGACAACCAAAGAGGACACAATAATCCGCAACACTGCGCTAACACAACATGCACACATCCTACAATGGCTCTGTAGCTGTCAGTAACTGCGCTAAATACAGCGTCTGTGGTTGTCATGGTGATGCTGACACATGGTCATTTGGCCAATTTTGCAGGACCTTGTGCTGTAACTTCTACCGTTACATGAGATAGAGGAGCATGGGGGACGGATAGATATGAGAAAAACATTTTTATTCCATCAGACAGGAGATGATCTTTCAGATGCCTCACGCAGCCATTATCAAGCAGTACATAGTCATTTTTTTGCAAAAAAACTAATGAAAAAAAAACAGATGTATTTGTGTAAACCATTTTTCCCATGATTTCCATTATTAAAAGACTAAAGAAAGGATCACAAAATGGATCAAATTGCATATTTTTTTTTTAGCATACACAAAAAACGTGCTTGACCTTTTTTTCTGTATACTAAAAAAAAAATGTTTTTTCATCTGTTATTTTATATGGAAGTCAATAGAAAAAACGATCAAAACAGCACACAAATACTTTTTTTTATCTTTTTTTGCAAAAATCAGATGAAAAAATTACTGCAAAAAATACAGTGTGAACCCAGTCTTATATGACTGTCTGTTTTTAAGGGCTGGCATTATTAAGGCACAAATAGCAAACAATAGTAATACATTAGCAATGCAATAGCAAACAGTTCTCTAAAACAAGATGGCCATTTGTACTTCCATTCCTTATATGCACAGAATCTTAGGCTTTTAACATAGTGGTTGCTAAGGACACAATATGATATACTCTGATTGCCTTCAGACTTTCTCTGTCATTTACTCGGCAACCTATGTGCAGAGCTGGGGTGAGCATGCTCAGTGCAGTTCACAACAAGCCAGCTATCTCCATTATGGTGGCACTTGGTGTCTACCATGGTATTCTCCAGAGTGGTGAGTTAAATTAATCCCTGTCACATTATACATTTTACATATTTGGCTTATATTTACTTATTATAAATCTTTTAGCACTTATTCACTTTGGCCTCTAAAAGAAGAAATCCACATTTTTTTATCCCTCCCCCTGCTGCTTGCTGGCGCATAAATTTACAAAAGATGATCAGCGTCGCGGCATGACTTCAATCCAGTCCTACTGCCCAAATCTCACAGCTGCCCACATAACCTCTTCGCCGACTGGCCTGCAGCTAGAGAGGCCGGAAGTCAGGGTCTCCAATGCATCTCCATGAGAGTGCTTAATTTTTTCATTTAAAAAAAATATTTGGGTGGGGACATTGAAAAAAAAAAAAAGCTGTTTTTCAAATTTTGGGGAATGTTGTGTTTATGGCATTTGCCATGATTGAAATGTTATCTATATTCATCAAATCAATACGATTGCAATAATACCCAATTTAGATAGCTTTCATTTTATTTTAGAACTTTTAAAAAACTTTAACTTTTTTAAAATAAATGTGTTTAAAAGTGTTCTAATCTGACCCTCATAATTCTTTTTTGTCTATGCAGCTAATTGAGGGCTTATTTTTGCCTCATAATCTGTACCTTTTATTGGTACCAAACTTGCATATATGCAGCTTTTTGATTACTTTTTAATCATTTTTTTTCTGGAATGTGATGTGAACATAAAATCAGCAATTTTGCACTACGCTGGTACAGATCAGGTAAAGATCAAATGAGTACATATGTACTGCATTGATGGATGCTCTCTTCTTAGAGGACTATTGCTCCTTGCTGGCTATTGGGCGCTGTCCCTTGCTGCTGATTGCATCTTGGAGCAGCGTGGTATAGAGAGGTCCCGTTGTGAGCCCTCTCTATACCCCCTTAGCGATGATGAGTATACTTGTCATTGGTCATTTAGGGGTTACTATGACAATGCACTATAAATTGTATTAAAAATTAATTAATGTATTTACTATGCACTATGGAATATGTACAGCTTCGGAATCATGCTGGGAATTGTGTAAAAAAAAAAAAAAAAGCACTTTACTGATGTAATTGCATTATTGACATGTATTTAAACTTGGCTAAATTTACTATGCTCAGCTTGATAATGGCAGCGGTAGGCAACCAAAATGTCATCTCTTGAAAACATTTTGATAGAATAAAAAGTTTTTTTTTCTTACCCTGATCAAAGGTATGCTGTGGTAATCTTTTGATATTTAGCTGATGGGCTTCTGACCAAGGCTGCACTATTGCCTGAACCCACTGCTTTAGACTTGAGTTTAGATGTGATGCTTCTCTGGCTCGAAGTCTCAGCCGGGCATTGGATGAAAGAGCCCTAATGGGCATGGGAGGAGGTCTTCTCTGGTATCAACTCATGTGAAACAGGGGTCTTTGGGCCGAAAAGCACCGAAGCCTAAGTACAACTACAACCTCTGCACCTTTGGCCTTTCAGCTACTGCAAAACTACAATTCCTATCACAGCCAAAGCCAAATCTTAGTTTTTTTCAAGCATGATGGGAATTATAGTTTTGGGACAGCTGGAGTGCTAAAGGTTTGCCATCACTGCCCTTGAGCTACGCCCTGCCTAGGAAAGATGTGGTTGCTGCTAGCCAGGTCTTGGGCTTATAGATGTGGTTTCTGCTAGCCAGGTCCTGGGCTTATATTAAGACTCCTGTGTTCCAGTAAATTCACTATGAATCCCATTAGAAAGCTCTTCAGACACAGTTTATTTTGCGTTACGAGCAAGTAGTCATCCTATTTTCATATCTCCTTGGAAACAGAATAAATAAGCTCTTATGTGGACTTGATTTGCATTTGTTTTTACTTTGTTTATGCCCTTCATCAACTATTTGACATGTCCAAGAACACTAGAAATGTTTGTAGATTGATTAAGTTGTGCATATAATTTAGCTGTAAAAATAGAAACAGTTAACCTATATTCATACACGACAGATTTGCTGTATTCTTGTAGGTGATATTACACCGTAGCAGCATAGCTAAAAAACATGCTGTTTTTGTGACATGCTGCATTTAAAAGATAAAAACATGACATACCGTCTCACTTTTTAATCATTTGATATTGTCGCTCACTTTTTTTAATACTATGTACACAACCCTAATAACTTCTATGGGAGTAATGTCAACTAAATAGCCCAGTAAAATATCCCAGCTGGCTGTTTTAAGCTTTCCGACAACCTCCAGTTGTTGTTGCCAGGGGCTTTCGATCTCAAGATGTGGGTTCCTGTAGATAGGCCTAAATGTCCCTGCTGGGAATAAAGTGTCGAGGTGCCTTCCCAAAGAAGGCCTACTGTTGTTGGCTGTTTCCTAATTGAGTTGGAGAATGGGTCCGGATCCCCTCTCCCACACCATGCACTTAGAATGAGGACACAGACTACGTATCTTGCAAACAAGTCTGGTGTGTTCCCCCATCTCTGAGAACCCACCTTTATTTATACAGGAAAAAACCAATGGATATGAATGTAAAATGCAAAGTCATACACTATGCACGTCATCAACTTCAAAAGAACAAATAACTACGGATATACAATAAGATTAAATGTTCAATTAAAATTGTTTACATAAGGATGTTGATACATACATAAGGATGCTAAAAAACATTTGTTATCTGCTTACGAGAATGTGAATTCTAAAATAACATTTATTATCTGCTGGGAACAGACGGTGGACCAGCTGTATGTCCTTGAACAGGATTCAGTCATGTAGGAAAGTTCATGAGAAAAGAATGCTTCTGGGTCCAACACCATCACCTAGAGCCACATGGGCATATCCTCCTCCAAGAGATTTCCTCATCATAACGCCAATCTAGAAGGAAAAGAAACAAACATCATTACTTATAGAGTATAAGATTTAGTCTTTGTAACTTGTTGACAACAACAGCATAATCCTTTGATTACACAATAGACCAATAAAAGAAACAACATGATCTGAAAAACTGTTTGTAGTATTCCCATGAACCATCCTCCCATACCATTGAACCAATTTGCAGGATTTAAGCTAGCTAATGCCCCTGACCACCATTTATCCTGGTCTGCCAAAATCATCTCATCATGTTTTTTCCTTAGTTGTGCAATTTTATCCAGTCCTGCTGTGATTTGCACTATTCCCTGATCATTTACATAATGACAACATGTAGGGCCAACTACCTGACACATCCCCCCTTGAGCAGCAGTCAGAAAATCAAGCACCACAGTGTGCTGGTTAGTAACTACCATAAGTTGCCTCTGCACTGCTACTGAGGTGTTGAGTATATCCAGTATGTCAAATATCTGATCATCTAAATAGTCTGTGGCTTCAACTAATTTGTCCCAAGTTTGCATCACCATAGGATAGACAAAAATAAAGTACCATACATTTTATTGAAAGTTATAGATGGCGGAACAAACTTACAGCAGATGTGGTAGTAAGATCTGCAATAACCGAAAGAAAATACTAAACAATGGCTGAGTCTGTACAGTATACATCAATATACAGCTTAGTTACAACAAAACAAATAAAAGCTTATTATCAATACCCAAACTAATATATGTATATATATATATATATATATATATATATATATATATATATATATATGACAAATACCTCTCTGGATTTTATCAAAATAACCAAACCTTATTGTCTTATTACTGTATATAACAGACGTGACTCTATCACAAGGACTCTACCACTTCGGCATCATGTGGGGTTTGGAAAATCACAACAACTAACTTTAAAAAGTTTTTGAAAATAAAAAGTTTTGATGTGAGCAAATCTTATCTCATGGCAAAAGCAAAATGAAAAGTTGATTGATACATAAACCAAAAACAGCATAACAGGTAAATGCAATAAAATCTCCACAATGTGACCTACTATGTAACCATTAGATTCACTTATAATAACTAGATAGTGAATTCACAATCTTCAGTAAGGGATTCTCAAAATTTCCACTTCTTTTTAGTCTTTTTACTTCATTTTGTACCTAGAAAACATCTTTATGATTAGATCACACAGGTCTAATGATTGGTCACATCTCTTCCTGTACATAATCATATAGTATAATACATACACCAATAATATGAAGTAACTGGGCGCTTATTACCGATATAATATTTGGATCATACTGAATTATCTCTTGTCTGACTGAGATCATCACATATTACACATAAGATAACCACCATAGAAATAAAAGCAAAGTGTAAACGATACATCACCTAAGGTTTCAAAGCCTTTTTATGAGAATAATATATCATATGATCCTTTTTGTAATAGTAGCATTGGTATGGATCCTTTATCCTTAAACCCATCTTTTGACTGACAGGCCTCTTTACAGACACTTGGACTCTTGGCCTCAGTTATATCGCTTCTTTTAAGGCCACTAGTATCACCTCAGACATTGGCTTTGTCGTCTCCCATAGTTTTGGCTTGACCTGTAAAGAAGACACCAATACAGACAAGGACATACCTATATAGGCCACCTGTGGCAGGTGGATGACGTCCACTTACATTCCCTGAAACAGGCAGGAAGATGACAGACTATGCAGACAGGCACTTTACGGTGTTACTTACAGTAGGTTATGGCAGGTGTAGACAATACAACCCTACACAACCCTCTCTGCTATATTTGTTGTCCCCTGGGCCGCCCAATGTGAGGATACTGCACCACATTACACATGGCTTCCTTCTGCTGGTTTTGTCAGATAACTTACAGTGGGATACAAGGCAGGCCGCAAATACAGTTACTTACTGTCTGACGCCATCTTTACCCTGTACCTCTTCTCCATCCGCTGGTCTCACAGCTTGTCGCTGATTGTCTCTGGAAAAGACTTAAAAACAAACAGATCCACATCTCCCCTCCACCTGTACACTATGTACGGTTACCTCAGGAAGAGACTGGAAACATCTCTTCATTCCCTTGTACGCTTTGTACAGTTACCTTGGGAAGAGCACAGAAACCACCGCATCACCAGCTTCATCCATCATCCGTCACCCTTTTTGGCATCAGGGTTTGTCTGCGTGAACGTTGCGTCAGCCGCTCTATGGCAGCTTTTCTTCTTCTTTGAACAGGTTTTTTTTTTTTTTTTCTACAAGTGTTTTTGGTAAGCCCAGGGACCAAACAAATCTCTAATTTGCCAATTAACCCATAATCGTGGGCTTCATATAGACATCTGCACAGTTACCTTCAACCATCTTACATGTCTCAGTGATTGTCCTCACCTCCAGCTTATGGCAGGAGCGGTTTCTGCAGTGGAACGTCACTCTGCATGGCGGTCACCATATATCCTTGCGTCTTGTGTCATCCATCTTTGAAAAGTCTGGGATAATCTACAATGAAAACTTTTAAACTTTCATTAATATTGGGCTTTCAATTACATCTTCATCTTTCACAATTTAAAATATCAAACACAATAAGTAACAAAAACATCCTTATTCAAAAATATAAAGTTTGTACGGGGTTTAATATTTTTTTTTAATAAAACATTAAAATTGGCTACTCCATCGGAATGGGCTGCTCCCATTTCCATTCACCTCTATCCCCTCCCCCATTTGAATCTACATCAAGAGTCAACAGATATGCTGGATTCAATGCACTTAGCACAAGATATATATATATATTGGGGGGCATAAGGAGTGCAGACTGGAGCCATGGATATGGGTTTGGCTTTATAGGGATAAGACAATATATAAAGTCATGAGCTAGTTTGCTATAATCATCACAAAACTGTTACCCCTAAAAATAACAAATAAAAATAATTAAACATTGTACACTCGTCCCATATTAACCTTCTTTTGATAAAAAAATTAAATAAAACACACCTTAAAGATGAAATGTAAAACATACGGTATATAGAATAATTCTTTTTGTCAGAACCTTCAGCTTAATTTGTACCATCATTATCTGAAATAAATCCATTCCTCTAGTAAGCGTCTCTTATCAGTAAGCAGAACGCTCTGTACCTCACTTCTAACCTTGAGCAGTGAGCAGTAAAATCATAGATACAAGAGTTAAAACTTCTTGGAAGTTTTTTTTTTTTTTTCTAACATCCTTGAAGTTACAGAAGATATCAGCGCTGTGCTCCTATACACCAGACTGTAACCTTGGACAGTGACACACATACTTATTACTTAGTAGGAAAAAAAACAATTTGCGTAGAACTTATTAGGATAGTTGTGTACACATATATACACACACACATATATATATATATATATATATATATATATATATATAAAGACTTGTTAAATAAAGTTACATAGAAATATATATATATATATTTTACTGTAGTAAACTACTTCTTCTTAGAAATATCATACGTTGGGGACACACACTTACAATATATATTGGGATACATATATATATACCTACAAAATACTTTTTAAATAAAAATGTGTAAGTTACAGTAATAAGTTACTACAGGCTCCTTATACCATTGGGTTCTTAATAAGTGCACAAAATTCTGCGTTTGATCTTTACCAATTATCACTTTTCTCTTGACATTCCAAATAAACGTACTTTTTCTCTCTGACTACTGACACTCCCGTATAACAATCTTATACACTAACAGGTCTACTAGACCTGATTTCTTCAAACAGTCTCTATGCTTTTCCTTTCAACAAACCTTTGTCTAACTTTCTTCACCATCAGGTAATAATATTTATTAATAAATGTGCAAAACAGTTGTTAGACTCTATCGGAGAGTCCTGTGCCCGCCCTCTCAGTGACACTAAGCAGTATGGGCGGAGGACAGAAATGCCAGGAGTTAAAATGGCCACCGGACTAGATAACCGGATATAGGGGTGTTGGCTTAGGGCATGGTTTTGAGACGTCACAATTATAATACAGACGTGGATGATATGGGGAGTGGTTGGCTTTCAGTCGCCATCTTTGAGGGCTGATTACAGAAAAATGGCGTACACAAATAAGCAAATGTTCCACGGTCGGGACAACAGAAAATGATCAACATTTTGTAACACGTAACATACTTCTTAAAGGGGACCACCAGCTTAGTAAAACTGGCTGAAATACAACAGTATATAATGTAGGAACGTACATTACATTACACAACAGCTCTGATTCTTTTTCCTAATGCTGCTTGCATGTGATCTGCAGCCCTCAGAGCTGGTTGATGGCCTTGTACAAAACATAACAAATAACACACATTATGTACTTTGTATGCTGCTTCACTACGCAGCATTAATTAACCTCTTTTCAGCTCTCTCAGTACTGTATCTAGCAATGAGCTGGACTGTTCTCCTTGTCTGAGTATGTGGCATTGTACTTAGACACTTACATGGCACTATACACTATTTGAGGTTAGGCTGCCCACTTCAAAAAGGCATTGGTCTTACAATCAGGTCAGGGGCACTTTAAATCAAAGTAACTACTTCAACAGCTGACCAAGGGGAAGATTCCTGCAGAACAAAGGGTCTATACGCCACCATTGTTGGTCTTTTGCCTGTTGAGATAGATCTTTCAGATGGGTAACTGTGATTTCCCATCCATTATCAATTATTAATCCTCCCCTTGTTTCTTGGACTTTAGTCCAAGTATTGGGGTTAAAAACAGCATCGTGTTGGATGTTAAAATATTTCAACATTGCTTTTGCCCTTTTTGCTTGTTCTTTGCCATATCGGCAGGTCACTATGTGGGTTGCAGAAACCCCTTTTGATTCTGTTTGTCCCATTTTATATTACTTCGTGATCGTATAACAGGAGGCACCCAGAATAATCAACTGATGATTTTCTTTCTTGTGTCCTGTACACTTATGACCACGGATCACTACCAAAAGCTGGGACTTAGAATATTCCACGATTCAGGGCTTCCTTCTCTTATGTTGAAATACACTCTTGCTGCTATGTAGATTGCAAAACAAGTTACCCCAAGTATACAGAGGACCTGTGACAACCATGGCCGGGCTCTGGGTAACAGTTTTAGCCTGAATGAGCAATTCTTCGCCTACTATATACTATCCCTCACAGGTTAGGACAAACAAACATAGAACAGCCAACAAGAGGAGAACAAAGTTCAAATTGACACGCCTATCGTGAGTTCACTTTGATAACTTACTCTGCAGAGGTAGGTAAGAAAAGATTTGAAGGAGGAGAGCACAGAAAAGAGCAAACAAATTTTTTACTCTTACCTGGCCAGGTTTTTTGGTCTCCTTGTTCACCCCTCTCTCTCCTGGTACAGCAGTGTAGGTCATCCGATCTCCCGATGTAATGGGCGTGTCCCTGTTCGGGCGCCAATAATGTCGAGGTGCCTTCCCAAAGAAGGCCTACTGTTGTTGGCTGTTTCCTAATTGAGTTGGAGAATGGGTCCGGATCCCCTCTCCCACACCATGCACTTAGAATGAGGACACAGACTACGTATCTTGCAAACAAGTCTGGTGTGTTCCCCCATCTCTGAGAACCCACCTTTATTTATACAGGAAAAAACCAATGGATATGAATGTAAAATGCAAAGTCATACACTATGCACGTCATCAACTTCAAAAGAACAAATAACTACGGATATACAATAAGATTAAATGTTCAATTAAAATTGTTTACATAAGGATGTTGATACATACATAAGGATGCTAAAAAACATTTGTTATCTGCTTACGAGAATGTGAATTCTAAAATAACATTTATTATCTGCTGGGAACAGACGGTGGACCAGCTGTATGTCCTTGAACAGGATTCAGTCATGTAGGAAAGTTCATGAGAAAAGAATTTATTTTTCTTCTATTTTATCCTGTTATATCTTCCTTCAAACTTTGGATGGATTAACTCATTCCTCTCAAAAGCATGACATAAAAAATCTCCAATAAGATAATAGGATATCTAACAATCTGCCTGCAAATACTTTTAAAAGGAGTACTCCAGGAAAAGAATTGTTTTCAAATCATCTGGTTGGTTACTGATTATAGACTGAGGCTATATCGACACACAGTATTTTTGTTCAGTATTTTTTAAACGGAACTAGAGATGAAATAAGCAGGCTTATTAAGGTTCGTATGAAGCCAGATGATTGGCTTTTCAATCCCGCTGTTTGCCTGCTCCATTGAGAAGGTGGATTCAGCCCGAGGACTGCCTAGAAAACATGGATGCAGTTTATGGCCTATGGTATCCCCATGAGATTAATGTGAAACATTACTGAGCAGACGCAGAGACCTTTAGGCTGCTATTGTCTTATAGTGATGCTAACAGGTGCCTTTTTATGGGAGTTTTCTAATTTCCAATGAACATATGCAGTAACCTGGGGTTTCTAGGTGGTATTAGCAGTGGGCTAAGTGTTGGCGTGTACCAACTAGGCACTTGTCGCGGTGTATGCCCACCCCTCCGTAAAATAATACTGGCATTGTAAAGTTAGCACGCAGTGTAGGTGCAGGCACAAAGTAAAGTAGCCACAGGAACAGTTTACTTGCTACAAACAAATGTATAAACTGCTAACGCCAGTCTTCCCCTCTGTAACCAACTCTGCTGGGGTATTAATCTTCCATATAAAGTGCAAGTGCACTCCTCCCGTTTCTAAGACTCCATTCTATGCATGGGCGGATTCCGTCGTCCGTCCGAAGAATGAACGTGTTTATTCTTCAGCTAGACGACAAAATCTGCCCATGCATAGAATGGAGTCTATGACCCGGACGGAGATGTGCACGCCCGCCACAGTCCGCAAGCGAGTGCGAGCTGCGGAATGCGGGACAGGTTTTCCGACGCCATTCCATAGTGTGCACACACCCTAACACAAAAACCACTAAGCTTCCTTGAAACTCCACTAGAGAAGGCGTCCTATACTAGGACGCTGCAGATGTATACTGTGTCTAAATGATACTGTTTTACTGAAACCCAGGGGTAGCTGTTGGGATGGGAAACCAATGTATTTATACCAGTCAAGGACATATATGGTCCCTGACATGCAGAGTCCTAGATACTGCTGGATATGATAATCACAAAATGAGCAGTAAGCGTTGCCCTTGCAGTAGATCTGTAGAATATAGCCTCTAGTTGTGGCGTAGGTTTCCATGTTTTGACAAAAAAAAAAAATCTTTATGTTAAAGGGATTCTGTCACTAAGTTTATGCCACCTTTCTGAATAGATCAATGTATTACTTACATCATTTTATTCAGCCGTTCTCCTAATATGCAGGAGAATAGGATTGTTGCCACACCCCTCCCCCCACCCTTCAGTGCTGATTTACAATTGACTGAATATACACAGCATGGACAGATAACTGTCAATCAGCAGCTGATTTATTGCTTCTCATTAATATTGAGGCATACTGGGCTCATGCTTATAATGGAGAGGATTCCTTATTGTCCATGTCATTCAGGAGGATATCTCCAAATTAGCTGCAGAGAACAATGCAAGTGATACACTGAACACAACTGCTTGTGCATTTTATATGACTTTCATGTGCAAAGTAAAATATTGTCTCAAGCGAATATGTTGCTTTATTTCCCCACTGCTACATTTTGTCCATACAAGATATTCCTGTGTGTGATCCTATCATAGAATAGCTCGTTGCCCACCTTGTTTTGCCTTATAAACCAGTCTGGATTTCATCTCCTACTTTTTACTAATTAAAATGACAATGAAAGCTCAGGGTATCTGAAAACATTAGTAAATATATTTTATACACTCAGGAAAATGCGGAAAAAACCCTTCCCGCCATAATTAGTGATTTGCGTGATTTGTTATGTAACATTCTATCCTTGCAATCAACTAATGAATTTTCTCCATTTGCAGGCTGCTGTTAATCCTCCTGGCATGATACAATAAGTATAACTTTTGCATAGAGCAGGTTGTTGATTATCATCCAGTAACAGACCATTTGCTAACAATAAGCAGAAGATCCTTGATACATAATATAAAATGTGACGTCTTTTCGCCATTTACGTCCAGCTGGCAAGAGCTAAAAGTCAGATCTGAAGTGCCTTATATTGAACATGTTGGAAGCAGAAAGTGTTTTATTTCATGGATGAAAATTTCAGTGTGAGACGTGTCCTTGCGCTAAAGGTAAGACCTCTCGTATCGCAGCTCGTGCATAATCGCATTCATGCATAATCATACGTGTCCTATTCTTTCAGTGACTCAGTAGGTAACATTGTAGGGCAGCTACATGGAGCATCTGGAATGGAACTGATTGTTTGACAGATCTATAAAAATCCAGCTGTGGTTTCATGTTTGATTGTGCACATTCATATACTGAAACATTGGACTATTTATCAAAGTCTTCGCTGCTGGTAATCTGATGCTGTTTCCTGTATGGGGTTTGTAGCCAGAAGACTTTCATGAACATGTTCCAAATGATTTCAACTATGTTTCTATTTAGTGCTCACATTTAATCAATGCTAAGCTTTAGCTAGCATATATTTACTCATTATTCCTATAGCACCCACATATTCCACGGCGCTGTACAGAGAATGTAGCCATATATCCTGGCTCTTGTTGAGTTCGGAATTTACTGTCCCTATTTAAAGCACTTACACACATTCTACGGCCAATTAAAAAAGGTGCAAGAAAAAAATGTTGGCGAGTCCTGTGAAAACCTTGAAACTCCATGCAGATGATGTGGTTGGATTCAAATCCAGGATCCCAGAGCAACACATGAGTCAAGGTACAGCCTTGCATATAAAAGTTATAGGAAATGCCTAAGCAGTCTTGTTTCTTTATTGCCTCATTTCCAGTGAAGAAATAATTCCTGAGTTAGGGCCAGACACAGGCTGAACCCCCAGGACTGATGTTACAGAGAGGGTTGTTGCTTAATACTCCCCACAGCATCATTGTTTTATTAACTTTCGGCAGCCACACTGTATTGGTAGGCGATGGCACATGCCATTGAAGTCCCTGTCAGCATACTGTATGTGGGTGCCACTGCTAATGGACAACATTCAGTCTCTACAGCCTAGTTAAGCTGCCGGGATTTCACCTACAAACCAGTTCCAGTTCACGTTGCTTCAGTCTCAAGTCTAAAGATGATTGCTTGAATATCTGGCTGTTCCATAGACTCCATTCTATGGTCCGGCGGATTCTGCCTCCTTTTTTGGGTTAAGGCAGAATTTGCCTGAATAGAATGGAGCCTATAGGACAGGCAGATCTTCAAGCAGGTGTGTGTGTGTGTGTATGGGGGTGGTGAGCACACGGAATCTGCCGGAGCTTATCCACACGATTTCTGTAGTGTGCAAGGGCCCTGAGGGTATGTGCACACTGAGGAATAGGCGAGGAATGCACTCTTAATTTCCGCTTGAAATTCCTCCAGTAAAATATAAACAGAGTAATGTTCCATTGTTTTTAATGGAATTTCTTCTCTGTTGTTCCCAAAATTTTCTGCCACAGATCCGCTTTCCACCCAAGGGTATATGCTCCTGTGGCAGCCATGTGGGTTGTCACCAATTGTACAGAGAGATACTGAAAAAATCTATACAACCTCCAATACATGTCACAACATAATAAATGAAGCCTAGTTGCTGGTCATTTATTCATATATTTTATGGTTATATGTTGGAAGAGCACTCTGTTTTAACTCTGACGTTCCATTTTTTCAATAATAAGCACCAGATCCTCCTCAGTACTGACTGTATTCTCTTTAAACCTCCCTCCCTGCCCCTCATTGTCTACGTACACAGACTGTGAAGCATTAAATTGACATTCCAAGTGCTCTTTAAACTAAAAAACTGTCATCACAATGTCTAATACAATTACAGTCCTTTGTAACTGGCTACCGATAAAACCCAGTCAGCACTAGCATTGAATTATACGGTATATAGCTTTCTTAGGTATAAAAAGCTATATACAGGGATAAAAGCAATTGACAAACTATGGACGTCACTGTATTACAATGACTGGAGGGTACTAGGCAGTAATGCAAAAACAGGACCCCCCACATGCCAACTGCCATGTATTATACTGGCATCTTCATATATCGGAGAAGTTTTCTTGGAGCCCCTCACACCTGCTACTTTTTAATAAGACCTATGTAATTAAACAGGTTGTGCCACAATTAAAATCATTATATTAATAACAACAATGATAATTCCTTTTTTTTTAAGATAGCACCAACGTATTCCACATCACTGTACACAGATTGTTATTAATCACATTGGTCCCTGTCCCTACTGGGGCCTACAATACCCTACCAGTATGTTTCTGAGTGTGTGTGGGAGGAAACCAGAGTACCCAGAGGAAACCTATAGGAGCACAGACACAGCATACAAATAGCCTTTTCCATTATCTGACATGTCCTAGAAACACACAAGACAGCTTGCACCCATTCACTTTAGTTATCTGTGAGGCTTTAGTGACTAGACCCATCTGTATGACAAGTAAGAAGACAAAAATTCATGCATAAAGATGCTTTAAAGATGCTTTACTCTTAAGCCATCTTATTTTTTTCATCATATACATTCCTCCTTCGATTTTCAGTGATCATTCTTTTGTTATCATTTTTGGTTGTATGATACAGACAGTTTCTCTGTTAAATAAAAACACATTGAATTTTTTCATGAAAATAATCACAAATTTTGATGGGTTTAAGATGGAGCTGTATGTAAAGAATGAAGATTGCAAAATGTATTTTTCACATCCCAATGCGTGGCAGCTTATAGTCGTCTTCATGACACATAGCATTATGCTGTTCTCCTGTATCTTGCCAGCAACAATTTCAAGATTGAGGTGAGTCATCTGTGTTATTTTTTGCTGCTGGAGAAATTACGCTTATTACGCTAGTAGAGAAAGGAAGGACACTGAAAAGGAGTGTGGAAAAGGAACACAGCCTGCCAACTGGGTAACTGGCTGCCTACACTACTGAAAGTATATTATAATGTATGTGGTATTGTAAAGTGACTGCCACAAATAATCACCTATATGTAATATTGGGAAAATATATAGTAATCATTCTGGGTATAGAAACCATGACCTATGCATGTGTGGAAGCTGCAACACTGAGAAGAAGAGCCTTATGACTTTTTATTCAAACTGCTATAATAGCTTTTGATTTTACAGGCTGTGATGGAAATGACAGATCCTTTATGATCCATAGACTTATAATGGGTCTATAGGTACAGTAACTGTACAGTGTAAGGCTATGTTCACACTACGTATATTTCAGTCAGTATTGCAACCAAAACCAGGAGTGGATTAAAAACACAGAAAGGATCTGTTCACACAATGTTGAAATTGAGTGGATGGCCGCCATATAACAGTAAATAACGGCCATTATTTCAATATAACAGCCGTTGTTCTAAAATAACAGCAAATATTTGCCATTAAATGGCGGCCATCCACTCAATTTCAACATTGTGTGAACAGATCCTTTCTGTGTTTCTAATCCACTCCTGGTTTTGGTTGCAATACTGACTGAAATATACTGACTGAAATAAACATATACTGACTGAAATATACGTAGTGTGAACCCAGCCTGATTCTAAATGCTACACAGTTCTGCCCTTCAGACTGGAATTATACCTGCAGTTTTTGTGCCCATTTTTAATTACTTTTTTTTGCCATTAAACTTCGGAATCCATACATAAGAGAGAATTGTCGGTTTCCTGTGTTTTTTTTTTTTTTATTTATTTGGGTCCACTTTTGGCTTTGGCCTGAAAACTGACAGAAAATATTGTGTGTGTGTGTGTGTGTGTGATGCAATGCGTTCTGACACAAACTTGACAATAAATCTTTTTAGAAGTGTGAACACAGCCTTACAAAAAGTTACTGGAGTTGCAGCACCTTAATAAATCCTATTAAAGGAGGCGACAGTGAATATATGAGTGCCCAGTACGTTTGGTGCCCCCAATAGGCAGGTGCTGTCATTAAGTAGGTAGGTGCCCCATGGGGAACTGAGGATGGAGGTAAGTTTCTTACCTTCACCCTCTGTGCAGTTTCCATGATATTAGGAGCTTTATGCTAATAAGTAATTTTGGTGCACTTGGTGTGACTACAGCCCTTAGTGCACTGATCTTCCCCCTCCCTTTCTAATAAATATCAGCAGAGTGGTGGTGAGGCCTGGGGTGGCTTGGTGCACTAGGGGCAGGATTACCACCCCCAGTGCACCAAAATGACTTGTTAGCATAGGGATTAAACTCCTCACAGAAACGGTGCAGAGGATAAAGGTAAGTTTTCATTCAGCACCATGTACTACTACTTGATTGATTTCCCTTTTGGGGGGAAATTGTGGCTTGGCTATTGTCCCAGTTATGTTCAAAGGCTATTTGAAAAGCGAGTCCAAACATCCAATAGATGGCACCAGAGAGTTGTTTTGCTTATCCTTCTCCCCAAATTTCCTAGTGAAGACTGAATGGCCAAAAAGGTTTTTGTTTGACTATTGGCGCTCTCCTCAAGTAGAAACATTACCCATTGGTCCCAGTTTTCGCCTATAAAATTACAGCTGCAGAGTAAATTCACACATAGATTACAGCTGATCCTTCATGGTCTTATCAGTAGGAACCTAAGATGGTGCCTATGTAGATAGACTAGAGCAGTAGTGTGTTGCCTTAAGGAGCCTGCTAAATTGGCATATGTAGTTATACAAGTTATACAATTCTTCTCTTTAGAGTATGCAAAGTAGCCTTTTTCTAGAAAGAAAAAAAAACTTGCTCTATTACACTGTAGAAGTAGCTTTACCTTTAATCGTTGTTTACCCATTAAAGAGTCTTAAAACATGATGAGGAAGTATATGCCAAACCAAAATCTCCATGTGTAGACGGCTGTTACAGGGTTCTTGATCATGTTTTAATTAATGGTCGAACACTGATTTGTAAGGGAATCTACTTCCAGTAGGTGGCACTGTAGAGCAAGTTCTTTTCCTTCAGGAAATGAGCTACTTTGCATACAAAAGAGATTGACATGATTGATAAGTTCAGTGCTGTAAGTAATTAACACACATTACTTCATAGTGATAATGTACTACAAATTGGGGACTTTATTTTAGCAAGTCCACCAATGCAGATAATCACTTCCTTTTGTTAGCTGCCAGGGCCAAAGACTACCATGATATCTAGGTATTACTTAAATATAGGTCAAGTCATAGATTTTAATATAGACTGTAAAAAATCAGTCTGTAGAGGTTGCCTCTCCAGATACTTATCAGCCTTTAGTTAGGTGTCAGGTTCTATTACCATGCACATTTTTCACCATCACATGAGGAAGGTGAAGCTTCTGCATATACATACTTCTCCTTTCTACGTCCTTCTTCATAAAACCAGGACAGCGGCAGTGGTAACTCTCCAAATCAGAAGCTGGTCACAGTTATCTGATTGTCTGGAATGCAGAAACCAATCTACAGACAGCAACTAATAATATCAGAAGCAAAAGAAACAAATCAAAAATGACTTCAATTTCCTCTTAAAAAAAAAGTTTTGGCTACTTTGGTGAGACAGCTTCCAAACTCTTTCAAGCACGTAAGCTACATAATCATTCATAAAGTAACCAGGTCTTTAAGTGCATTTTATGTTTTCAGGGAAAAGACTGAAAGATTTTCTGGATTTTGAAATCCAAATGAAAAATATTTAGACTTTACTGTTGATTATATGTAAAATATCTCATTGGAAATTTTTAGAATTCTGATCTGTAAATTTAGGTTCAAACAATAACATCAGTCGTCAGAATCCCAAAGGTCTATTGTATGACATGTTCTGACAAAGCTATGAAAGGGAGTATGCCCAGAAAGAAAATAACAATGGAAGATCTAATGTATTGAAATCATGTTGCCTAGCAACCACATCGTACCTTCCATTCATCAGGTATATGCGGCTATTATAGTGGGGGCAAGTGCAACAAAGTTTGAAGGTTACTTCTACATCTAAAGAGAAACAGTCCATGCCATTTTCCATATGGCACAAATATAATGGGGTGCATAGGTCCTCTAATGTGATATTTAGCCATTTGACATCTTTGCATAGGGAACTGTGGTTTTCATAACCAATCCGAGAGTCACTGCAAATTGCATTTGTATTAGAAGTGATGGTTCCTATTGCTTTTGTTCTAGAAGTACATAGAACAGTTTTTATTTTCCCTGGGTATGCTGGGACTAATAGCCATTTGGCTGCACACACTATGGGTGCCTTTACACAGAGAGATTTATCTTACCGACTTTGGAAGCCATAGCCAGGAATGGATTTGAAAAGAGGAGAAATCTCAGTCTTTCCTTTATGACCTGTTCTCTATTTATAGTCTGTTCCTGGCTTTGGCTTCAAAAATTTGTCAAATAAATCTCTGTGTGTAAAGGCACCCTAACAGACACAAGTAACAAGACCTTAATTTGTATAGAGTGAATCACAACCAATTAATGTATATTATTTATGTTGTTTACAAATTAACTTATTTAGTGAACCCATACATGGATGTAATATTTAGAGAGAGAACAATGGGTAGGCACCACCAAATAAACAATATAACAGTATAATGGGTTGCTGCTATGGCAAACTAATGCCTCATATGTCCATGAACAAATAAAACCTGTATCCCCTAATACTAGAAACATGTATGAAATGATAGGACAAGGCACTAGGGTAAAAAATCTACATGTGGAAAATACCTATAGGGGTAGTTCAGCAAAAAAAAAAAAAAAAAAAATCTGTTCAAATCTACTAGTGCCACAGATTTGTAATTTACCTCTATTAAAAAAAATCTCAAGTCTTCCAGTACTTATTAGCTGCCGTATGTCCTGCAGGAAGTTGTATTCTTTCCACTCTGGAGAGCAGGACAAGTTTTCTATGGGGATTTGCTACTGCTCTTGACAATTCCTATGATGGACAGAGCTGTCAGCATAGAGCACTGTGTTAGACTGGGAAAAATACACCACTTCCTGCAGGACATACAGCAGCTGATAAGTACTGGAAGTCTGGAGAATTTTTAATAAAAGTGAGTTACAAATCTCTGGCACTTTCTGATACCAGTTGATTTGATAGAATTTTTTTTCTTGCTGAACTACCCCTTTAAAGGGGTAGTCCACCCAAAAAATTTTTCTTTCAAATCAACTGCTGCCATGAAGTGACAGAGATTTGTAATTTACTTCTATTAAAAAATCTCAAGCCTTCCAGTACTTATTAGCTGCTGTATGCCCAACAGGAAGTTGTATTATTTCCAGTCTGGAGAGCAGGAGGGGTTTTCTATGGGGATTTGCTCCTGCTTTGGACAGTTCCTGACATGGACAGAGGAGGCAACAGAGAGCACTGGGTCAGACAGGAAAGAAAACACCACTTCCTGCTGGACATACAGCAGCTAATAAGTACTGGAAGACTTAAGATTTTTTAATAGAAGTGAATTACAAATCTCTGGCACTTTATGGCACCAGTTGATTTGAAAGAAAAACTTTTTGGGTGGACTACCCCTTTAAATAACATACATGGTACAATTAGTCAATATACAACCTGTTGAGATGTCTTACAAAAGAGCCCCAGGTGAAGCAAAAACCCCACACCTCTCAGCAAAACCGCTGGAGTGTGACATAATGCAAGTTCCTGTTTAGCTGCCTGTGCCAATATCTACCCTGGGGGATGTTCTTTCCTAGAAGCATTGCTTCTGTAGAATGATACAGTGCAATACCTAAAAAGTGCAAAGACCCTTAGGGGTGGATGCATCACTGTGTTTGCACTATTATTTTGTCTAATAAATATTTTTGCTCAATTCGTAAAGGCGTTTGCACTACTTTTGAGCAGTTTGCTCTAGCTCCTCCCTTTTTACTTTCTGCGCTCAGAGAGGACGTGACTTCATATTAGCTACTTTGTTTGTTAGTGAGATTAATCATGTTCGGTTTTTCAGTTTTTGTGCAAAAAAAGGTGCAGCAGTACTCCACTTCGCCCTAGCATAGTTTGTTTAGCCAAACTGTTTTAACCAAAAAATTGTGCAAAATAAAAATTAAGCAAAATTTATCAAGGCACTTCCGCCTAATAATAATATTGGCGCAACAAGTGCAAAAATTTGCACAGCTCATAAAATGTACAACCTTCTCAAAAAAATTGTGCAGATGATGCATCCGCCCCTTAATCTACAGGGGTTTCCCCTCAAAGAACACTTATGACCTGTCCACTGAAGGATGTCTGGTCAGTACAGGTATAAATTGTGGAACAAGGTCTTTCAGCCATGCAGCGATCAGACGTGTGTTGTGCTGCTGGGGCCTGATGAGGTTATCCGAGCACTGTACTCTATCTTCTACAGGACCATAGAACTGAATAGTGTAGCAGCATGCATGTCCTATCACAGCTCCATTCAACCAGGATTAAAGAGGATTCACTGTGGTCAGACCCCTACTAATCAAACATCATTTATCCTGCAGCTGCCCTAAATCCTAGAATTACAACAAAATCATTATAAATAAGCATTTTGTGAACTAGCATGGTAGGAAAGATTTTTGCTTTTTACAGTATGAGATTTACAACAGTGATGAAAATCACCTCTAATGTGACAATACTGAACAGTACCAGCACTAGAAGACACAAAGCCCACACCACCATGATCCATTTATAGTACTGGGATCTTGTTATGTAGTAGAATAGTGCAGCCTCTGCCTCTGTATCACTATAGTTACACCCCTTTTCATACCTCAGTGTATGGTAATATAGGTTCTTACTATATGACCTGCTCACCACAGGTTAGAGGATTAGACAGCAAATCTAATGAACCTGAACAACAAACCTTATGTAAATTCTAATGTTACTATTAACACTTATGTGTAGCCAGTGCATATAATGAGCTAACACGTGAAGGGTAATGATCTCCAGAGTTCACATGAACATACAGGGACATGTATAGGAAGAATGTTATGGTCAACTGGTTTTTGCATGTGAGAGATTTCACCAGACATTTATCTTATTCATGGAAATGTATAAAATATTAGTTGGATATTAAACGTTCCACCTAGATTTTTTTTTCTTTTTTTACCTTGTTACTTCACTTGACATGGACCTTAGTTTTCTTTTTAGAAAGCATTGCAGGATACTTTGTAGCATCTTCTCTCTTGTTTAGAAGTGAAGTAAAAATAAATGCAATGCCAGCAAACACGTTTCCTGAACTTTTTTTTTTCCCACGCAGTAATGCAGCAATTCTTGTGTCTGCAAGAGGCACAAAACCACAGTGATTACGTTCACACTAGGTGGCGCTGGTTTCTTAAATGTTACAGGTAATACAACATTCCCAGGAATATAACATTCAACCCACTCATTTCTCCCAGGGTCCTGTCCACTTCACAAGAGCCCCTTATTGGCCCATGTTACTTCATCAAGACAACTTACACTCATCAGTTTTCATCTGCTCTTTGGTGATTACTTTAATATATCAGACCCTGACCATGAAGTCAGTGACCCAAACATAGTTCTCTACTAAAGGATTTCCCAATAGGCAATCTCCAGAGTGGGAAAGCCAGAACTCTGATGCCCAAACCTGGCCTTCTTCTTTCTGTGTACCGGCCAACAGCATTTCTTACCGCATCTCACCAAGCTAATGTTCTCTCTACTTGGTGGTAGAAGGCCTGCCTTTATCACTTTACTATGCTCCTTCCCTTAGGCATGGTGGTGCAGCGCACTAGCATTACCACACACATCCCCTTCCCATACTGGGCCCCTCCAGGACTTGGGCTCATACCTGTGTCCTCTCCTGTAGCTGTCAGCCCAGATGGCTTCTATCCCCACTGCAAACCACCGCTGAGTACAGCAGTCCACCACTTGCAGCACATGTATAAAACAGAAGCAAGCATATACCCAACTAAACATAACATTATACATAAGTGTAGGTATGCAGTGTCTATTCATACTTTTACACACTTTTGCTTTTAGCTAAAATTATTAGAATTCTATGAAATGCAAAAAATAAGACCTGAAGTGGCTAGGTGACTGTTCATGGGGAAATGTCTAAGTTAGATGTGTGTCATGGTAGGTGCGGGTAAAAATCAGACATAAAGGTGAAGTTTGACTAAGGGAGGAGCTTTACTACGAGAGTAGGGCGTGAAAGTTAGGTTTTCAATGTTCTTGAGTCGACACAGAGTTAGGAAATAGTGAAGAAATGAGTCAGTATCTAGTAGTGTGGAGCGCTCTACTATTAATCTGGTCGTTCAGGAAATTCCAGTTCCTTCACTTATACAAAGCAAAGTAATTAGAAGATTAGAAGTTTGTAAATAAATGATAGATAAACTTTATTCCATAAAATGTCTTATGGATTTCATTGAACAAAGAAAAGGGTGTTTATTGTTTAAGTGCTCAGCTATTTCCCATTGAAACCCCTCTGATTTCCACTTAAAAAGCCACAGAGTTTCATTTTAAACAAAAACAACACAGCTCTCATTGAATTCAATGAAGGAAGGTAAACTGCAAAGAGGTTCTGCTCTGAAGCTTCAAATGAAATCGATGGAAGTGTCTGGACAGGGGAGCCCCCTTGACCTTGGTTCAGAGAAAGAGACTGCACAGTGCTGCATATGGGGCAAGGTTTTTTCCCATGTAAACATGGCATTAAAGAGAGTGTATTTTACTGATTAGAGCCTGATGTTAAAATATGCACTCTGTTTCTATTATCTGTAATTTGTGTCAGCAACTTACCTGACCGTGCTCCAGCGATGTCTGCCCCGGCTGGAGTGCAGCGCCGTCGCTCCGCCTCCGCCGGCCGGGTGACGTCGCGGAGACCCGACGGCGCCCCTAGCGACCGGAGACGCCGTGGGGTCACGTGACTGGCTGTCGGCCGACCGGGACACAGCTGAGTGGCATTGCACTCAGGGTGAGTGGCTTTCAGTTCAGCCACTCTGCATGCAGCGATGCAGCTGCTGTGTTTTGCTCATTAGGAGTCCGGACCAATTAGCTCTGGTCCAGGACCCTCCCTCTGGTATATAGTTCTGAGCCAGCCAGCAGTACATCGCTGGCTATTAGATCAGTTCATAGATCAGTTCTAGTCCCAGCTCACCCTGTCCTTTTCCTGTCATCCCCGTCCTGATTCCTTTTGCTTGACTACTCGTGTTTTGACCTTTGCCTGGACTTAGACTATTCCTTGTTTTCCTGATTCTGTACCTTGTTGCTAGTGTGGTTTGACCCGGATCGTTCATTACTCTCTATTGTGTTTTGTCTGTCTGTATTGTTCTGTGTGTTCACTTACGCAGCGTAGGGAACGTCTTCGTGGTTGTCCGCGACCGCCTAGGGTCGATTGAGGCAAGCAGGCAGGTGACAGTGGGTGGGTTCAGACCTAGGGCTCACTGTCTTGTCGTGTCTGTATCACCTGATTCCTGACAGAATAGCCAGCCAATACTGCCGCTAGCCTTATGGATAACAGGACCGCCATGACTAACATTGTGGAACAGATGCAGAGACTTAATACTATGGTCCAGGAGCTGGCGGTTAGGGTCCAAGACCAGGAGACGGCACCCCGACAGCTTACCGTGACCTCCCCAGTACCCCCGGAACCACCTGTTCAACTCCCGGACAAATTTTTGGGAGACAGGAAGAAGTTCCGTGCCTTTAGGGAGGGGTGCAAATTGTTTTTTAGATTGCGCCCCCGATCCTCAGGAGATGAGACCCAGCGGGTGGGCATTGTTATGTCCCTTCTCCAGGGTCCTCCTCAGGAATGGGCCTTTTCCCTACCTTCTCACTCGCCTGAGTTGCTGACTACTGACCATTTTTTCGCTGCGCTGGGGTTATTATATGACGATCCTGACAGTGCCTCTAACGCAGAACGTCAGTTAACAAGCCTGAGACAGGGCCGTCGTCCAGTGGAAGAGTACTGCTCTGAGTTCAGACAGTGGAGTGGTCTTTCCACATGGAACGACTCTGCGCTCCGGTACCAGTTTCGTGTGGGTCTTTGCGACCGCTTGAAGGATATGTTGGTAGCGTACCCCACTCCTGAATCACTGGAGGATAGTATGACCTTGGCCATCCGGGTTGACCGCAGACTGAGGGACCGACAGAAGGAAAAGAGTACCCCCGATCATTCCAGGTCCTCGAGCTCCCCACCTTCCCATCCCGTTTTTTCATCACCCGTAGAACCTATGCAGGTAGACGTCACTGATGCTAAGGTCAGGCGAGCCCATCGGATGCAAAACCATCTGTGTTTCTACTGTGGAAAGACCGGTCATCAACTTCGACAATGCCCTTCCAGACCAAGATTCTCGCCGGAAAACTCCAGCGCCTGAGACATTATCGAGGGGATCTCTCAGGCGCACAGGTACCCTTTAAAAATAAGTTGTTATTACCCATCTGCTTGTCCGTGGGAAATAAAACTATAAATGGATATGCCCAGATAGATTCCGGATCTTCTGCTAATTTTATTAACTCCACGTTCTTTTCCAGTCTAGAGGTATGTCCCATTCTGCTTCAGCGTCCTGTAAATGTCACAGGAGCTGATTCTGCGCCGTTTGTGCAAGGGGAAGTACGTTATATCACCTCCTGTCTAGAAGTCAAGGTGGGCTCAATTCATGTTGAAAAACTTGATTTTCTTCTCATGCACAATTTGTCATCTGACGTGATATTGGGATTGCCTTGGTTGGAGACACACAACCCTGTGTTTGATTGGTCCAGCCGAGAACTTGTAAGATGGGGTTCGGCATGTGGGTCTCACTGTATTACTGTTGCTTTGGCGGAATGTTCTCCAGATAAGGAGGAGATTCCAGAATTTTTGTGTGATTTTGCCGAGGTCTTTGATGAAAGGGCTGTGGAGGGTCTCCCGCCTCACCGACCATATGATTGTTCTATTGATTTAATTCCCGGTGTTAAATACCCTCGAGGGCGAATTTTTAACCTGTCCTGTCCTGAGAGAGAGGCCATGCGGGAATATATTAAGGACAGCTTACGTAAAGGTCACATACGGCCCTCCTCTTCCCCTATGGGGGCCGGATTCTTTTTTGTTGGTAAAAAGGATGGCGGTCTGCGGCCCTGTATTGATTACAGGGAACTAAACAAAATCACTGTAAAAGATCAGCATCCATTGCCATTGATACCAGATCTTTTTAATCAGATAAGTGGAGCTAAGTGGTTTTCTAAAATTGACCTCCGGGGAGCATATAATTTAATTCGTATCAAGCAAGGAGATGAATGGAAAACCGCATTTAATACCCCAGAGGGCCACTTTGAGTACCTGGTCATGCCCTTTGGGCTGTGTAATGCTCCAGCAGTATTCCAGAGGTTTGTGAATGATGTTTTTCGTGAATATCTAGGACGTTTTTTGGTCGTATATCTGGATGATATTTTAATCTTTTCCCCTGATTGGGATTCGCATGTTAGACACGTACGTACAGTGATGGAGCTTTTGAGACAACACAGTCTATGCGCCAAATTATCTAAGTGTCATTTTTGTATCCAAGAGATTTCCTTTTTAGGTTACAATATTACCCCCAACTCTTTTAGTATGGACCCTATTAAAGTAGCGGCCATCGAAAAATGGCAAAGACCCAACAATCTCAAGGCTCTTCAAAGGTTCCTGGGCTTTGCCAACTACTACAGGAAATTCATTAAGGGGTTCTCTCTCATTGCTAAACCCCTCACTGACCTGACTAGAAAGGGGGCGGATCTAGTACATTGGTCTCCCGAAGCCATGGGAGCATTTGACACTCTTAGACGGTGTTTTTCGAAAGCTCCAGTACTGGTTCACCCAGATTTTGAGCGTCCATTTGTGGTAGAGGTGGACGCATCCGAGGTGGGGGTTGGAGCAGTATTGTCTCAAGGGTCGAGTACCCTGAGCAATCTTCGACCTGTTGCGTTCTTCTCGAGAAAATTTTCTCCAGCGGAGCGCAACTATGATATTGGCAATAGAGAGCTATTGGCCATCAAGATGGCCTTTGATGAGTGGCGGCATTTTTTAGAAGGCGCTAAACATAAGGTTACTGTACTGACTGACCACAAAAACTTGGTCTACCTCGATACAGCTAAGCGTCTCTCTCCTCGTCAGGCTAGATGGGCTCTATTTTTTACTAGGTTTTATTTTGAGATCACTTACCGACCTGGTTCTCGTAATGTCAGGGCTTACGCTCTCTCCCGCAGCTTTAGCCCGGAAGATATCCCCGAGAATCAGGTTGATACGATCCTAAAACCCGGTGTGGTGGTGTCAGTGTTACAACCAGATCTGGTGGCCCTTATCGCAGAGGCCCAAGATGTGGCCCCACCTAACACGCCCGAGTCTCTGCTGTTTGTGCCGCCGAACCTTCGCCTCCGTGTGTTGGAGGAAACTCATAGCTCTGTTTTGGCGGGTCATCCAGGTATCGCGGGCACTAAATATTTGCTCTCCCGCCACTTCTGGTGGCCATCCTGGGCCCGAGATGTCAAGGCATTTGTTGAGGCCTGCGAAATCTGTGCTCGGTCCAAGGTTCCTCGTAGGCCACCGGAGGGACTTCTTCATCCCCTGCCGGCCCCTACGAGACCTTGGACACACTTGTCTATGGATTTTATCACCGATTTACCTGTATCTAAGGGGAAGACGGTCATTTGGGTGGTGGTGGATCGTTTTTCCAAGATGTGCCATCTTATTCCGCTGCGCAAACTCCCCAATGCTCGCCTACTAGCTACCTTGTTCATTAACCATATCCTACGATTGCATGGGGTTCCGGAAGACATTGTCTCAGATAGAGGTGTCCAATTTGTTGCGGGTTTCTGGAGAGAATTTTGTGGTAAACTAGGTATCTCATTGTCCTTCTCTTCTGCGTTCCATCCCCAGACCAATGGGCAAACAGAACGAGTCAACCAGTCATTAGAACAGTTCTTAAGGTGTTTTGTATCTGATACACAGGACAAATGGCGCGACTTCATTTCTCTCGCCGAATTTGCGATCAATAATCACGAACAACGTTCCATTAAGATGTCGCCGTTCTTCTGCAATTATGGCTTTAACCCCAGATACTCCTCGGTTCACTCCGCCGACTCTCTAAATCCTTCAGCTGAAGCCATATTCTCTAAACTGTGCACAGTTTGGGCCCAAGCTCATCAGAACTTGGTCAAAGCCCAAAACTCCTACAAAAAATTTTCTAACAAAAGACGCATATCTGGCCACCATTATACAGTAGGTGATAAGGTCTGGCTAGCTACTAAGAATCTTAAATTGAGGGTACAGTCAGGGAAGCTGGCCCCTAAATACATTGGGCCATACACTATTACTGAGGTTATAAATCCCGTCACGTTCAGACTCAAACTTCCTACGGCGTTGAAAATTCATTCTGTATTCCATAAAGCATTGTTGAAAAAATATATTCCACCTGTCTCTCCATCACCTCCTCCTGCTCCGATCGTCATTCAGGGGGAATTGGAATATGAGGTGGAGAGAATTCTGGACTCCCGCTGGGTTCAAGGGTCATTACAGTATTTGGTCCACTGGAGGGGTTACGGACCAGAAGAGCGTACCTGGGTGGCGACCAGGGACATGCATGCCCCTCATCTAGTCAGACGATACCATACTCGGAACCCGTCCAAACCTGGTCCATGTAATAAGGGTCCTGAGGCCCCTCCTGAAGGGGGGGGTAATGTCAGCAACTTACCTGACCGTGCTCCAGCGATGTCTGCCCCGGCTGGAGTGCAGCGCCGTCGCTCCGCCTCCGCCGGCCGGGTGACGTCGCGGAGACCCGACGGCGCCCCTAGCGACCGGAGACGCCGTGGGGTCACGTGACTGGCTGTCGGCCGACCGGGACACAGCTGAGTGGCATTGCACTCAGGGTGAGTGGCTTTCAGTTCAGCCACTCTGCATGCAGCGATGCAGCTGCTGTGTTTTGCTCATTAGGAGTCCGGACCAATTAGCTCTGGTCCAGGACCCTCCCTCTGGTATATAGTTCTGAGCCAGCCAGCAGTACATCGCTGGCTATTAGATCAGTTCATAGATCAGTTCTAGTCCCAGCTCACCCTGTCCTTTTCCTGTCATCCCCGTCCTGATTCCTTTTGCTTGACTACTCGTGTTTTGACCTTTGCCTGGACTTAGACTATTCCTTGTTTTCCTGATTCTGTACCTTGTTGCTAGTGTGGTTTGACCCGGATCGTTCATTACTCTCTATTGTGTTTTGTCTGTCTGTATTGTTCTGTGTGTTCACTTACGCAGCGTAGGGAACGTCTTCGTGGTTGTCCGCGACCGCCTAGGGTCGATTGAGGCAAGCAGGCAGGTGACAGTGGGTGGGTTCAGACCTAGGGCTCACTGTCTTGTCGTGTCTGTATCACCTGATTCCTGACAATTTGTTTATTTAATTTGTTTATTTTTTTTGTAAATTATTATGGGGGCTGCCATCTTGCCTGGGCTGTTTTAAACAGCATTTAGTGACCTGTCTTCTGGCAAGCCTCATGGACAACAATATACAAGACCTGTCCCTTTGGGGTCAATGTGAAACATTACTGAGCAGACTCTGTGATCTTTAAAGATGTTATTCCACTGGGAGCTGCTGATGTCTAATACTGGTTTTCTGTATACTGGTGTCACATGTTACTGTAAGGCTCCCCTTTGCCCAAGGTATTTATTTTAAATTGTTGACCATGACATACAAGGCCATCCACAACCTGTCCCCTCCGTACAACTCTGACCTGATATCCTGCTACCGTCCCTCACATAAGCTTCGTTCCACCAGTGACCTCCTTCTGCACTCACCCCTTGTCCGTACCTCACACAACCACCTCCAAGACCTTGCCCAAGCCTCCCCCATCCTCTGGAACTCACTACCCCAGCCAATCCTGCTCACATCCACCATCAAGTAACCTGAAAACCCACCTCTTCACACTAGGCTACAACCTATAACAATTCTGCATCACACTTGACTTGCTGCTCCTTTACCTCCTATTTCTCTCCCCCTACCTTATAGATTGTAAGCCCTTGCAGGCAGGATCATCTTCCCCCATGTACCAGTCTGCCATTTGCCTTCATGTAATGTGTATGTGATCTTGTAATGTTCCTGTTTGTTACCCCTAATGCTTGTATAGCGATCTGGAATTAAGGGCGCTTTATAAATAAATAAGAATAATAAAATTAAGCAGAGGTTACAATATTTGCAGAGAAAGAATTGCTGGTTAGTAATAACATTACAGGAGCATAAAGATGTCCAGGAGGGGAGGAGGATGCTTTAAAAGTAAATAATGGTTTTATATTCGTCAGTCATAAAACAGCTTAGGACCTATAACGGTTAGCATTTTAATTTCTGATGCAAAATACCAAGCAACAACCAAATAGAATTGAGACAATATCTGTAGTGATTATGAGCCACAATGTACACAGGACAATAAATCTGCCTTGTAATGGTTACATAGTGATAAAATGAGCACAGTAGTAAATAATCTGCATTCATGGGATACATTTATTTATTATTAGTCATAATTATGTACAATGGCAATCACATTACTTATATGAGTCTGGCTAACAAACACATGCATATACAGGAGACATAAAGTAAAATGAAGATAACATTATTTATGATTATCATTCTCTATACAAGCAAATACTGACACATCGTATGACAGCTCTAAATCACCATAGTGGCCAAAAGGTTGCAAAACCTGATGAGTTTACAGACACAAACTTTGACTTTTCAAGAATTTATTGCATTGTTAGGATTGCTGTCTATAAGATTTAGTTCCTGGGAGAGGATGCTGACAATGATTTCATTCATCCAACCATTCCTCCCAATACCACATAATGATTACTGATACAATTAAGTCTCTTTGGTCAAGATAGAGTATCAATATTTTAACCCAACATTTAATAATACTACTAATCCACCAAGTAGTACCCCTTACCTATATATATATATACACAGACCTCCCATACAGTGACATGTGATACTTTACAATCACAAATAGCAATAATATTTATTTTCGGGGCACACTGTTTGTTTGGCCTGTCATAGCCAGCAAGGTGTAAAGAGAAAACTTAATTCAGCCATTCATAGGAAAGTTGAATGTTCTTCTCTCATTAAAATAAACATGATCTGGACTCACCAGTGATTCATGTGCGTTCCCATTACTCATAAAAGAAACTGACAGGATATTTGGTTGATGGAAATCAGGAAAAAAAATACATCTTTATGGCTGGCTAAAGTTGGGTAAACTCTGCTATTTATAGTAATTTCTGGAGAAAATTCAATTGCTAGTTCTCCATAAAAAGTACAATTCCTTTAGATTGCCAAGTCGTCCCTGCTTCTGTAGAATTAAAAAAAGCTTGTTTTTATGATTTACTAGAAAATGTACGCGACGCTGCCTGGGTATAAATTGTCAGTGTATTAATTAGATTTACCCTCTATACCCAAAAGTTCTGCATTGTTTATGTAAATTGTAACTTACGCACATTAGAAATAAACTTTAAACACCCTAAGTACCTTAAAGCCAAACTGAGATCTCATGTGATAAGACTTTATACAGAGTCTGTTTATATACTGTACAACATTGGCAGTTTTATTGCCCAGTGCATAGACATAAAGATTTTTACCTTATCCAACTCTGGAGCAGGCAACATACATGCAAAACACATGCAGAATCCAGATTTATGCCGCCACCTGCAGTGATTGGCCTTAGGCCTTGTTTATTGTCATTGCATATGATAGCTTAACCGGAAACTGTACTCATTTAGAAAGTATTGTTTTATATGAGTTAATCAGTGAAATTTGTGTATACCTGTAGTGTATAGTTTGGGGGGGTCCTGTATACCTGTAGTATATAGTTGCGTGGTCCTGTATACCTGTAGTGTATGGTTGGGGGGGCTGTCTACCTGTAGTGTATAGTCCTGTATACCTGTTGGGGTAGGGAGGACTACCATTTATTTCTATGGATCTGTTTTGAGGCAGTCACCTCTAGCAACCAATCAGATTCCAGCTCCCTTTTGAAAATGAAAGTAGCAAAAGTAAGTATTAAGGGGGAGGTGTGATCAGACACTGACATCATCTTTGTGAGGTGAAATCTGATCTCCAGAATATTCTTCCATTTATTTCTATGGGTCTGTTTCTTCCCAACACTCTCCTTATGAGCTCCCACCAGGCCTGGCTGTCATATATGTGATTGTGCTTCTTTGGATCTGCACATTAATGTCTTTAAAGCTCTGGCTGAGGATAATTCCCTCACTTGTGCATTGCTGGGGAGACACACAGCTCTAATGATGTAACCTGTGTGTACAGTGTGGAAGTTCTCCTATTAATTTCTATGAGGCTGTCTTTCTCATGCCCCTCCTCTTCTGTACATCTGCCAAGGACGGGACTTTTGCTCTAACCTTCCCGGGCAACCATTGTGTTTGCGTACCAAATTGGGGGTCAAACGGTTCAGGCGTTCAGAAGTCTATAGAGGACAGACATGCATTCATTTTTATTATATTATGGGATATGTAGTCTAAATACACACTGTACAACAATCTGTAAAGTATTCTCCCAGAATATAGTGCAGTGTATTAAACATTAGGAGCTTAGGGCTGGAGTTGTATTACAGTGTATCGAGGAGTGCTGAAATGCATGGTAGGAGCTTGGGGTGTTGAAATGCATAGAATAAGCTTAGGGAGGGCTTAAAGGGGTTGTCCAGTGAAAATCTTTTTCTTTCAAATCAACTGGCATCAGAAACTTATATAGATTACTTCTATTAAAAATTCTGAAGTCTTCCCATAGTTATTAGCTACTATATGTCATGCAGGAAGTGGTGTTTTATTATGACACAGTGCTCTCTGCTGGCATCTCTGGCCAAGACAGGAATTCTGTTTCGGTTTTCTATGAATCCCCATAGAAAACCTCTCCTGCTCTAGACAGTTCCTGTCTCGGCCAGAGATGTCAGCAGAGAGCAGTGTCAGACTGAAAATAAAGCATTTCCTGCAGGACATACAGCAGCTTGTCACGGCCGCGGCGGCGTCCCGTGCTCCGGGCCGCCGCAGCGACTCCCCTCTGCCCCGTGCAGCAGCCGGTGTCCATAGACAGGGACCCGGCGCTGCTGTTACTTCAGCCCCGGGGGGCGCCTCACCTCTCCACGCTCCCGTCCATCGCTGTGCCGGCCGGCGCGCGCGTCCCCGCCTCCTAGGGCGCGCGTGCGCCGGCTGTCTCAGGTTTAAAGGGGCAGTGCGCTCCTAATTGGTCCTTGCACACAATCACTCCCTATATATTCCAGCCCTGCCCCACTACAGGTGTTGGAGCCTCTACATGCTTCCCATAGCGTTTGGCCCAGCTCCCTGTTGTTCCTGATTCCTGTCCGCTACCTGGTCCCTAGTCCTTGTTCCTGATCCCTGTCCGCTACCTGGTCCCCACTCCTTGTTCCTCATTCCTGCTTCCCCGTTATTCTTCAGTTCCTGTGTTCTGCCTGTCACGTGCGGTCTCACCTACAGACCTTTGCCAGTATCATCTCCTGCCTACGGCTCCTGCTACGCCTCGCCTGCCGTCACCAGCAACCGAGCCAGGGGTAGCGACCTGGGGGTCGCCTGCCGCAGCAAGTCCATCCCGCCTTGCGGCGGGCTCTGGTGAAAACCAGCGGCCCCTTAGACTCCGCTCCCTGGTGAGGTTAGTGCCATCGCTGGTGACGGTCCAGTGGATCCACTACTCCAGGCGTTACACAGCTAATAAGTATGGAAATAATTCAGATTTTTTAATAGAAGTAAATTACAAATCAATATAACTTTCTAACACCAGTTGATTCGAAAGAAAAAGATTTTCGCTGGACAACCCCTATAAATACATTTCAAGAACTTAAGAGCTTCTGAAGTGCATTGCAGGAGCTTAGAAAGTGCTTAGCTGCATTATAGGAGCTTAGAAGGTGATAAAGTATATTGTAGCAGCTTGGAGGTGCTGATGTGAAATATAGGAGCTTTGGAGATGCTAAAGAGTGTTGTAGGAGCTAAGGGTTGCTGACGTGTGTAGTAAGTGCTTGGGGAGTGCTGAAGTGCATTGTAGGAGCTTGGGTTGTGCTGACCCGTGTCCTCAGGTTGTGTGTTGTACTGCAATTCAGCTCCATTCACTTTAATAGAACTGAGCTGCAAAACCACACCCAAACTAAGGGCAAGAGTGATGGTGTTTCTGGAAAAAGCAGTCATGTTTTTCTAAGCCTAGATAACCCCTTTAACTACATTATAAGAGCTTAGAAGGTGCTGAACTTGGAGGAGCTAGGGTATATTATAGGAGCTTTAGGGTGTTGAAGTGTAGCTTCCGCCTGCTGATTGGAACTGTGCGATGGTATAAATGTTTTGTTATAAGCCGCATATTTTTGTGTAAAGAGGGGATGTACGGCTAATTGACATGTCAATTCTTTCGACGGAACACAGAATCCGCCCGTGCATAGAATAGTGTCTATGGCATGGGCGGAAATGCACGCCACCGCGTGCGGGGACGAGCAATGGAATACGCCGCGGGTTATATGCGGCAATTCCGTAGTGTGCACGCAGCCTAAGAGATCAAGGTAGGTTTGTGGTAGGGCACAAGTATACTTTATTCAGAGAATCCCTTTAGTGGTGAAAGTTGTGGGCAGACACAGTTTTCCCCTGTAGAAATATAAAAGGAAATTTGGATCTTCATGGGAAATTCTTTTAGGAAATTTTGCAGTTTGGGAACAGAACAAGAAAGGACATCCAAATTACTGTAACTACATTGGTAAAATTCTCTATAGATCTACTATAAATGAAATTGAAAAACATATGTGACAGTAGATTATTACAGTATGTTAGCTTGTGAAGTCTGGAGTAGGTGCGGAGTTCACTGTTCATTATAGAGGTCATCCAATAAGGGATACACACAAGGAATCACAAGTAGATAGGATATAAGCCAAGCCTTTTTAGTTCGCCATATATTATGGAGTACTTTATTTAACAAATAAAAAAAAAACAAAACTTTAGGTATATGTTTAACCATAATTTCCCTTTTCAATTCTATTAATAGGCTTAGACAGTGAATTGTGTCTCCATTACAAGGTAACTGATATGTTAAGTGAAAATTTACAACATCCACATTATTTTTATATTGTGAAAACGTGGAGGCTGGAGCATGCAGTTTGTTAATGAGCAGATGCACACTAAACAGCTTGATTTATCATAGGAAATACTTCAAGGTTTGTTTTAGAGAAAACAATATTTAGTACAAGCATTATATATTTGTTTGCATAGTTATAAAATACTGCGAGCAGGAAACCTAGAAATAACAAACCACATTTACCTCCTCTTTCTGTTCCATCTGGGGCCTGAGCGGCCTAAATCTTTCAGGAAATGCTAACAAATAAAGATGACCTGCTAATAAATTCCAAATTAAATACTGAAGGAAAACATGACATTTCATGCCTAATCGCCATCTGTAATCTCCGCTTCTTACCACATAGGCTGAGTAAACATGGCATTCCTTATTGACCGGTGCTAGAATTAAGTGACTTATATCCTGAAGAGCCAAAGTATGTATGAGAGCCGAAACTAAAGCTAGGCATAGACATAACACTTAACCAGTGGACATGGACATGACTGACCACTCACTGTTAGGATTTTGAGCGAGTATCATCATAGACAATCATGTACTATCCAGTAGCGGACAAAGTTCGCACAGGCCTCCAGAGTGAGCATAGTTTGTGGACACTTTGCTCTCAAATAACTTAGTTTTTCTAATTGTTTTAACTTTCTGATTTCTTAATTTTTGTTAATTTGTATTTAATTTTAACACATTATTATAAGGGAAGCTGTTTTTAACAGCAATATGAGTTATGAATTACAGAAAACCCCATAGACATAAGAACAATAGACTGGAGGGGGCCATATTGACTTCTATTAGAGAGTTTTCTAAGAGTGCTCTATGACCTGTGCAGAGGTCATTGTGGAGTGCTGACCATAACCAATAGTGAATGGTGTAAGACATTAAATTCATTACGTCAGTGCCTATATACAATGTTATAGATGGTAAGTAGTAGCTATAAGGTGACAGTCCTTCCTCTCAGCTACTGGGATACTGTACAACTGAACAGGTTGCACATATGGTATGTGTGTCCTTGCTGAGATATCTAGTGGTTCATCAGAACTAGAGTTAGAGCATTACAGGCTTCTATAGTACATCTAATGACCATGGGAGGCTCCAGTGTTGTATGCTCAATGTGGGGGGAAATAAGCACCTATATAACTGCCATATTAAAAAAAAACCTCTAGAGCTTAAAAGGGCTTTCCATCTTAGAAATAGGGTATAACTAGTGGATTGTTGGGGAAAGGGTTTAACCACTTGGGGTTGGAGAACAGGGGCTCATGTCTCCCCTTAGTGCTCAATTCATTCTATAAAAGTAATGGAAACAGCCAAGTACAAATAGCTTTCTAAGATGAAAAAAAACCCTTTAGTGGAACTGTCCAACCGACAACACAGTATAGGGGATAATGTATCATTGCTGGAGGTCTCACTGCTGGGACCCGCACAATTCTGTAATATGGGCAGCATGGTGGCTCAGTGGTTAGCACTGTAGCCTTGCAGCGCTGGAATCCTGGTTTCAGATCCCCCCAAGGGCAACATCTGGAAAGAGTTTGTATGTTCTCTCTGTGTTTTGGGCACTCTGGTTTCCTCCCACAGGGAGCAATAATTGGCAAACCTGAGTGCTGCAGAACCAGTGTGCACTACACAAATAAAAGCATTATTTTTATTTGTAGCATCAGAACTGAGCAGTGATCTTCTGTGCACACTGCTGCTCCATTCATTATCTATGGGACTGCCAAAGCTAGCTGAGCACTGTACTCAGCTGTGTTAAACCCCAGTGATCTTATACTTAGGGATACACTGTAAATTAGTGCAGATCTTGAACATCAGCTCTAGTTTACAAAGTCTGTTATAGGGCTTGAGAATTGTGCAGATACAGCAGCAAGAACGATCACTGGATTGTTTGTGCAGCCCTTTACTCCCCTATTACCCAGGGAGGAGCAGCTGGCAGACAAGGTTTTGACAGGTTAAAACATTGTGATCAGCCAATTAACGGGCCCTATAGCCCTGTCCAGCCAATAACTGCCTTGTGTAATAGACCCCTTTACCCATTCTGTAGAGAGGGGAGAACGGTTGTTCTTGTGGAAAACCCTTTAATGTGCGTCCACACGTACAGGATCCACAGTAGATCTGCAGCAGATTTGATGGCACAGATTAGATTCAAAGCAAATCTGCAACTTTAAATCTGCTGCAGATCTCCTGTACGTGTGAACGCACCCTTAGGAAAACATAGTACCTATATATTGTCAATATTTCTGTATCAATTCCTCATGTTTTTTAACAAGTGATACTATTATCATAACTTTTCATTAAACAAATACTTTCTATTTTCTGTATTACATAACCATAAACAGAGTTAAAATTCGACAAATTTTGTTTAGAATGCAAAAACTTTATTTAGAACATTGCTAACATTGATCAGAGGGCATAAAACAAACTTTGTACACGTCAGATTACTTACTATGGCAACGGTGACTGTTGATTGATATGGTTGTTTTCAGACAGTAACTATTGTTAGATGTGATCACAAGTAGGTAAAAGAAATCATTGCTACCAGCTAAGTAAAGAGGTAGTGTATGTATTAAGAAGCATTAGGAAATCCAATGTCTATTAGGATCAGAATTTTACTTTCAGTGAGCCCTAATGAAACCAAACCAGGTGTATTCTCTGTCAAGTGTTTACATGACCTGATCTCCATATGAATAGCATGCCGCAGCAAGGTTTTACCTGCCAGCCCAGGGCGGGACTATGAGGTCACTGAGTGTTTCCTGAGAATAACCACCTAATTCATTTACAGGAAGAGTTTTCACCTTGTGACTGGAAAGAACAACTTTATTCGATGTAACTTACGCAGAGAACAATGGCTGTGTGGATTCCAGTGGGCAACAGACCTGGCTTCTGCACATGAAGGTAATGTAGAGCTCAGATTTATGACATTAAAAGGACATAGAAACTGTGGATTAGATTAAAATTTGTCTGTGGTTATGGATTTAGGGTTGGGATAAAGTAATAGAGCGGAATGTAGTTTAGTGATTTAGCACCGCTACTATAATGACAAATATTGTATGATAAATATTTACTCAAAAGAAACAAAAGTATAGAATAATAAAACAATAACTCTAAGCAGACTGAATGCTACTGACGGTCCCAGCAAACCTGGCACTAGATCATGGGACTGCCTGAACGATGTATAATCTATACACTTGTGACCTTAGTAGCAGTCATTGGTTTTGTTGGAGGAAATTCAGAAACATTCCTAATAAGCATACCTGAGTCTCCCTTATCTAACACAGTGACAGATGGTGGTAAGGTCACAGTGCCATGTGCTAAAGAGACAGCCTGAGAAATAGTTGTAAGCAAGTTCTGCTAAATTTACTGACTACGACAGAAACAAAAGTGTTACACTGCAATATTTTGGGAAAGGTCAGATTATTGCTACTGAGCCTTTTACTCACAGGTACAGGCTGGTGTATCAGATGGGCACCTCAGCTGACCTGTGTGCCAGTAATGGTGCGCAGACAACCTGAATAATTGTTGGCTGAATACTCATTGCGCTGACAGCTATCTCTCCTGTTCACCCCATATGCATAAATGTTCCACTCTGAATAAGAAGAGGGGAGGTAAACCATTGCCAGACAACTCTAGAGGTGGCTTATCTATCTTAAAATGAAATGGTCAGTGCTGCAACATGCTTTACGATTTCAATGGGACTGACTGACTTTCTAATATGCATTAAGGCCTCCCAAGTCTCTCCCTACAGATATTGGTGGAGAATTAGGAGACCCCCATACTTATTACATAGTCACTCACAACCAAATTGACAGGGTCAGCCTAACTATGTTGCAAAATATGCTTTTTTGCTGGGCAGAACTTAATGTATTTTGTTGGATTAAAGGATAAAAGTTAAAGGGGTACTCCAGCGAAAATCGTTTGCTTTCAAATCAACTGGTTTAGAAAGTTTATATGGATTTGTAATTGACTTCTATTTAAAAATCTAAAGTCTTACAGTACTTATCAGCTGCTGTATGTCCTGGAGGAAGTGGTGTTTTCTTTCCTGTCTGACACAGTGCTCTCTGCTGCCACCCTAGTCCGAGATTAGAACTGTCCAGAGCAGGAGAGATTTTCTATGGGGGTTTGCTACTGTTCTGGACAATTCCTGTCTCACAAAGAGATGTCAGCAGGGAGCACTGTGTCTGACTGAAAAGAAAACACCATTTCATGCAGAACCTACAGCAGCTGATAATTACTGAAAGACTGGAGATTTTTTTTTAAAAGAAGTAAATTATAAATCTATATGACTTTGTCAAATCAGTTGATTTGAACAGAGTACCCCGTTAATATAAATCTGGAGAGCTCTGCTCCTATTCGGGTAGATATTTGCAGCATCCTGGGCCCAATCGCTGGGTTGCTACATAAGCATTTGTTGTTTTCAATGATGTTTTGCCAGGGTGGACACCATTGTTTGGAAGGCTAGTACTGTGTGTATTTTGAGTTTTCCTCACTATAAAGTAATCATTCCAAGGTGGTTTAACCATACAATGTGAGCGACCCCCCCCCCCCCCATAATGCAGTTTTTGTAATGTTTACTCCTGAGATCTGGAGAGCTAAAGTCAGCTTTACCCACAATAACAATGGCACATTTAGGAAGAGGTAAAAAGAAAAACATTAAAAATAACATAAGCTTTACTTATATGTATATAATTAGGTTTATTGAAAATATGAATTAGATGACTAATAACTAGATTATCCTGAGTGGCAGTGTAAATCCAGCCCTGCCTGAATATAACCACCTATCTCGGTGAGGAAATTGCATCCTATTAAAAACCATAGCCATGTGTGGCAACATGTGAACTTAAAGTAATGCAGCTATGCAGCATGTGTAATATACCTAGGCCTCCATTGTGATAAGATAACTAGGCATACCTAGATGGAATGAATGACAGAATCTCCCACAGTACCATGTGTCTAACAACGTCAGTGCCACAATGTGAACAATGAACTACACAACCACTGGCGTTCAGTCAACATTAACCATTGATCGGTCTAATGGAATTGGCAGAGTACCAACACGGCCTCATCTACTTTAGCAGATTTATTAAGTGCTTAGTCTTCCCAGTTTGTCATTTATACAGGCTCTGCATATTTCTATGAATATTAATATTTTCATGTTACCCATTGTGAATAAGAATATAATGATGTGAACTATTTTCTACATGTTACATTGGAATGATCATTAAGGCAAATAGCCGTATCTACATCTGTCCCCTCCCCCCCATGTTGGAGGTATATGTTGGGATACTGTCAATAGGATATGCTGATGTATACTGTGGCATGCTGGCAAAACGCCCAATGAGTTTAAAGGAAATCTGTCAGCCACTGTAGCAAATTTCTCAATCTAAGACATGATTTACGACACGCTTCCCCTCCTCTCTCCAAAGGCACCCCCCCCCCCCCCCCCCAGCGACCACTGTGACAAGCAGTCAGGGCTCAGTGCCAGAGGACAGGATGAACAGGCATTTACTCATTGATCAGCTGATCGCAGGCCCTATCACGTAGAGCAAGATCAGTCTGTGTAATATGGCCCTTAGTTGAATTAAATCTATGTGTTTTCCTTCTATTATTTTCCTTCTATTTAACATATGATGCCATGGCATATTGCTTGGCATAACTGCTGTTTGGATGCATGGCTATAGAAGGTGCAGGGAGAGCAGTAGTACTCAATAATCCAAACAAAAAAGTCCATGTGAGGCACTCCGTCCCATAAAATCATATACCTTTATTAACTGCACACAAGTATAAAATCCACATGAATAGTGTATAAAGCTTAATACACTATTCATGTGGATTTTATACTTGTGTGCAGTAAATAAAGGTATATGATTTTATGGGACGGAGTGCCTCACATGGACTTTTTCGTTTGGATTGCTGATGCTGACCTAGCAAGCTCCTAGGTGTAGAGTGCACCTCCCTGGATACCTTTGGAACACGGCCAGAACAGGTTTGCATATGTATGATCTCGCAGCACATAATTTTGGTCGATGCGGTGAACTTTGCATTTTGTTCGAGTAGTACTCAATATCTGGTGCCAGGGGACACTAAAAGATGTACCTAATCAGAAGATGCCACTGCTATAAGTGATATATAGTAGGTGGTGGACCCTTTTTGGGTGTTATTACTTATGGTCTTGCAGCAGTCTTAAGCTTGCACATGTAAAGCACCTGGTTTCAATGTGCATCAACCATACTGAGTATATATATTCGATAATAGCATCTCAGAGTAGCTGTAACTGTATTCAGTTTTGTTGCACAGTTCTCAGCTATGGAATATATTACTCAGTGTCGGACTGGCCCACCAAAGGACCGGAGAATCCTCCGGTGGGCCCCCAGCTTTAGAACCTGCCTGACATGTCGTTTCTCACTGGTAATTCATTGGATGACCCCCAAGATCATTTTCTCTGGTGAGCCCCAGATACCCCAGTCCGACACTAATATTACCTATGTATCGTAGTACCTACACAGGTTGTGCCTTGGCCTCAGTAGCCTTAGGTTACTCCTCCAATTTCTGCCTGGTTGTGCACTTTGATCAGCCCAGGCTGCACTACACAATATGGATTTTTCTTGATGCTTTTATGTAATGCGTCATCATTTCATGGTAGCAACACGCTATATTGTCACCTCCAGGCTAAGCTGAGGCCAGACAAAGGTCCCTAACACTAGATAGCACTCAGGCCACATTGTTCTTTACATCTTATTAGCATATTAGTCAGACTGTATGAGTGGCACGGGAGACTAAATAGTTATAATTTACATGGTGCACGTCATCTGCTGTCTGATCAATGGGGAATGCAGCCATTTACAAAAGAAAACATGAAGATATAATCAGATTGGAGGAAAACCAAAGGAGACAGATGTAGACCCTATGTGTCACTATCTTCTACACTGTCAGCCTATAATGCAGTGGTCTGGTTTGTCAGCCTCAGGGATTGAAGGGCTTAATCTATATTAACCAGTCACGTTTCATAATGCGTGGGTCAAGGAGCGGCACTGACCAGTTTTGTTCAGTATTTGCAGCCTGACCCCTGAGTAATGAAGGATCCACATTACAGAATATTCCTGTATATTATCCATGTATGTTTGTGGTGCATTGATAATAGCAGTCTGTGCTAGCCAGCGCTCTGTTATAGCTGCTGTACGAATTGCTTCATGCTGTTTGAGCAGGTAATCTTTAGCATTATTAAATGTCATGCATGAATGGCTGTGCAGGCATTGCACATTCTGGTGCAGTGAAAATGTCTACTTTCTGAGGAAACATAAAATACATACATATTCATCTGATTTCTCTGCGGTACTTACCAGTATAATTGGATATTGTGAGGGCCAGAACATTTGTGACATCTTATTATGATGCAGAATAATATCAGATACTTAGGCACCTACCATGAGGTCTGCGTAAGCCGAGAAGATCCCCGCCCCTAGCCTCCAGCCTCCTCATGGCCTGTAGCTGAATCGGTTTAGTGCCATTTATAAAGGCAAATCTACAACAGGGCTCATTCACGTGTCACATTTTTTACTGTCCTTTTGGAAATTACTTGGAAAAGATAACCACAACTGTATTGTCATTATAACTTGTTATATTTTGCTAAAAGTCTATGGCTATTTTTACACACAGTTTTTTTCAGGTGTATTTTAAGGATTAAAATGGATGTATTACACCTCAAAATATGCCTTTTTACAGTATGTCCATAATGTTTCCTCATTGAATTACATTGAATTATATCCATAATTATTAAAGTGACTGAGAAATAGGTGAGGAATTATAGAGTTAAGTTTTCTGCTTGAAATTTCTTACCTACTCAGCTCTGGCAGAACTTGAGCAGAAATCGAGGGGAATTTGAGCGGAATTCAAGCAGAATTTAAGCCCCATTAACTTCTATAGGATGTGAATCCGTGACTAAAATTCCACTGTGTGCACAAATGAGCGGGAAAGTCCATTATGTACAAATGTTCATATTCCCCAGTGTGAACATACCCTTGTTTTGGATCAAATATGGCCATTTTACATGGGAATTGTGGATGTATTAATTTGAATTGAAATTAGAAAGTGACCCATTAACCCCTAGACGACCCAGGACGTACAGTTACGTCATGGAAGTCTGTCACCAGACGACCCTGGACGTAACTGTACGTCCTGGGTGTTTCTCCCGGTATGAAGCGCGCTCCAGAGCGGAGCACGCTTCATAGCAGGTAGGGGCCGGCTGCAATCAGCAGCCGGCACCTCACCATTAATGACACGCTGCAGCATGTCATTAATTCCTTAAATGCCGCGATGTTTAAGTGTAAGTGACAAGGGGAGTCCCCTGTCACTTACCGATCGGGACCCCCGCAGTGTGACCCGATCGTTGAAACGGACCGCCGGTGGTCTCTCACCTGCCTCCGTGCGGTCCGATCAGCAATCTGCTTCATTGAGCCTGCACAGTCAGGCTCAATGAGCAGATCGCCGATAACACTGATCAATGCTATGCTTATGGCAGGGGTCCCCAAACTGCGGCCCGCCGAGGCCATTTATCCGGCCCCCGCCACAACTCTTTCATTGGTGGTCAGTGAGAAGACTGCTCTCACTGACCACCAATAAAAGAGCTACCCCTTCCGGATCACGCCAGCCTTCCCCGCATCCACACTGCCGCCGACATCCCCGCTGGAGGGATCCCCCAGCAGGTGCAGCAATGTCATCACTGCCTCTGCTGGAGGATCCCTCAGAGATCATGTCCAGGTTACATCCGGGGCGGGGGGTTGGTGGTCCGTGCGGTGCGGAGGAGGCAGGGCGGAAGGGCTGACATCTCACACTGCTCCGGGATCTGCAGTCCGTTGCACCGCCCTCCCGGGGGGTTGGGGGCCCATGTGCAGCGGACCGCAGATCCCAGAGCAGTGTGAGATGTCGGCCCTGCCGTCTGCCTCCTCCGCACCGCACGGACAACCAACCCCCGCCCCGGATATAACCTGGAAATAATCTCTGAGGGATCCTCCGGCATGTTATGGTAAAATGAAAGACACCATTACAAAGTACAACTATTCCTGTAACAGACAAGCCCTTACACAGCCTGTTGATAGAAAACTGAAAGTGATCTTAGAAGGGGAGGAAGGAAAAACGAAAACACTAAGATCAAAATTTGCGCGGTCCACTGGGTCATTTTGGGCCTGGTCCTCAAAGGGTTAAACACACACGGGGGGGGGGGGAGATTTATCAAACATGGTGTAAAGTGAAACTGGCTCAGTTGCCCCTAGCAACCAATCAGATTCCACCTTTCATTTTCCAGTCTGTGAGGAATGAAAAGTGGAATCTGATTTGTTGCTGGGGCACATTTTTTGCAATTTTCCACCATGATTTATAATAAATGTGTCGGCCATCAGTGGCCATACCTCTCCTAAATGGGCCTTGCTTGCTTTTTGCAAATGTGTTCAGTGTGAGATAAGTGGAAAAATCATTGTATTGTTTTGTTTTGCACAAAGTAAGCCTTTTTGATTTTTGATAGCTGCTGCCATGATCTAGAATCGGTTGACGCTATATAAATAAAAATAATTATTTTAAATTTTATTTAAAGGTTATGAACATTTATTTTATAAATTGCGTACAAATCTAATTTCAAAAGTACTGTAATATTAAACAACAACAAAAAAGAAACACAACACCCTCCCCCCTTTATGTTATGTATGTTAGGATTATTCTACATAATAGAAAAATAGATATACGCAATGACAATCGAAACGCTACAGCTTGGGGCCAATTTCAGGCACATTGTCTAAACATATTGACGAGAAACCTAAGCTTGCAGTGACATGTCTAAAAATGAACACCAGGACATCTTAGCCTCAACATGTTGAGCAATCGTCCCTGTGCATATTTGTATTCTACCTGAAAGGAGAGATGTGTTATTGGAGATATGTGTTATTGGCGGCCCCACCTCTGCTGCTCATTGGGGATGCAGACCACAACATTCCTACTTCTTCACTATATCCTATGAATTTCACTGCATCTATTTCATTACATATTCTATGTTTATGAGATACGGCGGCAGATCACTCAAGCAGTATCCAAACTACATTGCAGAATACAGAGGGCATTGCGTACAGGGTTGGAATGCCCTAGGCAAATCTAAGGTTTCTACTGTAGCCCTAGGTTTTGACATGATGATAATGAGGCTCATTTTCATTATGTTCCATAAGGTTCAGCTACAACGAACAGTGATTTTCATATAAAGGTTAATGAAGTGTTTTTGCACACATTACTTCTTGGGATTACTAATTCTATAAAATGGTGCTATACTTATGGTCCTATTTTTATCAATTAAGGGCCAGTTCACACCGAGCAAAATCGTTGAAAACCGGTGTCAAACAGTGTCTCTATGACTTGGCAATTTTTTGATCAGAGAGCGGCAGAAGCAGAGGTGCACAAGCCCTTCCATAGAGACACTGTTTGACACTGACACAGGCAGGATTCCGTGGCGGAATTGCGACGATTTTGCTCAGCATGAACTGGCCCTAACATTAAACAATTGTAAACGAGAGCTACCTGAAATCGCTCACCATATTACACAGAACCATTGGTTACTATTGTTACTACGATCGTTTACTCTATCTGATCCCAGCAAAAGAGTGAACGATGTGGGGTTACACTGAACGATTAGCAAACGACTAACAATGATTTTGGTGTCAGCACAAAATCAATGATGAACGACACATGAACGATTTCTCGTCGGTCGTTTGATCATTGCCTACATTTACAAAATAATTATTGTTTAAATTAAAAAAATATGATTTTTTGCACAATAATCCTCCTGTGTACTAGAGCCCTTACAGTACAGCACGGCAGATAGAGGCACTGGAGGGAGAGGGGGTTACTGATGCATTTGTTTTGCAAAGTTCTATATGAGCAGTAAAATCAACAGCAACATAGCAAGGACGGGATTACACTAAGCACTAAGCTGCTGCTTCTGCGGCTACAAGGAGAGGGAGACCTTGCTTTTATTTCAGGGCCAGTGACAATCCTCTGAAGGAGGCAGATTACAGGTACACAGCTCAGGCTCTCTCCCTCTCTTGCCCTAGCTAAGCCCAATCCTTCCTTCCTGTGTTTCAGTCTTCGTCTCTGTTACATAAGAATCAGAATGCAGAGAAATATAGTGGCCAAAGGAATTCATCTTTATATATCAATAATGTCAGGAAATCTTGCTCTGTAACATGGTTCCCACAGATTGGACTGTTCTGTTTAAGTTTAACCCTGCTACATCAATATGAAGCATGTCTATTTGAATTTTATAGTAATAAAAACTAAACTCCATGGTTGCACAATACTTAGCGACTGTGTATATAAGAAAGTCTTAATGGATGAATCCTATAATGGAAAGTTTTTTTTTGTTTTTTTTTTTTTTAAGTGCTGTCACAGTACATGTAGCCTGGCCGTTTTTACAATTATTTCCTTTGACTCATGAAATAAACACAGCTTTAGAATACTCTACTTTCTCCAGCACAGTGGCTCAGTGGTCCTGGGTTCAAATCCCACCAAGGGCAACATCTGCAAAGAGTTTTTATGTTCTCTCCGTGTTTGCGTCGGTTTCCTCCGGTTACTCCGGTTTTCTCCCACAACCAAAAACATACAAATAGGTGAATTTAGATTGGGAGCCCTATTGGGGACAAGGAGCAATAATTGGCAAAAAAAACTATGTGAAGTGCTGCGGAATCTGTGTGCGCTATACAAATAAAAGCATTATTATTAGCTGAATGCGACTATACCTTTCAAATAAAAAAAAAAAAAAAAACTCTTAGAGCTGCTGTGCCCCAGCTAATGTTCTCAAATGGCACCATTACCAGCAGCAGACACTGTGGCTGAAACTGTCCATAAACACAATCACTCTGCCCTTCTTTTTTCATACTATTTGCTATTGTGATACTCGCTGAATAGTCCAACCTCTGGAGTAGTGTCAAACCCTCATCAAATGAAAAAATACCATATGGGCAGTAAATAGAATAATATTTTTCCCTTTTCATGCTGTCATGTGATAGTAGACAAAATGTCATTGTGTTGCAAGTGAAAAGGATTCCAGTGACCAGAGGTGCAGCTATTATATAATACAATAAAGCCTATATGGATATTTTTAGGGGTCGCAGAGTGCTTAAACGTATACCTTCAGCTCAGCCGTGTCTCCTGATAAAAGTTTAAGTATGCTTGAAAATAGGTCAGATCGGCGTGTGCATTTCTGGAAAAAATCCATAACAACTGTTGATTTTAGATTCCCCTTTTAAATCAATAGGGGAAATCCATGCTAAACCCACATCATAAATTGACGGGATACCATATTACAGAGAACGTTAGTAATTAGTTATGATTGTTACTACAATCATTTACTCTATCTGATCCCAGCAAAAAAGCGCACAATGTAGAATTCACTAAACCAATAAAAATCTGACATATAAAACATATATGTAATTTTTATGTATATAATAATGTGCTCCATTAAAAGTCTATGGAAAAACAGCCATCTGTGCACATATTGTAAAATATATATATATATATATATATATATATATATATATATATATATATATATATATATACATATATATATATATATATATATATATAATTATTTTTTTTCCTTTTTTTTTTTTTTTTTTTTTCCACACATCTACAATAAAAAAATCCATTGCATGGTATGAACATACCGTGACAGGCAAAAAAGCTGTAATAAACAGTGTTTGTTTGTTTGTTTGTTTTTAACCAGCTGATTAATAAGCATTTTCTTGATTGTCTTCTTTATACTAGGGTCCTTATCAAGGCTAATGGGAGTATGACTTGTGAGTAGTGAAATTCTGGGGTTAATCTGAAGTTGTTGATTTTTAGTGTAGCTGGCATTTATATCAAATGTAACAGGTTTTGGAATAAACTGACATTTTACAGTTTTGAATTACATTCACTTGCCCGAGAGTGGAAAGAATGATTATGTCACCGGTAAAATAATGATAGACTAGGAACAATGCCAGGTTATATATAACTGCAGTCCAGCTTTCCAGTCTCTTGTCAATAAAAACAATGACCTTTACAAGCCCGAGCCTCCTCCATAGTTGTGCTGCCTTCTGTAAAATCCCCTTTTGATTTCCCGATATAGAAATATTCACAGAGAGGGTTTTTTTTCTATTTTATTTGTGTATTTTGCCCCAGATTGATTCTCCTGCACAGACTGAGCATAAAAATGGTTTTAGTCTATAGCAAAAATCCCTGTGGTTATTATTACTGTCCTTTACAGCAGCACATTACTGAAGAAATGGGAACAATCCATTATTCTTACTGTAAGAAATGACATAAAGGGTAAACCTTACATTGAATACAAAATACAGCTGTTGTCCTTGCAGCCTTGGCTTAGATGTATATGTAATCTCTAAAAACCACATACTTCAATAGCTACAAGTAATGCAGCTCAGTTCAACTGGAGACAGTTGTCGTCTATTATATTCTGAAAATTGACATATAAATAAGATGTGGAGCTTTTTTTTTTTACATTGTGAGATATTACAAACCCGCCCCTTCAACTATGATACTATGTTCTTTGAAGCCTCAGGTTATTGTTGGGTAAAACATTCTATTTTTTTTAAGAAACTTTAGGGGAGATTTATCAAACATGGTGTAAAGTGAAACTGGCTCAGTTGCCCCTAGCAACCAATCAGATTCCACCTTTCATTTTCCAAAGAGTCTGTGAGGAATGAAAGGTGGAATCTGATTGGTTGCTAGGGGCAACTGAGCCAGTTTCACTTTACACCATGTTGGATAAATCTCCCCTAACGTTTCTTAAAAAAGTAGAATGTTTTACCCAACAATAACCTGAGGCTTCAAAGAACATAGTATCATAGTTGAAGGGCGGGTTTGTAATATCTCACAATGTAAAAAAAAAGACCATGTATGATAAATCTCCCCCTATGTCTATGCAGAATGATGTGTAACAAGTAACAAGAAGTGAAGAAAATAAGATGAGAGTTATGACAACAGAATCAGACTACACAGGGTTTGTTTGTAGTCTGTAGCCATGGAGGTACATCAGTCCACATAGGAGCTGTAGACAGAAAAGGTTAACTTTTTTTTTAATCCAGGCAATTTGAAAAGTTGCTTCTTTTTATTATTTCAGATGTTTTACAGGGAAAGAATAAATGTTTGCCCTTCAGTTGTATTGTTTTATTTCACCATATTCCTGTGTCTATGAACATTGGTTGGCAGACTATATGACTCATACTATGTCTCCCAAAGGTATCCTTAGAGATGAGCAAGCACCAAGTATTCTTGGGTTCGTCCGGACCCAAGCATAAAACAATTTGATTACCAATAGCTGAAATTTTTTTTTTTAAACATAGGCTATGGCTATATCTATGTTCTATGTATCTATGTTTTCCAGGCAGCCTCAGGGCTGTATGCAACTTCTTCAGCCATTGGTAATCAAGTACCGCACACTTTAGTTCACTCATCTCTAGTTGTCATCAAGCTGTCTACACTCCTAAATGGCAGTGGTAAATCACCATATTTTATTATTTAGCGATCCTGAAATTTTTTTTAAAGTCACCGGTAGAAATTAGCGACTATAATTAGGGATGGTCCGAACCTGCCGAGGTTCGGGTTCGTATGAACCCGAACGCTTGGCAGCAGACTCCCGCTGTCTGCCCGCTCAGTGGAGCGGGCGGATCCAGCGGGAGTAACGCCTGGAAAGCTGGGATACAGCCTATGGCTATGGCTGTATCCCAGTTTTCCAGGCGGTCCTCCCGCTGGATCCGCCCGCTCCACGGAGCGGGCAGACAGCGGGAATCATTACCGAGGGTTCGGGTTCGTACGAACCCGAACCGAACTCTGTTCGGACCATCCCTAACTATAATGATTACCCTCCAATTTCCCAAAAATACCCTGTATTACTATTTCTTTCATAAGATATTGATCTACTGAAAATGCACATTTGGCAGGATTATATGTGTTGTATTCTTCTTTGCTCTATGCTGTATTCTTTTTTGCTTGGTTTTAATATATTACATTTTTTCTCCAGGTAGTTTGGCCCATTTCACAATTTCCTTGGAATATACAGACAATTTGGACCTGAATCATGGATAACGGTAATGAGATTGAGATGTTGGACAGTGATGTCCCTCAGCCTTTATGTGCTGTGTGTGGACAGCAGCATTCTATAGAAGAAAGCCACTTTTACACATACACCGAAGAAGTGGATGATGACCTTACTTGTCACATTTGTCTCCATGCTCTGGTTGAACCACTGGACACTCCATGCGGCCATACTTATTGTACTCTATGCCTCACCAACTTTCTCCTTCATGAGAACTTTTGCCCTATGGATCGAAAATATATTATGCTACAGTCATGCAAAAAGTCCACTGTGCTGGTAAAGAACTTGCTGGATAAACTTTTGGTTATCTGTCCCTTCCAAGAGTATTGTCAAGATGTCCTCCAACGATGTGACCTTGAAGATCACCTCCTAAACAGGTAGGCAATGGCGCACCATAGGTAGGTGCAGCACATTTTCTTACAGTATACATCCAACAATTGTCATGATAGATAAAATAGTTAGTAGGTGGGGTGCCAGTGCTATAAGGACTTGGTTTGTTGGTCCTTCCAATGAATAGCAAAGTAGCAAATTACTGTAGCACTCCAAACGTTACGTTTTATTCAAAATTTTATTTGAAATTCTTGCCTTTTAAATAAGACTTCACCCTTGGACAATTTTGGAAGTGCAGTAATTCGCTGCTTTTCTTGCTAGATAGATTGTTTAATGGTTTGCTTCCTGCAAACTAATTGCACCCCCAGCAATCAGCTGTAATCTGTAGAGAAACCTTTTTTAAATATCTACAGAGCAGGTGTTTATCATGTGTACACTGGGAGAAGTATACACAGTAAGCCCTTGCACCTGTGGGTTGCTGCTGCACCTTCTGTTTTTTTGTCTGTACTTAAGCCATAAGGAGCGTGCAACCTGCAGTGTGAACAGAGTCATAGATGTGCGGACAATTTTTTCCTTTTTTTCCGTAGAATGTGGGGGGTGTGGCTACCACCTGTTGACTTGCACTCCACTCATGTCCCAAGGGTGCTATAAAAAGAGATCATTTGGCTCCTATCTGCCTAGTTGTAGGCTTATTCAGCCCAGGAGAGGCCATTGCTAGTGTGAAAAAGCTAGAGTAGGGAATATGTCTGTGAGGACACCTTAACGTTGGTGATATGGTACACTCTGTTTGATTAAATAGTTTGCTAAGATCCTCACTTTTTAATATCTACAGAACAGGTGTTTATCGTGTGTACACTGGGAGGAGTATATACAGTAAGCCCTTGCACATGTGGGTTGCTGTTGCACCTTCTGCTTTTTGTCTATAGAGAAACCTGACAATAAGTGTGACCATTATCTGTAGCTCCCTCACAGTAAAAATGAAGAATTACACAATTCTCTTTGAATTCAGTAGGTTTCCAGGTAGCACAGATAGGCCCTCCAGAGTTAAACTCATACTTTGGCTAAGAAACTAGGTTCTTGGATGGAAGACTCTTCCCTTATTAAAGGGGTTATCCAGCGCTACAAAAACATGGCCACTTTTTCCCCTACTGTTGTCTCCAGTTCTGGTGTAGTTTGCAATTAAGCTCCATTTACTTCAATGGAACTGAGTTTCTAAACCCCACCCAAACTGGAGACAACAGTAGGGGGAAAGTGGCCATGTTTTTGTAGCGCTGGATAACCCCTTTAACTCAAAATTCCCAAATCAGATGTTTGAATAAAATAGGTTCCAAAAACCAGGCAACCCCTTTAGAATTAGAGTAGTCTCCCCCAGAACAATCATTTAGTTGAAAAAGGATATTTAGCAGATTGAATTTACAACTTTTGAAACAATCTGTAGCAACGTAAGCCAATAATACAATGTTCACAGGGATCTTCCAACCTGTGGTGTGCATGTGTGCCAATAGGTAAATATTTAATGGCGTAGGATGACTAGAAATCTAAGGATTAACTCATGGGCAGCGGTTAACTTGCTTTGACATGTCCAGTATTCTAGTAACACAATTCAATACTTTCAAGACGTCACAAAGGGGTTTATTCTGCTGTCTTAAGAAACCGAACCTAACATTAGGATTACTGTGGGTTTGTGCTAAGTCTCTGAAGTAGTAAAGGATTCTTCTGTGGTTTGCATATGGTTACCTATGCGTGCCGCACACCACCTGCTTTATGTTAGGTGTACAGCAGCTCATGTATTTTAGATCTAAAGAGAGTAAAAAAAAATTTTAAAAAGCCGTCACATGTTCAGTTTGTTGCAATATTCATACAGATGCAAAGCAGCTTGATGTGTCACTTCTGTGCTGCCGATGCCACTGGAGATGAATGGAGATGGATGGTTTACAGATACAGTTTACTTTGTATTAATGGCTGCTTGTCTATCTTTATTAGCATCTGTACTTGTCAAAGGGAAATCTTAGATGAACTTTTCAGCTATTTTTGTATTTAGTTAGTGTTTAGCTGTATATTTATTTGGAAACACTACCGTCATAAGTATCATAAAAGCACCGAGGGTCATATTAGATGGACCGAGTCCCATTATTATTGTCTATTAATATTGGACTATTAATCATAGTTCCCATACTGCAGCCTCAGATCTGATGGATTTACTGAGCAGCATGCACTTCTAAATCTAAATCTGGTGTGGCATGGGGGTGTGGCATTATGTAAGACTGGCGCACAGGTATGGTGGTCTTGATAAATTACCCCTTTGTGTTTTTATAGGGGTACCCTGAACTCTATTTTACTCCCATCAGGAAGCATATCATTCTGTTTATCTCTATCCAGTTTGCATCCTTCCATTCCCTCGGTTATGAATTCAGCCAAAGGGGTGTTTAAATAACTAATTGATCAGTAGTCATTCTGAATCCTTTTTTTTTCAGATTGCGTTCACACCTACAGGATCTGCAGCAGATCTGCAGCAGATTTGATGCTGTGTTCAGTTATTTAAATGAAATCTGCTGCAGAAAATCAGCTGCAGATCCTGTAGGTGTGAACGCACCATAAAGAGGACCTGTGGCCACTATAACAAAAAAAAATATATATATATATTTCACTTATATGATTTATGCGGAACAGCAACTCCATGATTTTTCAATTTAAATTTTTTTTTTAAGTGTTCCTGTTCCTTACCTATTGATATTATTTTTGGCAACCAAAATGCCAAGGAAGGGCCAGATAGGCAAGGGCTCAGTTCTCAACAAGAGTAGTGGTCACTGCCCTTTGGCTGTCTAGACGCTCTTTAGCATATTAGGCTAATGGTGTGTTTACACGGAGATTTATCTGACAAATTTTTGAAGCCAAAGCCAGGAGCAGACTATAACAGGTCATATAGGAAAGACTGAGATTTCTCCTCTTCTCAAATCCATTCCTGGCTTTGGTTTAAAAAATCTGTCAGATAAATCTCTCTGTGTAAACACACCATAAGTTACACTGGTAGGAACCAGGAGGTCCCAAAACAAAACAAAAAAAGCACTGGAGTGGATCCATGGTTCCATGTGGATGTTTACAGCCCAAGTGTTTCCAAAGGCCACAGATCCACTATAAGGCTATGTTCACACACCGTATATTTTCGTAAAATATATTTTTGGAAATATATGTCTATTGCTGTCTAGGAATCTCTTGTGGTGCTGCAAACAACTGACATGTCAGTTTTCTGCAACTGCTATTCACTGAAAACCATGTCAGTGCACACTATGGAGTGAGCGGCTCCGGCCATAGTGTGCAGTGGGGAGTTCTGATGTGGGCGCGCACGGATGCGCCCACATCAGAATGCTGCGGCCAAAAAGATCTTTTCAGAGGAACGGCCTGTCTCATACAATATGTGAACATAGCCTAAGGTTGGACAAGAAGCAGCATACTGTAGATGACATCATAAAATATGGTGACCACATACCACCAATTACTTTTTTACAAGTCAACAAGTGGAATTTAGATTTTCTGAGTAACAATAACTAGAAATGATGTGACACTAATCATCCTTTCTGTATACACTGTATTGGCATAATACATTATTTATATTAGTAGTAGTATTACTCATATTCATATTGATGCCATTCAGTATCTGCTACACATAGATTATACTATACTATACTATATAGACTATACTATACTATACTATACTCTATTTCTCCTTTTAGAAAATGCAGAATGACTGCATGCACAGGCCATTGTACTGTATAGTAGGCCATCCTCAGTCCTTTTGTGACTAGCAAATGTTCTATATTTTCCTGCACAATATGAGGGGGTGTTGGTAATTTTGGACCATGTGTACCAGCTGAGGAACATTTAAGTCATGCTCATTTTTGTGACATTTATGTTCAAACACGAGAAACATGTTTCCTATAATCAAAAGATGCAAGATCAGAATCTCTGGATTAATGTATAGTATGTCTATAACAAAGTACATTTACTAACTTTGGCCACTCCGAACCTCGGGAAGAAGGAAGAAAACACATCAAATCAATTATGACAAAGCGACTCCCCCATCTCCACCAAATGGAGCTCTCTGTATTTTCTGCAAAGAAAATTAAAAACACAGCTGAGTCCTGGAGCGCACATGTTCGGATAAAAAGAAAGGGTACGGGTCATCAAAGGTAAAAAATCAGCTTTGCTATCCTAAGCTGACATTGCTTTAATTGTATGAGAGTTCAAGAAATGAAGCTAGCTGCAGGAAATGTCATAAAAGCAAAAAACCCAAACATCTCCTGGAGCGATGACGTGCCGTATGGTACATCCATGTGATGGCTGCAGAAAAGCACTGAACCCAGGTGGGGCTGACCTTAAGGGTATGACCGTGTGGTCACAATGCATGTTCCCTCACACCCTGCCAATAACCCCCTGTCAAAACTCTTCCCACTAACTACCTGTTCCTTGGCATCACATATATATATCAATGGAGGAATGGTGCAGGGGGAGCAGCGTCTTACGCTAGGGCTGTTCAGATAAAAGATTTTATTAACTAACAAACAAGCAGGATGGCAGGGCAGTTATACTGTTCTGTAATAGTAGGTATGTAGTCCTACTCCCCTCTATTGCAGGTGTTTCTGCCAGAAACAAAAGTGCAGAGAGTAGCCTGTACCCATTTTCCTCTCCAATTGTCTCATGTTGGAGGCTTAGAGCAACACAGGTATCTGCCTATTACCTCCTATTGTGCCCTGGACCACCAGGGATCTCTCTATTCTGTTACTGCCCTAGACCACCAAGGCTGGTCCCTATTACCTCCTTTACTGCCCTATAACTTGAGAGATCTCCATATTACCTCCTTTACTTCCCTATAACTTGAGAGATCTCTCTATTAGCACCTTTACTGCCCTAGACAACCAGGGATCTTTCTTATACCTCAGTTACTACCCTGGACCACCAGGGATCTTCCTATTATCTCCGTTACTGCCCTAGACCACCAAGGATCTTCCCATTATCTTCGTTACTGCCCTAGACCACCAAGGATCTTCCTATTATCTTCGTTACTGCCCTAGACCACCAAGGATCTTCCTATTATCTTTGTTACTGCCCTAGACCACAGGGATCTTCCTATTATCTTTATTACTGCCCTAGACCACCAAGGATCTTCCTATTATCTCCGTTACTGCCCTAGACCACCAAGGATCTTCCTATTATCTTCGTTACTGCCCTAGACCACCAGGGATCTTCCTATTATCTTCGTTACTGCCCTAGACCACCAAGGATCTTCCTATTATCTTCGTTACTGCCCTAGACCACCAAGGATCTTCCTTTTATCTTCGTTACTGCCCTAGACCACCAGGGATCTTCCTATTATCTTCGTTACTGCCCTAGACCACCAAGGATCTTCCTATTATCTTCGTTACTGCCCTAGACCACCAAGGATCTTCCTATTATCTTCGTTACTGCCCTAGACCAACAAGGATCTTCCTATTATCTTCGTTACTGCCCTAGACCACCAGGGATCTTCCTATTATCTTCGTTACTGCCCTAGACCACCAGGGATCTTCCTATTATCTCCGTTACTGCCCTAGACCACCAAGGATCTTCCTATTATCTTCGTTACTGCCCTAGACTACCAGGGATCTTCCCATTATCTTTGTTACTGCCCTAGACCACCAGGGATCTCCCTATTATCTTCGTTACTGCCCTAGACCACCAGGGATCTTCCTATTATCTTCGTTACTGCCCTAGACCACCAAGGATCTTCCTATTATCTTCGTTACTGCCCTAGACCACCAGGGATCTCCCTATTATCTTCGTTACTGCCCTAGACCACCAGGGATCTTCCTATTATCTTCGTTACTGCCCTAGACCACCAGGGATCTTCCTATTATCTTCGTTACTGCCCTAGACCACCAGGGATCTTTCTATTACCTCCCTTACCGCCCTAGACCATGAGAGATCCGCCTATAAACACTTTTCCTGCCCTAGACCATCAGGGATGTGCATCACTGGCCAAGGTCACCAAAGATCATCCTATTAACTCTCTTACACCACCAGGAACCCTAGAACAGGAAAGAATCTGACCTTTACCCCTTCCTTTGCCATTTGTCCCCAAGAATCTGACTATCGATCACAATCCTCCAGAGCTGGTGCCAGTCTTCATTAATATCCCCAACATAGTATGCCTATTCTAAGAGAGATACACACCATTGGGGAATTTTTCAAACTTGCGCCAGTGTACTTCAGGAAAAAGCAGCAGATTTCCAACTTTTTCCTGACACCCTGCTTACCTGATGGCTGATCGGGGGACCTGGCAAGGAGGGGATGAGGCATAGCCTTCTCCCATGCTACATTTATCTACCATCTTAAGTAAATCCAGAGTGGGGTATGGGTGCGGAGGTTTATGTATGACTGCCGTACGGGTATGCCTTGATAAATTCCTCTCCATGTTCATGGATGAGTTTGTATAGAGCTGCAGTTTAAAACATGGCAGACACTGCAGTTTTTGTAAAATCACTGCAACAGCCCACATGACTGCTAATGCCGTATTCAAAGCTGAATAATTCCCCTTATTTTAGAGCAATGACCGTTGTTTTGAAATAAAGAACATAGCCTTTCTGTGTTTTCAATCTGTTTTGGTTGAAAAATACTAACCAAAATACTGAGCAAAAATACTGTATGGGAACATAGCCCAAAACTGTGTGTTGCTGGGATTGGTCAGCCCTGTTGCACTTCTAATCTTTGTCAACTAATCGATAAAGCCCCATTTAATATATCAAAATGAACCCACTTGTCATCTAACCTTTATGACATATTCTGTATGCACCGCATGCCTATTTTCTCCCACAGATTCTCCATATATCATAGTGCCCTTGTCTGTCCTGTCAGGTACAAGCCGGCTTTCAGATACAATGTAGAGGTTATTAGAAGCTTGTCTGACAACATACTGAACATTATCATGTCAAGTTTCTCTAGAAAATTAGCAGGATTTTTATGTTTAGTATTTTTATTAGATTTTTAAATAGAATGACATAGCTGCAATGCATAAGTCACATAAGGTTATGATCGGTGTTTCCTGATCATAAACTTGTGGCAAGTGAGCAGGGAATTTAAAGCAGGCAATGCTAAACAATAGCAACTATTGCCACTTTAGTTTATTCTTCCTTTTCTTGTTTTTAAATATCAAAAAATGTTTATCACTACGTCCAAAAATACTCTGGATTACATTGTACCGCTCCTGTTACATGTGAAGAATTCTGATCTTTGACCATACAGAGTAATCTCATATGTACTTTTTGGGTTGTACACCTGTTATATTTTCTTGTTCTTTTTATATATCAATACAAATAGTTAAAAAAATACCCACTATTTCTCCATTGCGCCAAATAGTTAGCCATATCTAGCAAGGGTAGTAAAGGGTTTATGGAAAAATTCTAGGGTGTAGGGCAGAGAAGGAGTTAATGTCAACAATGCCCTAGTGACCTATCAGCATCCCTGGTGATTCCAGTGTTGTCCAGGTTGCAACAGGAGGCAGAACACTGAGGATTCAGCTTCCTGTTACCTTCCTATACTGATGATAGAGATAAGTGCATGGAGGAAATAGAGAGGGTTCTTGTCTGTATGATATGGCAGAGTATTTAATAAATGTCCTGCTCAATATCTAAATGTGCCTATACAAGCGGTCTTTCAGCCAACAGTTTTCTCTCCCATCCTCCTTATACATATGAACATTCAGCAGAGCTGAACTCTCCTCTGTTCTCTATAGGGGGACAGGATAACCCGCAGCCAGACTGCTTTGGCAGCAGCTTATCTGTTGAAGAACAAGGAGGTTGGGAAGTGAAATTCCAACATACCTGACTCCTATCTCTATTGACTTCACCTGTCGATGAGGACTCAGGGGGCACCCATTCAGTGGGGGATTGGGACTTCATCTACTAAGTGAATGGAGCCTTCTGTGTGTTTTTGCCCTATATTTCCAAGCTTCCTTGGCCTATATGACAAACCTAGGACTTAAATAGGATAAGAACAGAGCCTGGCCATATACAGCAGATAAATGTTAGAGACCACCCTCTGATTTAAGCTTGAACAGCCAACCATCTAGAGTGTATGGGGGTCTTCATGCCCTATGTTTTTTTTCAGAGGGGACCTACTCTGCAATGGCTTACTCCCCTTCCTTCCCTTAACTTGGCTGCATAGTCAGGAGTGGTAGCATGTGATGTCTGTGGCAAAGATCATTTAAACAAAGTAATGGAATGCAAATAAAGCTAGGTGTGCCCTGCTGAGATTACAAGGCCATTGTTTGTCATGTATAAAGCCTATCATAAAGAAATGTTTATCGTGTGGTCTTGGTATTCCATTCCTTATGAGCAATAACCTAGGTTAACATAATGATGTGATCTAGAAAATACACAGCAGACACCAGTAACACGTGCAGCAATGCCGCTGAAAAAAAAAAATCTGCTAGCATAAAGACATGGCACATGACTATGAATTACTATCTATGAATAAAATCCAATCTCTAGCAGGAGAACATAGCTGAGAAATAGCTATTTTTAGATCCACCCTACCATAGCCTGATTATTGTTACAAATGTTCTCCCGCCGTTCCAGATACACAAAGCCGGTCCCTGCAAATGTAATTACAGGACTGATAGGCGGGCTACAAGACACAGCTTCCCATTGCTATTTCACACATCACCCCCAGTGTATAGGCATGGGTCCAATATTCTGTCCTTCAACCTTGACACTACATTTGTGACTAGGTGAATCCAGTATATACATAGTAACAGCTCCTTAGGACCACCAGTGTCTGTTTGTAAAAGACTTATTTTGGGAAGAATGGCTTAGGCATCTTAGTATCATTCTCGTGAAGGAATGTTCCCCAAAGAGAAGCGTTGAGGTCATTGCTGAGTCAGTCTGGCTGCCTGTGTTATCCTTGAAGATAACAAAGGAATCTTGACTAATATCATGTCCTTGTATATTAATGTAAACTCTTGGCAAACATTTGGGTTGCCTTTTTTTTAATTATTATTTTTGCGCATATAGTGTAAAAAGGGGAGGTCGCCATAATGCACATTACACGTGAACATGTATGTATTCTCGTGACCTTTTAAATTGTGTTTCATGGTTGGAGGAGTACAATGTGAGCTTACATAATGTGCTTGTAAGGCTGTAAGATTATCACTGGTTATGCTGGATCTGATGTATGTCTCTTCCTGTTTAGTGATGTGTGTAGACCCTGACTGGATGCTGCTGATGTCATGGCCTATTTACAACTGCATAGCATCACAGTATATAGTTGCCAGTTGTCTCTCCAAGCTGTCGCCTACAGAACCGCATGAGCCATTAATGTCATCTATAGCTTCTGCAGGGCAGTAGTGGCTAATACCCCTACATCTGCATGGTACCATATAGAATTCTTTATATTAGATCAATCATAAGAGGAAACAATAAATATATTAAATATAAACCTTTCTTACATAGAAAACCATAACAAAAACTGCACAAAGAAACACTCAAAATAAGGAGAGAACAGGATTTTCACTACCGTTCACACATTTAACATCCGGTTTTTCCACTAAAAAAAATACAACAGAAAACAACACATAATGATGTTAAATGTGAAATAGATAGATAGATAGATAGATAGATAGATAGATAGATAGATAGATAGATCTCTATCTATCTCTCTATCTCTATAGCTATCTTATATGGTGATACTACATTCTTTGTTATATACTGTAGCTATAGCTACAGGATCCGAGATAACATCATAGGATGATTAAAAAAAAATGAGGAGGGGAAAAGTAAGAAACATGATAAAAAGTCCAAAGTGGTCCCTGGGTAAATTAAGATGAACAGAGCATCCCCCAAGGTGTACTAAATTACTACTGCTGAAATGGTCATTTCGGAGACTTGCAGCTGAGACTTGTAAAGGTGGGTTATTAGTAAGTGATCATATGTGCTGAACCTGGGAAAGCTTCACTGGACTCATTTCTTAGGGTCCTATTTGAAGCCAAATGCAGGAACAGACTATAAACAGGGAACAGGTCATAAAGGAAAGACTGATATCTATCCTCTTTTCAAATCCATTCCTGGCTTTGGCTTCCAAAATCTGTCAGATAAATCTTTCTGTGTAAACTCACCATTAGGCATATATTGCCCCATGTAATAAAGACAATGATCAGTCGAAGAGCTGATCATTAGCTGATTGTTGTCTTCTATGACGTCACTTCTATGGTGGTTGGTCGGAATATAGCTCAGCCAGATGTTAAGTTGTCATGACGCCAGTGTCGGTTGGTCACAAAGGTGTGCTGGCACACCTGCTTTTATTTTAAAGGGGCTAGCTATATCCTTTCCCCTGTGGTCGGTAACCTGCTGGGATGTGAGGGGGTCCCTTGGGGACTTACCACGGTGGTTTGGAGTGGAGTTATGACCCACCCAGACTACTGGTTCCACCAGCCACAGAAAGGGGAGATGACCCAAGGAGAATGGGATGTAGTAGAAGTTCTGAGAAGTAGAGAGGGGGATGTCGAAAGAGTCCCAACCCAAGGTAGAAGTGTGCTCTGCCAGAACTTTAGAAGAAGAATAAGTAGAATACTTGAGAGTAAAGAGAATACGTGTGCCTGTGTTTTGACTCTTTGGTCTTTGCACCACCTATTGCCCACCAGGGTCGGGGGACCCATCCTAAAGGGTGACACAAGCCCTAGACCTTGTTACCTGGGATGAACAGAGTGGTCAGAATTTTCCGATTGCACCCGTGCTCCGAGATAGAGAAAAGTTGCTCTACTCTATCTGGATCGGTTCCTTTCTGCTGCATACTGTCCTGCTCTTTTAGACTGGTTCTCAGAGTGGGTTGGGGTGATCTCTGACTTGTCCTCTCTAAGAGTACGTTCAGCACTGCATAGTGTGTGGAAGTGCTGGTTTTCAAGAAAAAGTTCTAAAGTGTCTTGTGCATCCGTTCACTACAGAGACCAGAGTAAGACTGTCCACAGGGGACCTGGCAGGAGCCAGGGCCCTTCTCGGCTACTACAGGGACCGACCTGGCTTGCGTCCTTCCTCTACAAAAGCCAGAGTAATGGTGCGTTTACACGGAGAGATTTATCTGACAGATTTTTGAAGCCAAAACCAAGAACAGACTATAAACAGTGAGCAGATCATTAAGGAAAGACCGAGATTTCTTCTCTTCTCAAATCAATTCCTGGCTTTGGCTTCCAAAATCTGTCAGATAAATCTGTCTGTGTAAATGCACCATAAGACTCACTAAGGTTTGGCTACACTTCCTCTCCCTATGTGACTTCCTTCTACAGCAATTATAAGGTGTGCTGCAAGTGGGTGAGAAGAGAGTGTAAGAGAAAGAAAAGGATAGGGATAGGAGGAAAAGAGAAAGAACTCCCATTGGTGCACAGATCCTAAAACAATAACCCTTTAGTTACATCCATCCATACAACCCTTTAGTTACATAACCATTTAGTTACATACCACTTCTACTTTAGAGTACAGACTTTTGCAAAGGGTGTAAAGACTAGAAACACCCGTGGTGGGACGCCACATGTGCTTGGTTGCTGTTTAACGTGTATAGAAAATAATAAAGTTATATCCTTACCTGGCCATGCTTCCTGGTGTCCTTCTGCCTGTTCCCAGGTCAACAGAGCTGCCATTGACACTTGTGATAGGTTGCTCAGCCAATCACTGGCTGTGGCACTGTCCTGTCTCAAATCATGTCTGTCATTTCAAATACGGCATCAAAAGTGCCAGCTGCGTGAGCAGGAAATTATCAGAACAGGCTGAGGAACAACATAGGAATCTAAAGAGGTACTGTATTTTTTTTTTTTGGGGGGGGGGGGGGGGGTCAAAACTGTCTAAAGTATAAGTTGTCTTTGTCCATAACAACCAATCAATGCTCAACTTTAGCTATAACAGAGCTGTGTAAGAAATAAAAGTTGAGCTAGTATAATTGGGTATATTAAGTTGTTGAAGTTACTGATCCCTCTATCAAGTGTCCCTGTGTTCTGAATAGAGTGATACAATGTTGCAAAACTCCTCTTTTGACTGGCTTATCTCTTTGAGAACAAAAGGATATGACACTTGAAATCCAACATGGCTGATCCTTCTGTCTGGAAAGCCCCTCATAGTCAGTGGGGTCAGTCAACTTTTTCTAATGGCGGATGGCAGATGGTAGTCTTGCCATGAAGACATAAGAGATTCTGCAAAGTCACCTTAGTGAGGCTGGGTTCACACTACGTATATTTCAGTCAGTATTGTGGTCCTCATATTGCAACCAAAACCAGGACTGGATTAAAAACACAGAAAGGATCTGTTCACACAATGTTGAAATTGAGTGGATGGACGTAATTGAGTGGATGGCTGCCATTTAATGGCAAATATTTGCTGTTACTTTAAAATAACGGATGTTATATTGAAATAATGGCCGTTATTTACTGTTATATGGCGGCCATCCACTCAATTTCAACATTGCGTGAACAGATCCTTTCTGTGTTTTTAATCCAGTCCTGGTTTTGGTTGCAATATGAGGACCACAATACTGACTGAAATATACGTAGTGTTAACCCAGCCATAAAGTCATCCTGAATCAGAAGAAAGCATTTGAGAGAGAGAAAGACAGATGTAGCAGCATGTAAGAACATTAAGAAACCATGGTCAATGTATTTTGTCTACAGTGCATCAAGTTCCATACAAATTCATTTGAAAAATGTTATGACTTGTATAGGATCTGAGTGAAATATATATGCCACGTTCCATTGGAAATCACAATTTAAAACTATTCATTCTAATGGGCTTTTTTGTACAGGCCGATTGATTATCGCCCAGTGTAAAAGTGACAGCAATCAGCAGAGGAGGGAGAAAACAACCAATCCTCAGCTTATTGCATCTTTTGTGCCATGCTCAAATATATGGCTATTGGTCCCACATCTCCCTTGTATTTTATCCTTTATGATGAGCATTTTAATTTGTCAATGAATATGAAATCTAAATTCATAGTCTTGTAGATTGTCCCCTCTCCCGATGTACCAGTCTGTCTTAAATTAGCTTTGTAGGCATTTGCAAATTTGCCACATTCGCTTCACAAATTCGCTAAACATGGCGACCGCACATGTTAGTTTGCAGAACTGTCTTTTGGCGGTAGCAAGGGATTAACCATAATCCCTTGTGTCCGTCCAATCGGCTGCAAACCCCACTGTGATGTCAGCAACTGCCCCACCCCTCACCCTCTATATAGGGCGATTTGCTTTCTGGAGGCGGCTGGTCAGCTGTGTATAGTGGAGACCAGGGTGGATTGTGGGTGGTTTTCTGTGGGAGCAGTGAAGCCATTGTCCAGTATACCAAGTAACTGAGTAACTGTTGTTCATCATACCAAGTCACTGTGTGCTGGGTGTGCATTATAGGTAGAGATGAGCGAACCTTTCAAAAGTTCGTTCCGACTGGACTTCCGGATTTTTTTAAAAAGTTCGGTTCGACCGGATTTCGGATTTCTTCGGATTTCATAGTTTAAAGCATCTTTATGATACGGGGGTAGTGTATTTGGTTTAATTTAGGGCTCTACATGTCAGTAACATCATTATCTTTTTGATATCTCAAAGTCAAATTTTTTTTTTTTAGACTTAAATATTAATATAAATATTATTATTAGCAGTAGTGAACATGGAGGCCGCTCCTCTTAAAGCTATACCGACGTGACACAGGGGGTGGGCTAGTGCAACATCCCTGCTGGTTGGAGGTGTTTCGGTCATCATGGGAAAGCGCTTTTCCCGCCCGGGACACTTCCTGCTTTCTAAAATGGCGGCTGCCATTTTAGAAAGCAAGAAAAAAAAAATTCGCAGCGGACTTCCAAAAATCCGAATCCGACCGGACTCGGACTTTTGGGAAAATCCAACCCGGATCCCATACCGGCCGAACCGGTTCGCTCATCTCTAATTATAGGAAGTGACAGTGAACAGAGTGCCCATCTTGATAACTCACTGGGTGCTCATTTACCAATGTCCACTGCTGTCCTGGGAGAAAATTGATATTATGCTGCTGATCCACCAACGTCCACTACTGTCCATGGTGGAAACTGAATGATTGACAGGCTGATTGACATTTTTCAATTTTGACACTGTCACAGCAACATTTACTCTATAATAGTCACACAGTTGTAGTTACTATAGTTTTAATAAAAATGTGTTTGTATGCAATTTGCGAATATTCACCAACTTCGTGATTTGCTCATCTCTAATTACAATATTAGTTTGTGCCCCGCTAGGTTAATTTTAGTATAGGTTTCTTCAGCTCTATCAAGCTTTAGTTTTGATTGGGAAACAGAATTTTTGTAACAACTAGGGACAACTAGGTTATGTGGGTTGTTTCACATTTATCACTCTAACCCTGTTCAGATAAAAGTCATGGCAAAGTGTCAAAGCTAAATATATACTATGTATCATTTGCTATATGCCACCTTTATATTCTGCAATGCATTGATATGCTTTTCAGGATTTCATTTTTGTGTGTGTGTGACTATAAGCTCTTTTGTAGTGTAACATTATTACTGTAGAGGATTAACCATTCTATTCCATTACATAACATTACACACAAAGCTCTGCTGATTATTTCACAGCTCTCTGCACTAGTTCTGCCTCTTTAAAGGGATTGTATTCTGAGCGCAATATATGTAAATGAATGTATAGACATTGCACAGCATCAGAGAGTCAAACCTCTTTGGCTTCCTAAGCTCTCACAACCCATCTGCTTCTAGCCAGTGATGTAAATGTACCAGCTGTTTGTAAAGAACCACTCTGTGGAGTGCAGGAGGCTGGTCCCTTTACCTTACATCAGCCTGTTTCCCAGCATAAGTCACTGTCTCGCCATCCATGCTGGCTGCATTGTCTCTAAACCTTCCACATCTCTACCAATCTGACATCCAAATGAACTAATCCTCTTACAGGTCAATGATTTTTTCTCTCCAGCATTGCTTTAGTATGAAATTTCAATCAGATTCATGATGTGCTACATCTGATTTAACCAAGCAGCAAAACCATCTGAAAATAACACTTATCTATCATAGAAGCTGGAAGCCTTTTCTTGTAATAGCAGCAAAGAAATTGGTGAGGAGGAAGCCATATCCACGCTGTGCTCAAAATGAAGGCTCTTCTGTTATTGGTTCTACCTTGGCTAAGCCCTGCCAACTATATAGACAATATGGGCAATCTACATTTCCTCTATTCTGAACTGTGAGTACTCACAGTGAACCTTTATGTGTGTCTGTGTGTTCTGTCCACCTATGTGTCCGCACTTGACGGAGAATTATTGAAGGTAAAGTGTCTTTATACTCTATGTACATAGTAGGTCACAAAGTACAGACTTTTCGTATGTTAAAGGGAACCCCCTCCGCAATAAAATGTTTCAATGTGATCGTTGGTGTTTTGTACTGTACTTGTGGACCATTGATGCAAATACAAATTGATGTTGGCTAACAGAGAGTTAAAACGAAGGGGACTGTGTTAGTTTTAGTCATGTAGGATCTATATAGCAATAGTGTTGAGTGAGCATCTCTTTGCTCCTATCTATAAATTGAATGGAACTGCCCTGCATGCGTCTTCATTCATATGCTAGACCTTGACTATTGTGCACCAGTGAAATGCCTTAAGCAGTAGCGCAGTATTCATATTACTGTTTGCTTTTTATTTATTTTTACATATATATATATATATATATATATATATATATATATATATAATTTTTCCCCCTTATGTCTTTAAGACCCCTCATTTGTATTCTTGGGAATCAGAATCAGCATCCTTCTGTAGCAGAATCTTAGCATTTGCTCATGAATTAGCAATGAAAAAAAAAATCCTGTTTGCAGGCAGGGAGACGATCTATTTCTTCAGAGATTAACATGGATGAACTGCTAAATGTCCAGGATTTGTGTGAAATGCTTTTATGATACATTTACTTCTGTGTTTGCTTCAATAAGCACACATAATGTAGGCCACCATTGTAATAACCATACAATTGGGGACATGATGGATTAGCTCTGGTGACTGCAAACACTGGGTTAAAATGTCATTACAGAACACTTAGAATCCAGATCACAACTTGAGGTGAGTGTGCCCTGATGAAGCTGTCCCAACAATGAGCTGCTTGTAGTTTCTCCTAAGACTGTGCACATGGTTAATGATGAATTAATAGCTCAGTGATTGCTGCTGGTTTGGCTGACAGTGATGAGGTACATGCCATGAGGTACACTCTCCTGTAATGAATTCGCCGCCAAGTCTGAATCAACAGATATACCTTGTCACGTGTCCCTGTGTTTACATTTGGTGATCCTCAGTGGAAATGTGCGAGGAGCAGGCACCTATAGGTGTAACCTCTTTAATAATCCCACATCACAGACACAGATTAAGGTTATCCAGCGCACACAAGACTCAGCAGATTAGGAGATGAATGGCCTGTAAGGACCTTTGTAATTGAATTGTTCAATTACAAGAAACACCAAACCTAAAATGTACAGATTACAAAGGTAATGTCATAGAAAGAACTGCTATCAGTATGTAAATGTTTCTGGAGGAACACATAAGAAGTCACGGAGAAGACAGTTTGTGTACTTCCTGTCAGTAATCCCATTGGATTATATGGTTATCCTACACTAGTCAACCTTGTGGGATTATCCAGGAGTGGAAACCTCATAGGAAAGTATGCTACAAACCAAAGGTCTATACAGCAAGATCAAGCAAGACAGTACCCCCTGGAGAGGAAAAGATACCTGAGCAGCTACTTCAAAGGGGACCTGTCGATCTACAGGCAACATGTTATGGAGCTGGGGAGCTGAGCAGATTATAGGAAACGTTCTAGCACGCCTCCTCCATTCATTATGGAAATCTATGCTCATTCTGGTTATGTCATTGATCGGCAGTCTGCATATAGAACTGTAAATCCCTAAATTAGGACTGCCCACTTGACTACTTAGCCCAGAATGAGCGAGGATTTACATGTTATCCGTAAACTTTTCCCACAAAACAATTTATTAATCTGCTCAGATCCTTCTACTCTATAACAAGATGTTTGCGGATGGGACTGCATTTTTAATGTGACAAGATCTCTTTAATAACTCCTTACTCTTTGGCAGGGGAACCCTTTAAGGATGGAGACAGTTTTCATTTTTGTGCTTAAATTATATCTCCTTGTGTTTAAAAAGCCACTGCGCTTGCATATTTTCCCCTACAGACCCATATAAGCGCTTATTTTTTGCGACACCAATTATACTTTGCAAATACAGACTTAATTTTTCTATAAAATATGCTGCAAAACCAGAAAAAAATGTGTGAGCTGTCATTTTCTGTGCCATGATCTGATCTTTCTTTCGATACCTTGTTTGCGTATATGCGACTTTTGATCAGTTTTTATTACATTATTATTATTATATTTTTTTTTCTGGATTTGATGTAAACAATAATGTGCAATTTTGCATTTGGCAGGTTTTTGCACTTACGCAGTTTACCGTGCAAGATCAGGAATGTGATAATTCAATAGTATGGGCGATTACGCATGCAGCGATACCAAATATGTTTATTTATTTATTTTTATTTATAAAATTGGAGAGTGGGTGATTTAAGCTTTTATTAGGGGAGGGGATTTTTTCTTAATAAAAAAGTTTATTTATTTTTTTTACATATAGCAATTAGAAGTCCCCAGAGGGACTTCTATATACACAGCACTGATCTGCTATTGAGATCAATGCTGTGTATATAACAGAGCACTGATCTATCAGATCAGTGCTTTATTACTCTGGAATAATTCAAATGAGACGTACCTCCGCACCTGCCCGAACTCGGCTGAATCAATTAGGGGTTGGTTGGTTGGTTGGTTAGGTCCAATCACCTGGGCACACTGGGACGGTGCTCAGCAAACTTGAAAAAAGTCTCTGAATGTGATATCAAAGGAATAAAAGTAATGCGGCACATGTCCGTGTGCCGCATTACTTTTATTCCTTTGATATCACTTTATTACTCTGGTCTGCAGCATACCAGATACATGGATTGCCTAACCGGGGTGAGCATCATTCTGATGCTGAGCCCCGGACGGCTCAGTAGAAGGGATTTCCCCTCTGCAATTGCATCACAGGGGGAAGATTCCCCCACTAGACACGAGGGAGAGGAGGCCAAGGACTATTTAAATGCAGCTGTCAGCTTTGACAGCTGCATTTAAATAGTTAATTAGCCATGAGTGGCGATCGGCCGCGCCGGCTAATACCTGCACTCCCCGGCTGCACATAGCAACCGTGGCTGCAGAGGGGGCTCACGCCGGGAGCCCTCTCTGTTTACCCTTAATGGCTGCATGACGAGTATACTCGTCATACGTTGTTAAGGGATTAAAAAGAGATTTTAGATATTCACAATTTCATATAAGCATACATCTCAATACAAACATTTTAGGGGTATAAATTACATGCTATAGAGTCAGAACCAACAATTAAGTAAATGTATTGATACAAGTCTATTAAAGGGGTGCTGTTGACAGCAAGTTATACTGATCTGTAAATCACTGCTATTTTAAAATCTCAAGTCTACCAGTACTTATCAGCTGCTGTAGTTCCTGCAGGAAGTGCTGTATTCTTTCCAGTCTGACACGGTACTCTCTGCTGCTACTCTGACAGGAACTGTCCAGAGCAGTAGCAGATCCCAATAGAAAACCTCTCCTGCTCTGGACAGCTCCTGACATGGACAGAGGTGGCAGCAGAGAGCACTGAAGACTTGGGATTTTTACATAGAAGTAAATTACAAATCACTGGACCTTACCTCAGTAGGTACTAAGTATGACCATACAATATCTCATGCATGCCCCCTTGCATCCTCAAACACAACATGGCCAATGTTCTCACCTTTCAGTATTTTCGCTTTCTCCCCTACCAGAAATAATGTGAAATACCTTCCACTGGATTTCCTTTCTAAATACCATCATTCCACATTTCTTGGATGCCTGTTACACAGTCAGTGATAGTTTGCATACTTGTTGCAGAATTTTGGTTGCAGGATATGGGTTGATATTTCGCAATAGTACTGTTAGTGAATAGGGCTTTAATAAACTCCAATCACTCATAGTATTTAAAGGAGTACTCCGGAAACAAAATGGTTTTCAAATCAGTTGGTGTAAGTTATACAGATTTGTAGATTACTTCTATTTGAAAAGCTAAAGTCATCCAGTACTTATCAGCTGCTTTATGTCCTGCATGAAATGGTGTATTTTTTCCAGTCTGACATAGTGCTCTCTGCTGCCACTTCTGTCCATGAATGGAACTGTCCAGAGCAGTAACAAATCCCCATAGAAAACCTCTGCTCTGCTGCTTTGAACAGTTCCTGTCATAGACAGAGGTGGCAGCATAGAGACCTGTGTCAGCCTGGATGGCTTGAGATTTTCAAATAAAGGAAATTAACTAGACTGTATAACTTTAGGAAAGGGCGAGTTGGCAGTACTAACCTAGCAAAGCACTTGGTTTGCTTATCAGACGTCTGCCTTCGAACTCCGTGCCCCTTCAGGTGCCTGAAAAAGCTAGATCCAGTCCTGGGAAATTTAGCAAGAGTCTAGCATTTAGAGTCTAGAATTTAGAGTCTAGCAAAGCGCTTCATTAGTACTGTTAATTCTCTCACCCCTATTTCTGACACAAGTTTATTTGAAAAAAAAAAAAAAAATCTCCTTAACATCCCTTTTAAAATATGCTGTGGATTAGATTGTGTTGCCGATTTTTAAATTCACAGCATGTCCTATCTGTTGCTGATTTGTGGGAATTGTGGATTTTTGAAAGTATTTTACCCAATATGTGTAAAATATTTCTTACAAAGCATTTATACACCTAGAGCACAATGTCCTTATAATTTCCAATATTCAACTAAATAAACATTTATTATAACATTTCAAAATTCTCAAAGAAGTACTGGATTTACAGTAATGGATTTAGTTTATTTTGTATAATCTTGAAGACAATATCCGAAGTATAGGGAAAGACTGAAGCGTTATTACAGCCATCTGGCATACCATCAGAGCATTCCTCTACTGTAATGTATTGGAACATGTTCTCCTTAGAGACCAGAGATGACATTATATAATCACTTATGTGTTTACCAACAGTAGCACTTACTACTACATTTTTTCTTATTTCACATTTTACAACTTTTACATTTTTACAACTTTCTGGAGAGATTAAAAAAAAAAAAAAAAAAGGTCACACAGCCCAAAGGACTTTGCTATAAAACATAAAGGGTGCTGCAATGTTAGAAGACACTATGGGATAACTGGCATCTGTCCAGTAGGGGATTTTTCCTTACCCTGGATCAAGACAGGAGTATTATAGTTGGACTTAATGGACCTTTTTGTATTTTTTTTTTTTAGTCTTATTAACTATGTAACTACTCTATGTAAGGTGAACTTTAGATCATGATGTAAGATAATAATGCTCGCATTGTATATTTTGCAGTCATATGCCATTTAAAAAGTTGCGTTGTACCATTACCATTAACAATTAAAGGACTCCATACACTTTATACTTCTGTCGGCTGAAACTGCCGCTCGCAGGCCGTCAGTATAAAATAGGACGGAAGAGATGACTGTTGGCCGACCAATCATAAACGAAATCATAAACATTTTCAATAACTAATGGGGAAACAATAATTCAGCTGTAAATTATCTTTCCCGCCGTTCCACATCCTCTTCATGCAAAGCAATTTTCAGCATGGCCAAGCATTCCAGTATTCTCTATAAGAAGGGTTAAGCCGCAGTCAGAGTGCTCTGGCTGCGGCCTATCTCTCCCAGAACACAGACAGGGGTCATGATCTTCCTTGATGCCGGACTCCTTTCTCCATTGATCATCTGTCGATGGTAGGTCAGGAGAGCCCCATAGACCTTATACTGATGGCTAAACCCACCATGAGTGGCTTGTACAGACGAAGAAAGTATAAAGGTGGTTGGGGACCTTAACTTTAAAGGCCCTATTATACCAGGCTATTATCTGCCAAACAAGCTAATATCACCCTGTGTAATAGGACCAGCAATCGGCCATAAAACAGGCAAATATTCATTTATTGCCCAATTGTGTCATTGTCATTCATAGGCTGCTCGTCGTTCTGCGTAACAGGGCATGTGCGCTAACAGAACCACAGAAGTAAAAGGCCGCCCAAAGACCTAGTGATCATTCATATGATCTTGACCATCTCATACCGAGTGGTGTAATAGGCTCAGTAAATAAACATTAATCTATTAGATCAGCAACTAAAGGCCCTATCACAGAGGGAGATGTTTAGGAGTGAGCGAGCGCCGACCTGTCAGGTCAGTGCTCGTTTGCTCATCGTTCCCCACACACTGCTGGGGCTGTTACTTGTGCTAATGGCGAGCGGGTAAGAGTGGGGGGCTGCGAGGAGCTGCGAGAGGGACCCAGCAGACCATTGCTATCATTCTATTTTTTTTCAACATGTTGAAAGACAAGGTTTAGCCGACATTGTGCATTTCGACTGATCTTTGCCTTTTAACAGGAGCTATTACACCAAGTAGTTATCGCCAGTAATGGCTAAATATGGCCGATAATCACTTGGTGCAATAGGGCCTTAAGAGTCAAGGGTTAGGCAGAGTAATGCAGCCCTAACTGCCTTTGGTATTGGTCCCAAAGGGTTATAGGAATGTATATGACATAGGTTGGGTAAGCAGTGAGGCTTATCAGCGGCAAATAACATTTTTCTTCAGTCCCGTTAAGATATTCTAGAGCACTAACACTGTAAAACTGCTCAGCAACATCCTGTAAAAAATCATCTGAAATGTTGACATCAGATATGTGCTATTTCCAAACTCTCTTCCTCTGCTTGTCCTAGAACCACAAGCAAACCTAATTATCTGTCAGTAAGAAAGCAGTTCCAGCTGCTCGTGTTGTGGCACATAGACTTCATTTGTGCAACTTTTATATTCCCTCCTTTAATTGCACGGGTAGACCTTAGTTCAGGTTGATATTTTCATCATGTCTAGTACTTTGCTAAGTCTATGTGCATGGGAACACTCTGAGACTAAGTTTTAGGACCTTGTTCTGAAGTCATCCTATTAAAGATGACTTTGCTTCTATCCGGAGTGTGTGGGAGGAGACCCTGCACTTCTTTCCCTATAAAACAACCACTGGATAAGGCTCCCTATCTTACTAGCTTATCTGAGTAACAGCATTGCTTTGAGTTCATATGCACTATAATAATCCAGTGTTTTTGTAGGAATGTCTATAAATCAGACATGATGAAGCTAAACATGGGATAAAATACAGTATAGAGATTAATCACCTTTAACAAGACCAGGAAGGATAACAAAGAGTGTAAAAATATTGAGGTAGCCTACAAGACTTTTCCCATTTGAGCAATTCGCCTTGCTTCTGAAAATCAATAAATCAAGCCCCCAAAGCTACAGTATGTGTTCCACAATAAGATGACCTTGCAGTGTCACTTACTATAATTCCTCAGCTCTGCTCATTGGAAATATACCATTTATCTAGGTTCTGCCATATTAATATAGCATATATTTGAAAGCATGGCAGTCAGCAGAAAAGGCCATCTAGGCTGTCTTCTTTCAGTATATGTTCTGATCTTTCCACCAACTAACCTCAGATTTGGTCCCCTTGTTCTTGTATTGTTTTGAAGCCTAAGTACACTTTATTCATTGATTTGTGTGTAGAGATGAGCGAATACTATTCGATCGAGTAGGTATTCGAAAGATTCTAATACAATGTAGTTTGTCGAATATGCGGCAAACATTCAAAAGCCCTACCATCTCACTTGGCGCTTTTTTTAATCCAATCACCATGCAGGGAGGCCTTAAGGGACCCTGGGAGTACGTGCGCAGCGCAAAAACTGCGTCTGCCCTCATTGGATGGCTGAACCACATGACCTCGAATATTTAGGACTTGACTTCTGCCTCTCGACCCCAGATGTGCTTTCAACCTAGTCAGGGAGAGTTATTCGAGCAGGGAGAGAGAGGTTTTAGTAGCGTTTTGGTTAGGCAGGATTACTACAGAACCCAAAAGTCCTTTTCAGGGCTAAGATCCAGCAAAAAAGTCATCTCTGGAGTCTGCATTCAAAGCACTTCTCAGTGCTAAGAAATAGATGATATAACAGCAGCAGCATCAGCTGTATTCATTCCAGTACCCAGGGCTGTATTAACAGCTGCTGCTGCTGCCCTAGGCACTAAACCTGAAGACGCCCCATCTTCACGCACCTATTGGCGATACCAGACCTGACCAATACCACCATACCCCCCACCCCCCTGGAAAAGACACCAGATTTACTGGCAAGTCTGAAACTAAAAAAATAAAAACAAAAAAAATAGTTTTTTTCTGTCCCCCCGCTCCCTGGTGCTGCCCCCCTGCAAGGTGCTGCCCTAGGCACCGGACCACGGGTGTCTAGTGGTAAATACGGCCCTGCCAGTACCTTGTGTGTACAAGTGACTTATAGTGTCCCTGGTTTAGCCCACTAAGGGCAAGTTAACCTTATACCTATTGTGCCAGTAGCCCAGTAAAAGGCAAGTAAAACCTATTGTGCTAGTTGCCCAGTAAAAGGCAAGTGATACCTATTGTGCCAGTAGCCCAGTAAAAGGTAAGTAAAACCTATTGTGCTAGTTGCCCAGTAAAAGGCAAGTGATACCTATTGTGCCAGTTGCCCAGTAAAAGGAAAGTGATACCTATTGTGCCAGTATCCCAGTAAAACGCACGTGATACCTATTGTTCCAGTAGCCCACAAAAAGGCACGTCATACATACTGTTCCAGTAACATTCGTATAGCATGATGCATGATACGCGCGAATAACATGTCGCTCTACAGACGCACATTGGAATCATGTATGTAACGCTGCTCAAGAAATACGAACAAAATGTGTGAACATTGCCGTAAAGCGTTCACAAATATTTTTCCTTTGCGACTGCGGAGAGTGGCATTATACTGCGATTTTGGGGTGTTGGGTGCACCCAGACATGCTCCCCCTAATGTCCCAGTGTCATTCCGGAGGTGTTCGCATCGTTTAGGGAGGTTTCATGGAGGACTTGGTGACCTCCAAGTGGTCAAATTTTGATTTCCAAGTGCCGAGAATTTTTTTTCCCATAGACTATAATGGGATCGAATATTCGTTCGAATAGTCGAATCTCTGTGCCTATTTGATTAGAATTCTCGAAAGTCACTACTCGCTCATCTCTATTTGTGTGTAAAATATAATTTCCGTCGGAAGGTCATAGTACATAGAAACCGTATAAGATCTCTCTGTGACAGTAGCACCAGAAAATTCTGCAGCACTTTACAATACAGAGAGTACACATTTAGACAAAATTAGATGTTACATAGTAAACTAATTAAAAGCTCAAATAAGAGAAATCACAAAAGCTTACAATCTATGAACAAAAGGCCACTCCACCTGGTTAACATTAATTGATTAACCAACCTGAATAAAATAGAGAATTTCTAAATTTACAATTTCCAAATGAATACATTATTATTAGAATTCCACCTCCAATTTCCATAAGCTTTGCATAAATTCAATAACACAAGTTAATTAAAAAAGTATAATATTTACAGCTCTCTTTACATATTGGGTGTCTTTTCTGCTCTCCCCCACTTTATTCATTGCAAAAAGTGCACAAGTCTCATGATGGATCAGCTCACTAAACGATCAGGTTATAGCTGCCCATAGAAGTCTATGGAGAGGAGAGGGAGGAGGATGGGGAGTGACTGGAAAAACATACAGAAAAACCACAAGGTGAGGCTCCAGAAGGCTTTTACAGGTTACACTGCTCAGTGCTTCTCTATGTTGTCCTCCATATAGTGGAACAAGATCCCCTTTTTCTGTGTTTGCATAGTGCATTTGAGACACTATAGAGGTTAGGCACCACCAACTAACTAAAGTATAACAAAAATTACAAATGACACGCAGAAGAGAAAACTGGTGAAAAATGCCATATACAAGTTATCCAATGTCAAGAATAGTTTTACTCCTCATGTACACATACATGGCACCTTACCTGAAAGTTCAGGTATACTTTGTATAGCTAATGTTTTAAAGCTAACAAGCAGGCCTAAGGGTCATTTCCAGTTCCCTGCTATTAGCCTGTTTATCCTTTGACAGATCTAGGTAGCTGGGGCAATATTCTGTAGTCTTCTAAGCAGTCATGGGGGGTTTGACATGGCCTACAGCTATTCATATGTATTATCGGAAAGACGACAGCCCCCTATGCTTACTTTGATGTAGCCTGTTTGTAAATAATGGCAGTTCTCTCCTCTGCAAGGATCCAGTACTTTGTTATAAGATTACAAAACATGAAAAGGAAATGGTGACCACATGTTTCTTCCATGCCACAGCAAAGAATAACAACCCCTTTGAGTATTTTGAAACTTCAAATTTTGTTGAAAAGCAAAGCTTACGTTTTACTCTGTATATGACTTATATTGCTGCCTACCATTTGAATGCACAGAAAATTTTAAGTAAATCTGTCACCCCCTGACTACCTATCATGCTGGTAGCACCACTGGATAGCTACCAATAAAAGCACTCAGAATATACTTTGTTGCCTGTGTCTGTGTTTTTATTTTCAATGTATACAATACAGTAATGCGTAGAGGTGCTTGGGCCCGGAAACAATAGGCTTTGCCTCTTTTTCATTATTCACACAAATAAAGGTTTTTTTTATGAATATAAAAAACAGATATGGACAACAATGGTATAAATGTTTTTGTAGTGATATTCATCCAGTGGTGCAACCAACTTGGCAAACTGTGTGGTGCTGGTCAATGTCTCAGTTGGTGTCTGCCCTTGGGGACCCCATCGATCCTGTACATCAAGTTCTTCAATTTCTATTTCTCCATCTCACCTAGATCATCATGAAGACTTTTGACTTGACTCTGGTTTTGACTTGTCTGCAGATTTTTCTGCCCCCCAATGAAGCATTACAGAAATCGTATATACAAAGTATCAGAGTGCTGTGAACCACCATTATCAGGCCATTGTGGGCCATCAGGGAGCTGACGATTACCTTAAAAGTTTTGTTTTAAAAGGAATGTACTATCAGGTACATCACTTTTTCCCCCTTACACGTGAGCTGATCGGTGGCACAGGGTTCCTGGTGGCGCTGTCCTTTTTTTGAAATGCCGCCCAGTTCGTGCACTCAAAGCTTTTTTTTGCCATGCACTGGCCTGGCTCTATGCACTGAAAGTGGGCCCTCCGCTACCAAGTGTGACCATATCCCCTCCCCTCTGTGACGCGACTCCATTAATTCTAATGAAGCCATGTCAAAGAGAAGAAGGCATATGGTCCCCCGGGGGCAGTGGGCTATTCCTGAGTGCACAGATGTGGGCAGGTGCATGGCAAGAGAAAGTCACTGAGCGTGGGAACTGGGCAGAGTTTTAAAAAAAAAGGACAGCGCCACCAGGATCCCTGTGCCAATTGGATCATGTTGGAAAAAAAAAAAGACAATGTACCTGATAGTACATTCACTTTAAAGCTTCAACAAATGGTACTGCAATAGAAGAACATGTAGTAGTTACACAGCGCTTCTACAGGCCCAAAGGAGACAATGGAATGAAGATTTTTTTCTAACCATTAATGTTAATATTAATAATGTGATACATGTCTTAATCATATTGTTTAGTCTATCTCTTGCGGTTAAAAACATCCGGCCTTAAATCTTCCATTTTAAGTAGTTGTTTTAAACCTAGAATGAAAGGAATTTCCTACTGGAGCTGTAAGAATATTGCATTTTGGAAAGCTGGTCAGTTTAACTGGATTAGACATCTGCAAAGGCATGCTGTTCTCTTCATATTTACAGAAAGTGAACGGGATTTGTTTTCAATATGTCTGGATTCAGTCTGTCAGCACTTTTAATACGAACTATTTGTTGCAACATGGAGGACGCAAGCACCAATGTCCCTGTAGACGCCATCATGTTTACTACTGATGCCCTTAGGTCACCAATAACTCCTTAGATGAAGTGAGTGATTTCTTCAGCATATACAAATACAGTTAATGGTCTTGAAGAGGAAGTAAGATGGACATTTGAGTCATTTTGGCACAGTATTTGTCTCGTGCTGTCTGTGTTGCTCAGGAGACGTTGACAATCTTCCCCCACAAACTGCAGTTATTGTCCTAAAAAATTACTTTTAAAATTGCAGCCCTGTGTCAAATTGGTGTGGCCTAGAGTGTCTGTGCATTAGACTTGCACCCTCTCTCTGTCCCTCCTCCCCGCCCTCCTCCTCAATAGGAATACTCCAGGCAGGAATTCTCCTAACTATCCCTTGTCTGAACACTGCACATGTGCTGGATCGTTAAGGCCCATGTGCAGTGTTCAGAGAAGTGATGAATAGTAGAAATCCTGCCTGGAGCATTCCTAATGATGAAGACGACGAAGGAGGGACGGAGAGGCGGTGCAGGTCTAGGGCACAGACACTCTGGCCCATGCCAATTTGACACAGGGCTGCAAGTTTAAAAGTAGTTTTTATAGGACAATAACTGCATCACCTGCCGAACGGACCCCAGGACAGATTTTGGATTAAAAGCAGCAAATCTGAAGGTCCAAGCAGTTGGGGGGGGGGCAGATTATGGGTACAGAGTCGCTTTAAGTTTTGGCGTGATGACATGAAGAGAGGCCACCACGACAAGCTCGGGTAAGAAAGATCACCATATTAAAGTGACTGTACCACCAGGCCCAGGCTGAAGCACTGGAGGCGGGCCGACCCACCCTCAGTGGGAAGAAACTCCAGCCCCTCCATGACGTGACTCCATTAGAATCAAAAGAACCCTATCGTAGAGGGGCTAGGGTTTCCTCCCACTAAGGGTGGGTCGGCCCGCCTCCAGGGCTTCAGCCTGGGCCTGGTGGTACAGTCACTTTAAAGCTATAAACTCGACGAGCCCAAAACGTTCTGAATATGAAATCCAATATTCAACCTCAAAGTCATATTCAAAGGAGTCCTGGAAAATCAGATCTATGCTGCTCTTTGCAAGGTCAAAGCCCTTAGAAACAGCCTTAGCTCTCCTTCTGCCTATATGATATGAAGGGATGCAAGTGACATAGTGAATTCCTTTTTCTGGTTAACAAAGTGGCTTTGAAAGGTCTGAGAAGGGTGAAAATAGATTTTGTCCCTGCAGAGTTAATGTTCTGCTTCAGTCTGGAGAGCCATGGGTGGCTAGGTTTTATGAAGTACAGTATGATTTAGTTAGCTAAAATGTTATATGTTATGCTGATATACATTCATTTCAAGAGGCTCCATACGCACAACCAGTGAAGTGTATTGCACTGTTGGTCACGGTTAGGCTTCACTGATAATTTCTATTTCCTTACACATTAGGGTGCCTTGACACTAGTTGGTTTTTATAAAGGTTTTGATGTCGAAACTATAAGGGGGTCAAAAACCAGAGAAGAGTAAAATCTTTTGTGTATAATTCCACTCCCTTACTATCCACTCCTTGCTTTGGCTATAATATAGGTACATTTTGGCATCCATATCAGTGTCCTACTGCCCCATCAAGACACAGAATTCCCTAATGGGCCTTGACTTTGAAACAGTAATGGGTTTCAATTATTCAGTAGAAGACGACCTCTGGAACCTGTCACTTGGGTCTCTTTCTTATGGGCATAAAAAAAACGTCTTAAACCAGTGCTTCTCAAACTCTGAGGCGCCCCATAGTGAGGCCGAACTGGGGAGCCAGTTTTCACAAAGGTAACTATGATCTGCACAGTCCTCCAAAATCTCCATTTAAGCAACATTATTTATTTATTTTGTAAGATGGGTGATGGGTGAAAGGTAGCCCTAGCATTATTTTCAGCTTTTAAATAGACGTCCACCAAAGATGGTGAGGCCCGGCATCCTCTTGGTCAGTCTGGTGAGGCCCAGACATTGCCTTGGTCTGTTGGGAGAGGCTCCAGTAGAAATAGTTTGAAAAGCACCGTCTTACACCATAATTTATGTTTTGTGTGGGCACTATTAAAAGTGGAGGTTACATGTTCTGTATAAATGGAGAGAGCTTCATGATCAACCCTAGTTCAACAGTGGTCTGTATTATGGCCACAAGTCCTGGTCCATCTGTGTGTTCAATGACCTATACTGACAACTTCATAGTGATCTGTGATCATGTCAGTTTGGGACATTAGACCCACAATCTGGCTGGGATATACATATGCTTCATATATATGGATCTAGAAATGTAGTCTTAATTAAGTCTATACAATACACCTAGTTATATTAATTGAAGGGGTACTCCGGCGAAAATAGTTTTCTTTCAAATCAACTGGTTTCAGAAAGTTATACAGATTTGTAAATTACTTGTATTTAAAAATGTTCCCATATTTATCAGCTGCTGTAAGTCCTGCAGGAAATTGTGTTTTCTTTTCAGCTTGACATAGTGCTCTCTGTTGCCACCTCTGTCCATGACAGGAACTGTCCAGAGCAGCAGCAAATCCCCTTAGAAAACCTCCCCTGCTCTGGTTCCTGTCTCGGACTGGGATGGCAGCAGATAGCACTGTGTTAGACTAAGAAGAAAACACCACTTCCTGCAGGACATAAAGCAGCTGATAAGTATGGGAAGCCTTGAGATTTTTGAATAGAAGTAAATTACAAATCTATATGATTTTCAGAAACCAGTTGATATGAAAGAAAGATTTTCGCCAGAGTATCCCTTTAATACTAACATGGTGTATGGTATGGTATTACATATCCTTACAGCATAGACAAGAGTTGTAAGTATCCTAGCCTTTAGCTCAGATTATCTATGGGAAAAGCAGCAGATGTCTCATACAGTGATGAGTAATGGCTCATGCACACGAATTAGCTCGTACATAAGGAATTTTTGTGAAATATGCCACAATTTTCTTTTTATAGTACAAAAAGAATTGTATATGCCTCTGTATGAAACCAAGGAAATTACTGAATCCATTGTAAAATATCTATTAAGCTGTGTATTTAGTTCTTATTGGTTGGTCATGTTAGTTTCTTGGCTTTCTGACAAAAACTGACCATGTTTGTCACTGTTGGAAGATCCTTCATATATGAATGAATAGCTTCCAGCCAGAGAACCAACGTCTTGGAAAATCTGTGTATGTTTGTTTTGCTCACTAATTTTCCTTTTCCTTTACATCTAAATAGTAATAATTATTTACCCTTAACCTCTTGGCCCCGTGGCTAGGTTTGGCAGAAACTTTTTCCATTTTTCATCCCTGCCTTCCAGGAACCATGATTTTTATTCTTCTGTAAACATGCTCATAGAATGGCTTCTTTATTACAAGTCAATTTGGTTTTTTTTCTTTGCTTTGTTTGTTATGGTATCCACAAACATATCAACTTTATTCTGTGCATCAGTTTCATTATTGGGGTATCAACTATATAAAGTTTTAGTTATGTTTGGCTAGAAAAAGACTTGAGAAATGTTGCTACAGTTATGAAATGTACTACATTGAGTTATTCTGTGGATATCGATAAATAAACAATAAAGTGGAACTATCAAAGGGTTTTAGTTGATTAAAGGAAGTGCATGTTTTTATAGGTCTTCTCTCATAGATAGCTTTCTTTTTATTATTGAAATGAGCTCCAAAAGCCCAGGGAGTGTTCCACCTGAATGCAAAAGCCCCACTTTGTAAATTATAACCTTGCTTCCAGCTGCTTGATTAACATCCACTAGGCTTTACTTTCAACTATTTCTCCTGAGATGAAATCCTACATAAGTGCTCTGCAAACCAAACATGCGCATGCATGGTTCTCTAAACTTCTCTTAACTGCCTCTAGCGCTTATCTGAGCAGTCGAAAGCCCAAGCAGAGACCAGTTGTTGAGGCTTCTGGGAGAATCTCAGCTCCCACGAGGAGTTAAAAGTAAAGCTTAGTGGAAATCGATCAAGCAGCTGAAGGCTTATAGAAGTGAGTATAGGGGCATTGCGGGCAGGCTGTGGGATGTATACAGCTGGGCTTTTGGCCCAGTCCAGGGAGGAAATTTTTTAGCTTATTTCCATATTATTAAAAAGACTGCTATCTTTGCAATGGCAGACTCAATCTGTACAAATAAGGTATGCATGAAATCAGGCTGTGAATCAGGCCTTATACAACCGAAAACCCTGTGAAAGGTCAACGTTAATCACTGAAGCATTGAAATCGACTTTGGTGTGCTGGCTCATTTCTAAGTTTGGCCCTATAAAATAAAACATGGTAGACCATCATTTTAGCTAAGGTTTTATAAAGGTCAGATTCTTCTCTAATGATTTCCTATATACTTCGCATACCAGCATCAAGCATAATCATGTTTTAAATTATGAATGCAGTGCGCAGGATTTACCGGTTTGTACACAAACAAGGTCTGTGTGCAAAATGTGAGAGGTGGCTTCACTGTTCAATTTCTTTCCTTAGGTTCTGGGGTTTTGAAGAGGAAAGTCAGGAGAGTCCCATACACATTAGATGGTTGGCTGTTCTGACCAATATTAACGATTGTATTTACAGCAACATTTGTTTCTTACTTTCATAGTCCCTTCTCTTTCAGTCTTCAAAGGGGTAGAACAAGCAAAAAAAAATTTTAAGAGCAGTAATATTTTTAGTTTTACTTTATGAGCATCAGGTTATCGGGATCACATTACATTATAGGGCTTGGTTCACACTACGTATATTTCAGTCAGTATTGTGGTCCTCATATTGCAACCAAAACCAGGATTGGATTAAAAACACAGAAAGGATCTGTTCACACAATGGTGAAATTGAGTGGATGGCCGCCATAAAACAGTAAATAACTGCCATTATTTCAACATAACAGTCATTGTTTTAAAATAACAGCAAATATTTACCATTAAATGGCGGCCATCCACTCAATTTCAACATTGTGTGAACAGATCCTTTCTGTGTTTTTAATCCACTCCTGGTTTTGGTTGCAATATGAGAACCACAATACTGACTGAAATATACGTAGTGTGAACCCAGCCTAAAATAGTAAGAATATATTTATTACATCATTTGAGTCTAAACAAAGTATTTTGATGACAGATGGAATGTCATTTTTAAATAAGCCTTGAAGCTTCATGTTCTAATCATTTTGTAAAGCATGCAGAAATGAATGTATACTGAATAGTAATTACTAGTCGTGAGTTAGTTTGCAGCCCACGTAAATCCCTAGCTGTGAAAGAAAACCTGAACACATGACAAACAATGAATGCAGAGAAGTGAGAATTGTCAGGAACGTATAGACGGATGCAGTGCTATCGATATATGTGTGACTGTTACATAATCAGCTTTAAAGTCTCTTTTTTGTAAAGTTTTCTGATGCCCCAAGAACTGACAGTCTGTTTTGATGTTCCTCAATGTCAAATAAAACAATCTCCAAAGTATAACTACAGACACTTGCTAGCATTTCTAAAAACTTTCTAGTAAAGCCATTGGGGGAGATTTATCAAAGGGTGTAAAATTTAGACTGGTGCAAACTACCCACAGCAACCAATCACAGCTCAGCTTTAGGCAGTGCTGAAAGGAAAGAGGAGCTGTGATTGGTTGCTGTGGGCAGTTTGCACCAGTCTAAATCTTACACCCTTTGATAAATCTCCCCCATTGCCTATAACGGTAATACCTAATATATAGACGTTAGTCAAGATGGACTATCTATCTAAACTCCAGCTGTTCCAGAGGAAGAGTAAACGCCCTCATGAGCCAGGGCTACTAATGAAGTCCAATGCTCATAAAGTGTAGGGCCAAATGACAATCCGTGAGGGACTCCAAGGAATGGGGATACCACAACTGCAGGGGTACATCGATAGTTAAGGTTCTTCTTCCCAGAAGAAATCCTTTGAAAGTGGATGGACATTTAGTGAAGTTCATTTATAGAACCAAGAAAATACATGACTTCATTTAGGAGTTCCAACTTAACATGCCTTAGGGCCAGTTTACACAGAGCAATAGCAGTTGAATTCCGCCTGCCTCAGTGTGACACTGTTTCTCTATGGCAGGGCTTGTACGTTTCTGCCGCTCTCCGCTCAAAGAATTGACATATCGATTTTTTGAGCGGAGGCGTGCGAGCCCTCCCATAGAGAAACAGTGTCACACTGAGGCAGGCGGAATTCAACTGCTATTGCTCTGTTTAAACTGGCCCTTAGTAAAGAATATGGCTTTTTTAAGACAAACTATAATTGTCAGGCCATTTAGGAAAAATTGTTCTTACTTGAAATCTGTTCCTTATAGAAATCTCTCCATTGGGTAAAAGTATGAATACATTTATAAAATATTCCTTGATTTTCCTAACTAGAAATCCGTACTTCCAAATTGGTAGTAGAGGTCCAGGACTGGCTGCCTCGGATGCCTCTTGAGAGTGGTAGAGGATCCTAAATGTTACAATCCAGGAATTTGTTGCACCCTATGGCCAAAATGTACAAAAGCTACTTTACAGCATAACCCTAAACAAGATACTCTAAGGATGTGCCAATTTTTCCCCAAGGCTTGTGATGTTTGATAAATTTGTTCACGCTGTGTATTTTCTGGTTCAATACTTTTTATTCTATTTTCTCCAACATGTTTAATACAAAATCAAATTTGTATCAAAATAGTTTTAAAAACAAAGCACAATAGTGCCAAGATAACAAAATATAGTAAATGATATTAACATTCATGAATACAAATATTCATAATAATACAAGAAAAGAAAGGAACTTTAGGTGTGTATGTTCTCCAAAATATCATCAAAGGGTATAGGAATGTCAACCATTTCGGGAAATGCATAACATTCTGGTAGGATAGTTGTTATATAGTGATGTGTAGCCAAGGGGCTCAAAGACTCCAGCAATTATCATTAGGGTATTTTTGATGACAAGTATAGCCGTTGTTGCCGATTATAACAACCGCTGTTCTTGTCATAAAAAAAAATTAACAGCATTAAAATCAATTGAAACAATGGTAATTATCTACACAGTGTATCGAACAATGGCCTTTATTTAATACAACCATGGAAATAATTGACCTGTCAATTATTTCCGGCCGTTGCTTCCAAACAGGAATGAATTGACAGTTCACACACAGTGTGGCTGTCTTGCGGCCGTAGTGACTAAAAATCAATGAAGCATTGATTTCTCATTTACAACCATACAGCCTGCACAATTCTATGTACTTAAATAATGTTTCTGCAGCCGATATGATAGTATCGGCGGCAGGAACATGTAAAACAGCGGTCGTTGTTTAAAACTGCCAACAATGGCTGTGTCAAACAGTGGCCGTTGTTTTACATAGTGTGAACATGGTCTTTGACTGATAGGTAATCTGTCACCATGAAAATGCTACCTAAGCTACTTACATCATTTTATAGAGCAGAAGGAGCTGAGCAGATTGATATATATCAATGTTTATGGAAAAGTAAAATCTCTGATGTTTCCATACTTATGAGTCCAGTCCATTGAGTGACACCGCCCACTGGACTCCTTAAAGGGAACCATTCACTCTGTGGCCCCGGTAGAAACTGACATACAGTGACATAAAGTTCAATATACTTACCACATCGCTCCCGGTCCCGTCCCGGATCCCGTTGTTGACACAGAGAAATCGCCGATTCTTCTTCTCGCGCCCATTATGGTAATGAGCGCCGCCGGGCCCGAAGTCCAGCCTTCTCCCCGTCTACGACACTTGATTGACGCTGGGTCTTCTTCCTCCTCGTCTTCTTTCTTCTCGCCGGATCCCGCGCAGGCGCCGTGACAGTCGTTTTTCGGCGCATGCGCAGTTCACAATTGAAGCCGCTCCGCAGCTTCACTGTTTACTGCATGTGCGCCGATTGTCTCGAGCACGTATCCTGTTTACCGCGCAGGCGCAGAAGAGGTGACGAGACCATCGCAACGGCGCATGCGCGGGAATTCGTTAGAAGACTGAAGACTGAAGACGTCAATTAAGTTCCAGGAGGCGTGGATGGCCAGCGACGAGAAGAGGACCTCATGAATAATTTGGACTTGTCCGTCGTTTCCTATGGAAGTTGGACTCATCTCAGCTCATTACCATAATGGGCGCAAGAAGAAGAATCAGCGATTTCTCCGTGTCAACAACGGGATCCGGGACGGGAATGGTTCCCTTTAACACAGAATGAGCAGGGATTTTAATCAACATGTTACAACTTGTTCTGAATCTTTTCCTATGAAGTTATATATCAATCTGCTCAGTTCTTCCGGCTCTATAATATGATGGGGATAGATTAGATAGAATTGTGTTGGTGACAGCTTCCTTTTAAATGTTACATTTTAGTTTACTGGTATGCTTACTAGTCTTACTCTGCTGTAAAAATATTTAGTGTTATATCCATAATATCTATAATAAAGTACAATGATTATTAGTTTCCATATAGAATTGTGCCCACCTATAACACTGCCCCGCCATGCCTAGTAACAGTTACAATTGCAGACTATGCATACCAAGTAGAGTTTTGTCCTTATTTGTTGTCTTCACTTGGCATCAAGAAGCAATATAGAGAATAAGTCTAGGGCCTATCAGAAACAATAGTAGACATATGGAAAATGGCATGGTTCTCATTGCCTCTTTTATTATTTCTCAGTCTATGTAGAGATCATTGTTTCAATTTAGAGTGGAATCCTAACATCGGCTGTTTCTCTAATATTTGTGACGAAAAGCAAACATATATCTTAAGTGGATAGAAAAAAAGGCTACTTAAAATCTCTTGTGGCTGCTTTCCAAGATTGTCTCATAACTAATTTCATGAAAGCGTAATCTGTATTTCATCAACTTATAGTGATATTTCACAGATACTATGGCCTCAGTGCATAGATGACAATTCAATACAGAGAGTCCTGCTGTGATTTACTAAGCATCAGCCTCAATGGTTGTAGAAGAAAAGCAGATGTCTGAGACTGACTGCAGACAAAGGGGTACAACATTGTTCCCTAGGGCCCCTCTTACCTATAGTTATATAGAGGCTTAGAATTCTATAGGCATAAGCTTTGTATTACAGCTTGTTTTATTGACTTAACATGAGCTAACTGGGATCAAGGCACCAAGCTATAGGGTCATCATATAATTACCATGCACTATTACGAATAAGGGTCTCCAGCCCCCAACACACAGCAGCATTGCTAGTTACCAGGTCAATGGAAACTTGTGTGCAATATACAGTGTATATATATATATAATATCAGATTTAATTTTTCCCCAGATACAATTTGGATACCCAATCAAATTATGCAAAAAGAAAATCCACATTGGTTAGAGTAGGTGTATGTTCACACTGAGTAAATGTGGCGGAATTCAGCCGCAGAATCCTCAGTGTCCCATAGTTTGTAAATTCTTTGCACAGAGAGGGGCTGGAGCAGCAGCGCACGAGCTCTCCCATAGACAAAATATGGGGCACCGAGGCAGGCGGGATTCCGCTGCAGAATTCTGCCACATTTACTCAGTGTGAACATACCCTTAGGATTAAAAAGATTATAGATTATGAATTACTAGCTGATAGCTGGTGGTCTGTCTGCTAGGACCCCAGTGATCATGAGAATGTAGGGCAATTCATTGTCTATGGGGCTTCCAAAATTTTTTAAACCTTTAAAGGGGTTATCTAGGATTAGAAAAAGCACAGCACCTCAGCTGTCCTCAGGTTGTTTGTGATATTACAATTCAGTTCCATTCACTTTAATGTAAGTGAGCTGCAAATCCACACCCAAACTGAGGACAAGGGTGCTGTTTCTGGAAGAAGGCGGTCATGTTTTTCTAAGCTGGATAGTCACTTTGACTTGTTTTAGGGTAACTTTTCCCCTTATAGCCCCACTGAATTCTTTCAGGGCCATGTTTCTCCTCATCCCCAGGATCAGTGGGGGGTCCCAGCAGTTGCCCCCTGGGCAGTGTCGGACTGGGATACCTGGGGCCCACCAGAGGAAATGATCCTTGGGGCCCAACAAAGAAGAATTGGTAAAAAGCGACAAACTGACCTGGCCCTATTCTGGATTCATCTGGATCTGTGATAACTCCCTTGTGAATGACATGTTTTCAGTCGAACTATAACTCTCAGAATACCCTAAACTTATGAAGCTTTAATGAAGGGTATGTTGGGAGTTGTAGTTTCAGAGGGAACAAATCTTTAATAAGTGATTGTTGTGCAGAAGCTTCTGGTGGCCGTAATCTGTTACAACCATCAGCCCTCATGGTCCAGCACTATATGTCTTTACAGTGGCAGCTCATATGTACTACAACTCCCAGCATATCCTGAGGGATGCAGACTATCAGTAAATGCTGGGAGTTGTAGTGCTTGCATCTGTTGTACCTGGAGGATTCTTGGTGTATTGTACACTGAATGCTTTGTGGGAGATCAGAATACATAGTTATGTGGGGGTTCAGTGTGTGGAAGTGACCCCAGAACAGAACTAATTATATATATCACCATACTGTACCTCTAAACATACCATCACACTGTTACTGACCATATTATCCATCATCATTCTACTACCCCTTCATCCTCCTGCTCCTCCATCATCATACTACTACCCCTCTCATCCTCCTGCACCTCCATCATCATACTACTACTCCTTCATCCTCCTGCACCTCCATCATCATACTACTACTCCTTCATCCTCCTGCACCTCCATCATCATACTACTACTCCTTCATCCTCCTGCACCTCCATTATCGTACTACTACCCCTTCATCCTCCTGCTCTTCCATCATCATACTACTACTCCTTCATCCTCCTGCACCTCCATCATCATACTACTACCCTTCTCATCCTCCTGCTCCTCCATCATCATACTACTACTCCTTCATCCTCCTGCACCTCCATCATCATACTACTAACCTTCTCAACCTCCTGCTCCTCCATCATACTACTACCCCTCTCATCCTCCTGCTCCTCCATCATATTACTACTCATCCATCATCCTCCTACCCCATCATACTACTACCACTTCATCCTCCTGCCCCTCCATCATATTACTACCCATCCATCATCCTCCTACCCCATTATACTACTACCCCTTCATCCTACTGCTCCTCCATCATCATACTACTACTACTCCTTCATCCTCCTGCACCTCCATCATCATACTATTACCTCCTTCATCATCCTCCTGCTCCTCCTTCATCATACTACTACCCCTCTCATTCTCCTGCTCCTCCATCATAATACTACCCATCCATCATCCTCCTACCCCATCATACTACTACCACTTCATCCTCCTGCCCCTCCATCATCATACTACTACCCCTCTCCTCCTCCTGCTCCATAATATTACTATCCATCCATCATCCTCCTACCCCATCATACTACTACCCCCTTTATCCTCCTGCCCCTCCATCATATTACTACCCCTCCATCATCCTCCTTCCCCCTTCATCCTCCTGCCCTTCCATCATCATAGTAGTACCCCTCTCATCCTTTTACCCCTCATCAGCATACCAGTACCTCCCTGATCATTCTCCAGCCACTCCATCTGTATTTAAAACAAAAAGCAGATATACTTACCTCACCTGTATGGTTCCTCTAGTGCCCCAGCGACTCCTCTCCCCACTCTGCTTGAGTGAGATCGCAAACGCCGGAAGGGGCAGGGCTTCCCGGGGAGGGGGTGGAGCTTCTCGGGACTACCCAGGACATGGTTTTGCCGGGGCTGTCTCCTCAGAGTCGGGTAGACCCAGCAAAACCATGTATTTATTCTGCTGCAGCTGGGGGCCCACTGAGGACAGGCAGCATCATCCTATGGCTGTCTGGGGGCCCCAGCTGCTGGACAGGCAGTGGGAGTGGGGGAGGGGCCCTTCGGTGGCTCAGTCCAACACTGCCCCCGGGCACCGATCAGCTATGGATAGTGTTTAAAAAGTTGGAAATGGAAATACGCCATTAATAAACACACAAAATAATTATATTAAAGAGATTATCTCATCACAGTGGCCACTCCAGGACAAATACAGTTTACATGGCGGCTTTTCAGATGAATGACTTTTTCATGCAATGCATGGAAGGCTTAAATGGGTATTCTAGGACCCCAGACCCTCCCCCCTAGTGATCTCTGTATCGGACCCCACCGGCTCTGTTAGCAATACAGCCCAGGGACGGCACATGACCCGTGGCTTTATTCATTCCTATGGAGCATCGGAAAGAGCCAAGTATGCCAGAAGATCGATGTACTCGGCTCTTTCCGTCGCTCCATAGGAATGAATAGAGCCGCGGGTCGACCCGGGGCTCTATTCATAACAGAGCCGGCAGCGGGGTCCAATGCGGAGATTAGCAAGGGGGTTCAGGGGTCGGACCCCCAGCGATCTCCTACTTTTCCCCTATCCTGTAAATGGGGAAAAGTAAATTTTTCCTAGAATACCCCTTTAATTCTGCCAGTGCAAAAATCAAGGCTTGTCAACAGTCCTTCACTTTGACTCAAAGAGGGGGTCCTAAGTATATCCCTCTATGAGGTCCTAATAGGGCATATGGGTCAGGTTATCCAGGTTAGCAAAGAACTGCAAATATCTACCAACCAACATTTCTTAAAAAAGAAAAACTCTTATCAGGTTTTTGAAGGAAAAATGATATATTTGTTCGATGAAGCTTTTATTGTTCTCATTTTGCAATTCGAGTCTTGTAAAGAGTATAAAGACATTATATTGCTGCAATAAACTAAGCGCCCGTTCACACAGCCAGCTGTAGGCATGCTTTTCATTTCAGTGCAGTCCATCACCTTTATCTCTCTTTACTTTTAACTGAATTGCAAAGAAGCCATTAAACACCACATGGTCTATTGCGTGACCAGAAACACATAAACTGTGAAAATATATCGCTCTCCGCAGGAGATGGACACCAGTATGTGGAGGACAGGTCAGTCCAGCTACTGAACGTGTGCAAGGCAGGAGATGCCCAACTACTGTTCCATGTTACTTCATTCCAGATGAGAGGAACGGCACATGGTCTTCATCTATTAGCCCCGCACAGCCTTCCCTTTCACACGCTGCAATACATAAAATAAATGTTAGACACAGTAAAGCAACCTAGTTACATAATTAGAATCTCTAATGTTCCTCGCCTGCAAAATGTCCCAGTCGGTAATCTATTCACACCTTGATCTTTTAAAGAATCTGCTGATGTATAAAAATCTTTAATTTTAATATGAGAATTTCACAAACAGGAGATCTGGGGTGACTGAACTTAAAATTGCAGTAGAGACTTTACTTACAGAATATTGTTATGTTGAAGGGGAACTCTGAAAACTGTTTACTTTTTTTGTTTTGTTAGCACATTGCTTTAATAGTTATATTACTTTTTTTTATCAATTTTGTAAATCAATTTTTACTTATACAGTGGTACCTTGGTTTAAGAGTAACTCGGATTGAGACTGTTTTGAAAGAAGAGCTCAAAGTTTTTCAAAATTGTAACTTGGTTTAAGAGCATTGCTTTGGTTTAAGAGCTCCCTGTACTGGGTGGGAGGGGCATGGTCTGCATAGCAGGGTCTACAGCACTGTACTCTGATCCAGGAAGTCTCCCTCACCTTCCAAATCATAGCAGATCCACTTCAAGCTGGGGCTTACATTAGGGGATAGGACTGTGGAGGTAATCTCTTCATAACTGTAACCTCTCACTCCCCAGACATAGAGTGCCGCATTTATGTGCCCACATCTGCCTTGCTCATTCCTTGAGATTCCTTGCTGTCTCTGTCAGCCCTTGTGGTTCTCATCCTCTCCATTCCTGCTATAATATGCCTGCACTCACACTCACCTTTACACACTGCTGCTATAATGTGCCTACACTCACACATTTAGTTATACACACTGCTGCTATAATGTGCCTACACTCACACATTTAGTTATACACACTGCTGCTATGATGTGCCTGCACTTACATTCAGCCATTCACACAGCTGCATATAAAGTTTCTGTCTCTGTGCTCCTGCACAGCTCTGTGGTTCTCACTTCCTGATTGGTCCATGCTGAACACACACCCCTTCCCCATTGGTGTCATGTGATCACACAGACCTCTGACAGCAGCTCTGGTTCTCTATTCTAGCCTGTTGTACAACGCTCCTGCATTATCGGGGATCTGCACCTCCATCCTGTATCTACAAACTGTTGCTGTATTTTCAGGTTTATGCACTTACTATACATTATCCACATGCTTATTGTTATACTGTACAGTAACTTATAATATCACATGTTCAGCTGTTTCTCATTGTTTGTTTCATCTGTTTTACATGTTATTCAGAAAATTTGCTTTGGTTTAAGGATGTCTTTGGATTACAAGCACGGTCCCGGAACGAATTATGCTCGTAATCCAAGGCACCACTGTATATGTTGTTCCAGTGTCTGGCAGCTGTAAGGGGCAGCATGACCCCACTGCTGCCACCACTGTTTGTGTGGGGAACTGCAGGGCTCTAAGCCCTGGAATTTCTGATCTCCTGCTCTGTTTTAGCCGTGCTGAGCAGCACTATGTGGAGCAGGAGGCTGCCCCTATTTACTGTATACTCTTATATACAGTACACAGGGGGAAAAGGCTGCCTAACATGATCCCAGTATCCACCAGCTTCTGCACAGTGAGCGGGGATTGCTATCACCACTCACTGTTCTAGATACTGGGTGAGCAGCAATCACTGCTCCCTCTGCTATGGCTGACGGACGTCATGATCATATCGGGCAGCCTCTTCCCCCTGTGTACTGTATATAAGAATATACAGTACACCTGGGATGTCATCCTGCTCTGCAGAGCTAGAACAGAGCAGGAGATTGGGAGCTAAAGGATTAAGAGCCCTGCAGTTCCTGGTGCGAACAGCGTTGGCAGCAAAGGGGCTGTGGTGCCCCCTTACTGCTGCCAGACACCAGAAGAACATAAAAAAAAAAAAAAAAAGACTACCTTTGTAACCTAGCAGGTAATAAACTGTTCAGGACCAAACAAAGGGTGATAAAATGGGTTTGTGTTTGTGTTTTGACCGAGGGTGGGGGGGGGGGGCTCTCCTCCATAACTCCAACACCACAAGGGGGGCCCAATTTGATCTTTGCCACAGAGCCCCCTCTTTACTATATATGTCAATATGTCACTGTCCTCATGCTACAGCTCTATGACTTTAACAGTTTTCCCGAATGTAAAGTGGACAGCCCTTTAAAATTTCTAAATCTCTTGCTGCCTTTGTCACTAGGGGGCATTGTTGGGTTTTATCAATAGGCATTTCTTTGATAAGATACAGTGCTCAGGCTGGGTTCACACTACGTTTTTGCAATCTGTTTTTTGCATCCGCTTTTGATCCATTTTCCCATTGAAATTTATTATAAAAAAAACCAGATCAAAACAGATCCGTTTTTTTTTAATGTGCACAAAAATGTAGTCGATCGCAAAAACGGATAAAAAAAACAGATTGCAAAAATGTAGTGTAAACCCAGCCTTAGTAACTTCATAACATAACTGTTTGAGTATATAAACTACAAATAAATTAGAACATTACCCTTCCTGCACATAATGCATATAAAAGTCAAAGATGAATATCAAGGTTAAGGTTGACATACAGTTATAAAAAAAAAAAAATTATAGTAAAAAAAAAATAAGAAGAATAATATATTTTCCTTCTAAAAGTTACAATTTATTCTGTAATTTGTTTTTCCTTAACTCTCCGGTCTGCCTTCTTCTTTATTTCCATAATTGATGATAATTCACATTACGGCTGTCTCTAGAATTTATATAGGCAGATCTTTTTTCCTAGTTAGTAATGTGCCAGATGTTGATATCCATTAAGGAAGGATCGTCCGAGAGCGACATGTAAAATTTACAATGCAGATACAGCGTTTACGAAATTCTCAGCTACACAGTAAAGGCCAATCAAGAAAATCATTGTGACAGCCCTAAGCAGCCAAGAGCTCTATCCCCTAAGAATCTATAATTCTCTAAAAGAAGCTGTCCACTGCCCGGCCACTTGATGCATGGTTGGGTTCTACTAGCTTGGAGGCGTCTGAAGTTCATTAGTAGATTATGTACAGGAGGGAACCTTTTCACGGTGGAAACACGTGACAGAACACAACAGAAGTTTATAACTCACTATAGGAACTTGTCACAAAAGGCACTGGACTACAAAATCATAAAATTTACAAATCTCCCAACAGCAGTACAAACCATTTACGTAATAATGGCCTTTTTAGGCAAATTTTATAGGTTACCATACTCTAGATTAATATCAGCAAACAACTTACTAAAGTTTTCCTCCTCCCTCCCCTTTATCCACATCATCTTCCTTTAGTGGAACTTGATGGACTTGATGTAATATTTGACTACGTAATTTTTTATTTTGCCTGTTTAGATGTACACATGTAATTAGTGCCAACAAGAGTGCAGTAGTGCAGCATCTCAGTATAGCATATTGTAGCCATCACAGCTGCCTGGCGCCTCTCAGTGGCCAGTCGGTGTACTTAAAGGAGAAGTCCAGTGAAAATTTTTATTAAAGTATTGCCCTCCAAAAGTTGTAAATACACTTTACAAAATACACTTATTATGGGAAATGCATATAAAGTGCTTTTTTTTCCCTGCACTTACTACTGCATCAAGGCTTCCCTTCCTGGATAAAATGATGATGTCACGACCCGACTCCCAGAGCTGTGCAGGCTGTGGCTGCTGGAGAGGATGATGGCAGGGGGACACAGGGCACTGGAGGGACACTGAGCATCCCCCTGCCATCATCCTCTCCAGCAGCCACAGCCCACACACCTCTGGGAGTCGGGTCGTGACATCACCATTTTATTCAGGAAGTGAAGCCTTGATGCACTAGGAAGTGCAGGGAAAAAATCACTTTATGTGCATTTCCCGTAATAATTGTAAATTGGTGATTTCTATAACTTTTGGGGGGGGCAATACAATACTTTAATAAAAATCTTCGCCGGACTTCTCCTTTAAGTGGTGACGTTTACATGCTTAGTATGTGGCCCAGTGAATGTGTTCAGCAGGTGAAAGATGTCTGCATCACTGATCAGTGTACAGCTTTGATAGGCCACAAAAAGTATACACTGCTGTCCAGTTCTGTACACTGAGCAGCAATGCATACAGTACTATATGCATCACTGCTCATGCACTTCATTTGCTGGACTAGGCACTCTGCACAGAGGCCTGGAGGTAAGCAGCAATGCTGTATGCATCGTCGCTTGCTAAGTGCAGTGAATTTATTCATATTTTACCAGGGTTTACACCATTTTTGTGTAGCACTAGCAAGCTTTGACTTTTGGAGTACCATTCTGACATTAAGTGCTCCTCATTTTTTATGTAGAAAGTAGTCTCCCCTAATAGAATTGTTTCTAGAAGTAAAATACTGTAATGCATTATACAATGTTGTATGACTCAGGACTCCATGATCAATCTGCCAGTATTACGGTATGTGAATTTACAATAACAGCTTCCATAACCCAGATTTCACCTCTGCAAGTGATTAGATTGCCTGTAAAATAACTCTATTTCTGGATACCGTATAGGACCATTTAAGTAAACCACAACATATACGCTGCTCAGCAAAATGTACACATGACTTAGGTGGCGATCCCACAAAAAGCAATTCACTAGCCGCCTACATCTAGATAAACAGTAGGTTTTGTGCTGATGTCTTGGGAAACACTCATTGAATGAAGAATAAAACAAACAGGGATGTATCTTACTCTAGTGCTATAGAGGGACATGTCCTGATGAATTATATCTGAAGTTCAGTTTCCCAGATCCATACACTAGGGAGCGAATCTGCCAAAATTCTGCTTACCACACTAGAAGATGAATGCACTTCCTGACCCAGTTAACCTACCTTCAGTGCGTAACCTCCACGGTACTAAAATAGAGCCTTTCACTGTGAATAAAGCAATTATGGGATAAAGAAATCCTTTCTTGTATCTTCAGACATATATGCATTGTTATATTGTTAGACAATGTATTAGGTATCACATTTTAGCAGAATTTCTTTTACAAAGAGAAAGCATTGGTATAGTGTGCAATTACTATAAATATCATAGCAGGAGGCAAAAGCTTTCAATACGGCTTCAGAAATATATTTATATGAGCTGTACATAGGTCAGTTGGGTCCATTACAATTTGTGTCCCTATATGGAAAAATCCACTTGGCTGTTTCTGTATTAACCATTGACTGCAAGTATATCTCTCCATTGGCAATGAGGAACTGTGGCTCCATTCTGAGTGGGTATAACCCTTTAATCAGACTTTTATGGTATGTGTAATCTATATACATAACTGTCTGTGATGGGAGAAACTCATGAAACATAGGCTTACCTAAATAATACTCATATTTGTAAAAGGTGTCTAAAGTACTTGACCTGACTCCACCTGACTTTTTATTGTCTATATCTTCTAAAAACCTTAAAATCTGAAAAATAACAATACACTGTAGAAATGGGTTGGAATCCAATCTTCGGTATTTATTAGGGATGAGTGAATCTCAAACACGCTTGAGTTTGTCCGAATCCAAGTGTGCTGCATTTGTTTACCTGTGGCTGAAAAAGTTGGATGCAGCCCTAGAAAGGCCTGGAAAACATAAATACAGCCTATGGCCTATTGCTGTACCCATGTTTTTCAGGCAGTCTTTAAGAGGAAGTCCCAAAAAAATGATAATGGGAGGCAGTGGGGCTCAAGAAGATAATAAACAAGTAAACTCACTCCTGACATCTGAATGAAGCTCATGTGGCTATGTTCAAACAACCTAAGTTTCGTGGGAATCACGGCCGTTGTTACAACGGCCGTCATTCCCACAGAGTTAAGGTGGTGCTGCCTTTTGAGGAAATCCTGGCCGGTGTGTATACACATAGTATACACTCCGGCCAGGATCCCCAGCGGCGCCGTAAAAAACTGACATGCGGCTGCAGGAAACTTTGTCAGTGCATACAGTGTTGAGAGCGGCTCTGGCCGCACGGTCCATTGTGTGCAGTAGGGAGTTCTAATGCGGGCGCATACTGATGTGCCCGCATCAGAACTTAGTGGCGCTAAAGATCATCCAGTCAGTACTGCAGTACTGACCAGGATGATCTTTTCAGAGACCATCTGGGTCACGGATTGGCCGGTCTCATTGGTAGTGTGAACATAGCCTTAACCTGTTTTTTCTCGCATCATACATGACATCATGTCAATCCCTGTACAGTGCAATACACAATAAATGCTTCCCTGCAAACACTGGACAGGGACACACTGCTCTTTCTTATCCACGTTCTCCTGTTCTAGGTGTATTCAAGGATTACATGACATTTATTGTAGCTCCATTTACATATGAATACCAGTGAGAGGCTGCTCCTGCAGGGACACTTTAAGATATTATAAGATAAATGAATATTGCTCATCCAGGTAGAGGCTGAATATCAATGAGCAGGATTATGTCTGCCGGCTAATCTGTCATATGCAGTTTAGGTTTTCCTTTCTTTCAAGAGAGAAATACCTTGTGTGTGAATTGCTAAATATGTCCTGAATATACAGTACAGTTTTATTACAGGTCTCTTTTTGTTCATATTTTAAGGCTCAATTACATGGAACGATAATCGTCCTGTGTAATAGAAGATGATCGTTGCTGCCGTTTGTCTCTCAACTTGTTACCGCCGCGTGTACTGAAGGCGCCAGAAAGCGGAGAACAAGAAGCAAGCAAGCGCTGACAGCGCTTGTTTGCTCCTCTATGTCGTCCCATGTAATAGGGTTTCACAGGCAAGGAAAGTTTGGTGCAGTTCTTAGATTTTGTGCACATATAATATTGGTCAGTAATACCAGGAGTGGAACCAACACAGAAAAACTATAATGGAATGATTTACACCTTTTTCTGTTTTGATGCGCTCCTGGGTTTTAGCTACAAATACAGACTAAAATACTATGTATGTACAAAGCCTAGCATGTTTTTTTCTTCTTCTTCTGAACTCAGTAGAATGAAAGGATATGGAGAGCTTGATCTCTTCTCCAATGATTACTTGGATATTTTTCACTTTTTATAATAAAACTATGTTTTACATATGTGGCATTGCTTTGTATCACACTGCACAAACATTAAAGTAGTAAGGACTTCTGCTTACCGTCTCCAGTTCCTTACTTGCAGATATACAGAGCAGGTTAACCTGTTTACATTGGTTCTTTTAAGTCTGCCACCCCCGCCCCACCCCCTCTGTTCAGAGACCTTTTAGGCTGAGTGGAGGACCAAATAGCCGTGTTTAATCTCGTATTTTATTATTGTAGCTTACCCAGATTGCATGACAGGGACAGCTTGTAGCTCTCAGATTGTCTGATTGAATTTATAAGACTTTGTGTGCTCAGTGTACATCTTGTTATCGTCAGCTGGCTAAACAAATATACAAATTGTTAAAAGGAATCAAGAGGCACTAAACAAAATGCACATTAAAACTGACTCACTGGAACAAGGTCCAAGTAGATATCGGCAGCCCAGAGTAACTGAGACTGCGCACATCACTCAGCAACGTGCCATAAGTGCATAGTACACTGCATATTTCCTCATCAACCTCATTCCTATGGTACAGCCGTAACCATTGTCAAGGGCGAGGGCAGCCCAACAAATCAACCTCCTTTCAGGTTTCATTATGAAGAACTATGCTAGACACCTTATGCACCTTGTAGTGAGTGCTACCTTTGACTTGTTTGTGGTATGTGCATATGTGATATGAGGGGCATAGCTAGAGGGCATGCAATAGGTGTTATTGCACCTGGACCTAAAAACCTGAGGGGGCCCATAAAGCCGCTCTTCCCCATATGAGGAGGCCAGTGCTATAACTAAAGCATTATGGTTGAGGGGCCCACCAGCTTCAAGTTGCAGCTCTGTGCGAGATGCAGAATACAAGTACTTGTTTCAAGCTGGCAAACAATATGTTGCTGTCATCCAGACAACTAACTACTGTATATCCTCCAAACCTCTTAAATCACCCAATAAATGGTTGTGTTTATTTCTACGTGTTGGGGGGATTGGAGTTGCAGCCATTGTCAACCTACCATACTGCATGTGCTCTGCCATAAGTCATCAGATCGCACAGTGACATATCGCCTACAGCAGCATTAACACACTGTAACCATAGGATACTGTGTGGCCAACCAATTATTCATCCTGCAGTAAAGTGCTCCTATATTTCTGCATACACCATGACTGGTTAATGCCTTCCTACATCTAGCTACCTCTACTCATTTTTTGGGAGAAAATTACCTTCACTAAACGACCCACCCCTTACACATACACATACATACACACACACATACACACACACACACACACACACAGACTGGCAGACATCCTGGTGCCAACAGCCATGTGGCCAATGCTATTATGTAATACACAACCCCTCAGGATGTTTCTCCTCTCAGTTAAATGGGTTGCAATACGTGTACATTAATCCTCTGTTCAGTTAGTCATTATTCAAGTGAGACATCCCCATTAGCAAATCACTAAGCCAACTCCTCTAGCTTATCACTAACCGCCGATCCATTACTGAGCCAACAACATCATCATATTTCTGTGTTACCACTACAGTACATCTATGTCCCCTCTATCTACTGCTAGTCAATACCATTAGCATACAACAACAGCAGATCACTCAACCATTACATGATGATCAAATCTTGTTGTCGCTGTATGACATCTACAAATAATTCTGCTGGTTACATTACCATTACCAAACATGAGAATGTAAAGTCAGGACCTGTGTGTGTGTGTGTGTGTGTGTGTATATATGTATGTATGTATATATATATATATATATATATATATATATACATATATATACACACACAGACACTTGGGCCTAAATAAAAACATGTATATAAATATATTTACACACAGAGGTCCAGATGAAATGTAGGTTGTGAGGTTGTGGCAGCACAGTAGTGGGAGTAGAGAATTGTTCCCGAGGTGTGCCTCCCAGTGGGGAGAACAGCAAACCACTCTAATACGTTGCCCCTCTGTCCTCACTCTGTTGCGAGCATTGGGACCTAAATAGGGAAACACCAGGATGGCCCCTAAAAGTCAAAGTCTAAGGGTACTTTCACACGGAACGATAATCGGCCGAATCGGCCCGATTCGGACGATTATCGTTCCGTGTACTAAAGACAACGATCAGCCGATGATCGTTGTCATCGGCTGATCGTTGATATAAGTTCAGACCTATAATCGTCGGGCGCCGACCGTGCACCGCTACGTTTAATAGCGGTGCGCGGCCTACGCTGACGATTAGCAAAGAAGAATACATACCTAATCCATGGTCCAGGGTTCCTCTTCCTCAGAGCTTCTTACCGGGTCCCGTGCGCTCCGGCTTCTCAGTGGCCTGTGTCAGCTGACAGGCCCCTCGGCCAATCACAGGCCGGAACCGCCGCAGCCAGTGATTGGCCGAGCGGCCTGTCAGCAGAGACAAGCCGCTGTGAAGCTGAAGTGCGTGGACCCAGGGAGAAGTTAAGAAGAAGAGGAACCCTGGACCATGGATTAGGTATGTATACAGTTTAAACAAAGGCTGAAAGGACATCGGTAACGATGTCCCTGCAGCCCTTGTTTAACGATTATCGGGCTGTGTAATAGGCCAAGTAAACAAGCAACAATCTAGCAGATCGCTGCTCGTTTACAGGTATTATCGGTCCCCCATCGGCCCGTGTAATTCCACCCTAACTCTGTTGCGAATGCAACGACATAAGATAAGCGTTACAAAGGCATCCACAGACAGCTGTTTTGGGGTATTTGCCCCTCATCAGTGTGAAGCAGGATTCTGGTCTAATCAGATGACACACAGAAAGCAGACCTTTATCTACACAGGACCAGATGAAAACACCTCTTCATTTGGTGTGGACCTTTTCTACTCGGGATCAGACAAAAAGTCCACAGGACCAGATAAAACATGTAGTGCAGACCTTTATCTACACAGGACCCGGCGAAACATGTAGAGCAACCTATATATATATTATATAGAACCAGATGAAAACACGTAGAGTATACCTTTATATAAAGATAGTGAAGACAAGATCAAAATGGAAGAAACCTTTTAATACATTTCTATAAATGTCACTAAGGAGCAGAGCTACAATGCTAATACAGATGTGTCCTAGTTCTCCTCCACCATGCACCGACAATGCTTGGCTAGAAGCTTTTTTTTTTAAGACAGCCGGTTGTGGCTTTCTCTTCCTATTATTATAATAATACACTTCATCTCATTTAATACATAGCTACAAATGATGTGACAAAGACTAAAGATTTGTAAAACATAAGCAATGATCAAAGTCATGTAGCTGTAATTACAGAATATGTAGTGCTGCCGTCTCCAGAAACCTCATATGTATGTGGCACGCTGCCTGCATGTTAGTAGTTTACGCTCATGGCAAGTCTTTCATGTTTTGGAGGACAGTCCTACCTTATATAGATGTGATTATTGTCATAATAGCCTGTTCTACGCAGCATGAGGCTGTACAGACAAGTAGACAGATACCTAACATGACTAGGGAGCTAAAAAATCGAAGTCACTGCTTATTGAGGCACAGCTTTGACATATACGATATATAACAATGTTGTATAAATGAGCGCTGATTTTGTGGATAATAGCTGTTGCTTTGATAGTTCACAACTGGTGAACATGTGTTTACTATAAGAAGATCCCTAGCACTATGTACTATCAATCATCTGACAGTAACCAGTTCTTTTATTAGTAAGTTAGAATCTTATGGGACACCTCCTTTGTGCATAGTGTTCTAATATGGAATTTGCATTATAAAAAAAATAAATAAAAAAAGAACAGACACCGTACCAGTATTTCATGAGTATAGCAGTGCCAGTTCAATAGTGGAGTATTTCCTGACCAGGCTTTTACAGAGATGTATTGTAGCAGTACTTAGGGTTTCCATAAAGTCATTTGGAGAACATGTAGGAGGCATTGGACTTGTGGATTCTTGGACTTGTATATCCTATACAGTTATATGTTATTTATAGTCTTGTTTTTATGTTATTGTTCATTATTGCTGCAATGTATTATATTTTTAAATAAAACATCTACAAGATGTTTTGTACAGAAATATAAATACTGGCTGGCGTGAGAGAGTAGATAGAAGTGGTTAAAGCAGTAATTGTAAAACAGCATCAAAGGCAACGGGTACCACACAGCTGTAGTATACGTTGAACACAAGCATAGGATCATTACAAGAATAGTATCGGCAGTATAATTAACATTCACTGAATAGTGGGCCTGAGCGAGTACAGAAGGCAAAGGATGCTATGAGGCGTATAAAGGTGGTTCAGCCATCGGTAATCTGTCTTATCCATCCCCTGTCCTACCCATTTACAGGAACATTTGGCACAGCCGAGAAATCCTGTGCTCTCAATGGGGAGGGAAGGGGGTATGCTTGACAGGAGCTTCTCTCTCTTAGAACAAAGACCTTTCCACTGATAGATGGTTGGGAGAGACCCATACACCTTATACCAACAAGAGTATGAGGGTCCTATTACACCAAATAATCATCGTCCTTACTTGGGCAATTACCAGCTGCTTCGGCCGATAATCATTTCATGTAATAGCTCAATAGCGAATGAAAACAAGGAGGAAGCGAGCGCTAACTTGACAGGTAGGTGCTTGCGTCTTCCTCAATATCAGGCCGTGTAAAATGGCTCTAAGGTCTATGGGGCACTTAATTGGTGATGGGAGAAAGACACCATGAACCCCACACCCAACCCCAGATATTTAAAGTTGTATTAGGACACTAAGGATCTCTATTTGTTTACAGTAGGCGACCTGGGATCCATTTATCTGATGGCAATTATTTTGCAGGCCAAACTAATAATTGATATTGATGATGTGACCATGTTTCCTTATCTAGGATTTTGCAAGCAAGCTGCATGAAGCTGATATTTTCCTCATTGTTTATGTGGATTGTTTATTTCTTACATCGTACATCACATCATGTCAATCCCTGTACAGTGCAATACACAATAAATGCTTCCCTGTAAAAATTGGACAGGGACACGCTGCCTTTTCTTATCCAAGTTCTCCTGTTCTAGGTATTCACTAGTGATGAGCGAATAGTGAAAATCCCGAATATTTGATTCCATTAAAGTCTATGGAAACAAGTATTCGATTATTGAAAAAACATCTATTCGACCACTTGGAGGTAAAAACCGGAAGCTGGGGGATTTGAACACTTATCGAATATTTTTCGAATATTCGGTGAACTATTCGATAATATTCGATTGATCGAACTATTTGATCGAATATCTATTCGATCGAACAGTATTCGCTCATCACTAGTATTCACGGATTACATGACATTTATTGTAGTTCCATTTACATATGAATACCAGTGAGAGGCTGCACCTGCAGTGACACTTTAAGATATAATAAGATAAATGAATATTGCTCATCCAGGTAGAGGCTGAATATCAATGAGCAGGATTGTGTCTGTGTCATCTGTCCACCTACCACCTACACCCATCCAATCCTGCATTTCACATACACATAGCAAAAAATTAAGAGCTGTTAGAGCAAAATTAATCTAGGTTAAAATAGGGTTAAAATTGAGAAATTAAAGGAACACTCCATAAACAATAATTAATCCTAGTGCAGGAGAGGTGCATGACACTGGAATTTCAGAAAAACCAAAGACACAAATTATGCATCACCCCTTTAGACCTTACACTAAGCAAAGTACAGTGCATCTCCTTTGTTTCCTTTTCTAAGTGTTCCTTTAAGGTACACTAACACCTCTCCAAAAGACCACCCCTTATCCAGACCAGATTTTGTGTGATGGATTTTTAATCTTCCACACATAAAATATAAGAGACATATTTTAACATTTTCAAGTGGTTATCTTATAAATACAACCCCTTCGATATGTCTTATTGGAGCATATGGAAATCATAACCTTCATGATCCCTCTCTATGAGCCAGAACAGAGAGCCCCTCTATAAAAATGGCTCCGGCTCTGGCATACTCATGTTGCCCATGTTTTACATGGACAGCCATTGTACAGTTACCATGTAAAACTACATTTGGCTTTAAGGGGGTTAGCAGCTGGTGCAGTGAATGCTGCAACAACATCAATATAGAAGAAATTGTCTGTGGTGGGACAATCCTAAAGATAATCCTAAAGAAATGGATGTGTGAACGGGGCCATTGAAAAACATTAATCCTATGTTTTGTCCGCAATTGTGTGCAGAGAGAACTACGGACGTGTGAATACAGCCTTTCTAGTAAGCATTGTAGATGAAACCACTGCTTCTCACTAGACGTTTCATCTGATTTAATTCCTCTATATTAATCACATTGACTGTGTGATAAAACAAACACAATGATTCATAACTTGGCCTGATGCTCCATGAGAAAACATGTACGATGTGCTTTGTATTGTGATCAGAGTCATGCATTGCCTGATAGCCCAGCTTTATCTAACCGGGAGCCACAGCAATGAAGCTTCTCATAATAAGGAGCATTGTTTGAAATCTGCTGAGAACATCGAACAGACCATGACAATGTTCTGATATCCTGCTGAAAGCAATAACAGGCCAGAAAGCATTTCCTATTAGCTGTTAAATTAAAGTAATAGGATTCGTAATGTTCTACTCAGTTACCCTATTCTGAAGAATCAATTTTTTTAAAGCTATTCTGCGACTTGTGGGTGTGTGATGTCTTTGTGCAATGTAGCACTGCTGAAATTTCAACTCATGATAGCAATTGTAGTCAAGCAGAAATCTGTTGTGTTGTATACACTAAGGAAAACACACGGAGGACTTGCGGTGGATTTTGCAGCTCATCCCCGTGCGCTCTCGCTTCACTATCCGTCTGTGCCATAGACTCCATTCTATGGTCAGGCTGATTTCACCATCTGCCTGAAGAATGAACAGGTTCATTTTTGGGCCAGCGGCGGAATCTGCCAAACTGGCCGAGCTGCAGAATCGGAGACAGATGATCCGCCAGGATTCCGTAGTGTGGACATACCCTTATAGGGAAGGCTACCTCCTTAAGGTAGCACCAGAGAGCTACTTTGCTTATCCTCCTTCCCAATATTCCCTGTGGCGCATGAATGGCCGATAAGTCTCCACATGTCTTTATGGCATTCTCCTCAAGAAGAAACCTTTTTTGACTCTTTGTCATTGATAGTCATTCTGTTTTATTTCAGCTTTTTTACTGTTTCTAAGAAGAGGAGGACACAGTAGACTGGTAATGGTGCTTGTTTTTTGAAAAATTTAAGCTTGAAAATCACACTGTTCTCGCAGTTTCCTTCATTTCTATTACAGACCCAAGCATCTTCTTACAAATTCTGTTCCAACCTGACATATGTTTCCTATTCACAGGTGTAAAGGTGCATCACACTATGGCCTTACTAAAGAGCGGAAAAGACGTTCACAGGATGGCTCCCCAGACTGCAGCTCGTCTCTAGACTTAACCGTAGCAGCAGTGTCATCCGACTTATCAGCTGCCTCAGCTGCAGCCTTAGTATCTGATGAAACGGGTCAGGACAACCCTGTATACAGCTCACCCACAGGAGACAGCCATTTGGGAGGTGGATCTGAAGAGCATTGCAGAATTAATCGGAACAGGAGTAAGTCAACCTTCACTTTATGGCAGTAATTTATTATTCATGCCTCCACTGCAGCCATTTCACATTAAAAGCAATTTACTAGGCTGTGAATAATGTTCTCTCAGTTGAGACGTGCATAGTATCATTGAGAGAACATGCTGATTCAATAAGCTTTGTGATGCTCCGCCTTTGATGAACTCTGGTGCATATTTATCAATGTAAGGCTAGAGATATACAGTAAATTTGTCCAGGACTCATATTACAAGGCCAAAGATCTCAGTGTACTGTTGTCTCCGTTGCAGTTCACATTCACTGTTAGGGTACAAACACACACACACCGTACGGTATACGCAGCGTATTTACTGCTGCGATACGCAGCAGATTAGATCTAAATAACAACACAGCATCAAATCTGCACCACCAAATCTGCTGCAGATCTGCTGCGTATACGGCGTGTGTGTTTGTACCCTTATTCTTAGAAGTGTCACACATGCAAAATAGCAGAGTAAAGGCCTTATTACACAAGTGATATTTATGATATTAATGGCCAATAATCACTTGGTGTAATAGCTCCTGTTTAAAGGCACTGATCAGCCAACATGCACAATGTCGGCTGATCCTTGTCTTTTAACATGTTGAAAGATTTTTGAAAGATAACAGCGATCTGCTGCCCGTCGCTCCGAGTCATAAAAGCAGTGGCAGCAAACCGCTGCTCTCTCCTATGGGCTTCCCGGACAATCTAAAAATTTGTCCTAGGAGCCCTTCTCGCAGCACTGATTGGCTGTGCGGGACCGAAGGCTGCAGCAGATAGTGTATGCTCCAGGTGGCAGGCTGCGGGCGGCGGGGGGTTAAAGGGGCCAGGTTACATACTCGCAGCGGAATGAAAATTCCGCTGTGGGTATAAAACCCCACTGAACTTCCCAGTACAAAGATTCGCAGAGGATGTCGCTGCAAAATTGCACCGTGAAATCCGCTGTGAATCCGGTACATGTGAAGCTACCCTAAAATACATAGAAACTTAGGGGGAGATTTATCAAACATGGTGTAAAGTGAAACTGGCTCAGTTGCCCCTAGCAACCAATCAGATTCCACCTTTCATTCCTCACAGACTCTTTGGAAAATGAAAGGTGGAATCTGATTGGTTGCTAGGGGCAACTGAGCCAGTTTCACTTTACACCATGTTTGATAAATCCTCCCCTTACTTTTTAAAAATTATCTAGTCAGAGCATTTATACATATACTGTATGTCCTTTTTTTATTTGAATCAAATTTGGAAACACAGAAGCTGTTACATTGTCCCTTTTGCAACATTTATTTTTATGACACTTAGAAATGGCAATACTAGTTGGAAAATAGGGGACCTCTTGGGTCACATGCTTATTCTTAGTAAATCTCCAGTATGTGAAGAGTGTTCGCAGATACGTCCTGAGTCTCATACACTATAACCTATTAAAGGCAGAAAAGGCTATTGTAGAATGTCCACAATTAGTCATTATGAAAGTAAAGCTTATTTTCCCCTTGCAGGTCGTAACTTTGAGCGTTCCACCGTCAGGAGTTTGTCATTTAAGAAGCTGAACCGAGCTCTTAGCGTTCTCCGAAGAACAAAGAGTGGAAGCGCTGTTTTGCATTCCTCTGACAGGGAGCATGGGATCCTGCAAAATGCAAATGTCACAGAAGATTGTATAGGTTGGTTCATCTACTGTCTCACATGTGCACACGTCACTACTGTTATTGACTATGAGAAACCATGATTGTGGACATAATGCAAATCTATACAGCGGTGCTTAAAAGATTGTGTACCCATCAGAATGTTCCATATTCCTGCATAATTTTGACCTTAAAGGGTACCTATCATTTAAACAAACTTCTGCCGTGTCACAGCAACATGTCAGAGGTTTGTATTGGTGGGGGTCTCAGCACCTAGACCCCAACCAATACAAAATACGGTTCAAGTAAGGAAAAAGAGCGCTGCACCTCACACCTATGGCTGACACTAGTGCCTCTCGGCTGCATAAAAAACATCAGAATTTTGTGTATGGATTGATCAAGCTACACTGCCCCATGTACCGTGTGCAGGTATCTGATACACATTGGTCCCTACACTAAGTCCACACTGTGTCGGTCAGTGGCCACCCCTCCGCAGGCCTGCATGAGCAGGGAAGGGAGGCCATGGAACGGCCCTGCAACCCCCATGCCACAGGACCAGACCCAAAAATGCCCTCCCAGAAAAACTCCCAGCCAGCACCGCCGGCGGAGGAAGCTGCCCCCAAACAGCACGAGTCTGGATAAGGTATTGCGCTCACCATTGCTACTGCAGATAGAATGGGACAAACAGGAGGGATAAAAGCACATGCACTCAGGTGTCTCCTGCTAATTGCGGTCATGTGGGTCTTACCAGGAGGAGTGCAAAAACACTGAGAAAAGAGAGAAACAAAATACGGTTCAGGGAAGAAAAAGAGCGCTGCACCTCACACCTATGGCTGACACTAGTGCCTCTCGGCTGAATAAAAAACATCAGAATTTGTCAGCTATGACATGTCAGAAGTTTGTTTAAATGATAGGTACCCTTTAAGTTACTGTGTTTGTTTGTTCTCATTTACTTATGACTTCCATTTATAATAAAGGCCTTAATCCTCTGTTAGATCCACTGCACAGCAGATGCACCCGTTGACTGGGTCCATTGACTGTTTTTGTCTGTTAATTTGATGGGAAAAATAATTCTGCATGTGGTTCTATTTTTTCCCTTTAAATGAGATCTGGGACAGGGGGATTCCGGCATAGATGGGAACAGAGCTCTAGGTAGTATGTATATGGTTGCAGATTGCTGAGAATGCCCAGGCTACATGGACAAAGTTTTCTATAAAGTTAATCTCTAGGCTTTACAGCTAAGGACTTATAAAATGTTCTACAAAAGTGAAGAATTTCATTAATGATGTATTAGATCAATAATGACCATTTATGCCAGGATCATGAAATATTGCATCTGATATCACTTATACTTCTATATCAGACATGTTCAGATAAAACCTTATATAAATATAAACTGAAATGATACATCTGCTAACATTTCAGTGTCAGATTTATAAATGTAGACCCTATTTTCTAGATTGTTGGCAAATTCTTTTGAAGACTAAAGTTCTTATTTGTCAATAGATACATAAATATATAGACGATGACATCCGCACATATGGATCCGATTTTTAATGTGAGCTGGTCATTTTTATGGCAAGGCCAATATTTATGTTTTGCTTAGATGTGACTGAGGAGGGGAGATTGAAAGAACCCACCAAACATCACACGTACAAGAGGTCAAGTGGCTCCCAGAGGGTTTATCCAGCTAATAGTTTGGAGGGCACATTGGGTTAATACTGAATATACGAGGTGCTTATTTCCAACTAAATAATATATTAGCAGTGTAGAAATGTGACTCTCCAACTTTGACAACTTTGCAGGATGTGTTCCTGACACATTTTGTATGTACATTTTCTGTTTTATAGAACCCTATGGAATCAGCGGATGTTAAAACAGTGTTTTACTATACTGTGTGGAAAAGCATAGTACAGATGTAGCAGAGTTAACAGTCAGACTTAGAGGTCTAGTTAACACAACATGATTCTGAGTACATCTGTTTGCTGCTATATACTGGCATCCCACACAAAAAAGTGTGCCGTGCAGTATGGTGTCTGACATATAGTGACGTACAGTACACTGGCTTCAGCCTTCAGGAGAATTCATTGCATACAACAGACAATACAGATCTACAATAATGAATATAGGTGGTCGACCCATATCTTATATGTTTTACAAATCAAGGATCCTTAATGTGCACAATGTGAAGTCAATGTACTGCACTGCATTTGGGGAAGACTGTTTTGGTAGAACAGATGGGGGTATGACTAAACACATCTAAACTGAATACTGTATGTATGGTATACAGCTATTTTAGTTCAAGGCAAATGATTCAGTGTTATGTGTATAGCTCGGGCTGACTGACTTCCCACCAGAATTCTTGTTTGTATACTTCTTGAGTTGCAGCATAGGTGGTTTTGTACAACTTACACCCCAAGGGATCCCCTGCCCCCTGAAAAGCTGTTCTTAGATTATACCAGGCTTTGTAGACAGGACAGACAAGTACTAGATACAAAATATTAATATGTCATGTGTCTAACATTTTGGTTTTTATTAAAATTGTGAATAGATTAGTTCTCCATGTTTGATACTTTTCTTATGCAGAATGACACTCTATATAGAAGAGTATTAACTGATGAGTACAAGAATGTTACAGTGGGATTGTAGGTATACGGTACACCTGGGAATGCAGGATATCTGAGCATAAGTATAAGGCTGTCCAGTGCATATAAGGCTTAACAGTATATGATGAATGTCTAAGATTTTCACATCCAGCCATCTAGCCTTTATCCCCAATGCCGCCAAAATAGTTCTCTGCAAGTTTCGTTCACACTATAGTGAATTACTTGGTGCATGATATAAAGTTAGAAAAGGTAATCCTAATGAATGTCATATTTCCACTTTTCTATAACACTCCACATGCAGGTACCCCTCAGGCTACACATTGAAGCTGAATGGTTTTCTATCAGAAAACTAATACATTAAGTACATATTGTCTACCAGGATGGCATACATCACACACTCCATTGAATTCACTGAGCCTTCCATCAGCTTAATGTTGATGTTAATGGAAGAGTTCAGGGCAATGTGACTACTCAGCATGGAGAATGGAGCATAACGATAGGTGCTACAAGGTCAAGATTCCGTAAGATAAAGACAGGCAAAAAAGAAGAGACAAAAGATGAGTGTGTATGCATACACACCCAACAGTCCGCATTATACTCAATGGGGTTTCAGGCAGCCATTGGTGTCCATTGTTTGATGGATGTGGCACTGCTGTTATAGTTTCCATTATAACAGAAACTAAGACAGTGGTGTAAGCAAAACTTTATTTTCTGTCATTTCTCTATCATTTTCTCTTAATTTATTCAAAATGTTTAAATACACTTTTTTATTTTTAATGTTCACTTTCATCTTCCCAGTACTCCCAAGCCTGGCCCACCTTATTCCGGATGGAGAAATTACTTGCATCAGAATCAATCGCTCCGATCCAAGTGAATGTCTTGGCATCAGGATTGTGGGTGGGAACGAAACTCCTCTGACCCAGATCATCATACAACACATTTATCAAGATGGGGTCATTGCTCGAGATGGGAGGCTTCTTCCCGGAGATATGATCTTAAAGGTAAGCTGCATTTGTAGTTGTAATATTTAATATGAACTCATCTGGGTAACACAGCAACAAAACCATTGTATAATCCACATAAAGAGCTCCCCCATAATAGGGTTGGGTACTGTTCCTTTTGAGATGTAGAATGCTAAAAATCCGACTTTGCAATCATCAGCTTCATTGATCTACTTCTTGAAGCTGATGACCACTTTAACATTCTGAATGTGCCCAAACTGAAATAAAGTAACCTTCCTATACCCAGCTGTGTGTTATGTCCTCTGCTTGTTGCTTGTAGGACTCAACTTTGTATTGCACAGGACCAACTTATTGCATCTGCAAATAGGAAGATTTAGCAAGAGGATGATAAGTGGCTGTGGTATATAGAGAGCACAATGTAATGCTGGCATCACATTATGGCATCCTTACAGCATTCCTTACCTCTGGTCCATTGCATGCTGGTTTGTGTGTATATATGTGGTTATTTGGGAGGATTAAAATATAGACATGTGTGCTGCAGATTGCTCCTCACTGTTGTAGTCATATAAAATTTTAGCTTTATTTATATAGCTAAGAAACTGAGACACTCTTCCAAACAAGATGTCTTTTTCTACAGTATATATGTACTTTTCTGAGCCCTATGCTTTTTCAACTATGTATGTTTAACCCTTAGAGGACAGGGCCAATTAAAATTTTTGCATTTTCGTTTTTTCCTCCTTGTGCTTAAAAAGCCATAGCACTTGCATTTTTTCACCTAGAACCCCACATGAGCCCTTATTTTTTGCGCCACTAATTGTACTTTGCAATGACAGGCTGAATTTTTTCATAAAGGACACTGCAACACCAGAAAAAAATTCAATGTGTGGTGAAATTGGAAAAAAAAAAAAAATACATTTCTTTTATTTGTTGTTTTTTTTTTTCGTTTTTATGCCGCTTGCCCTGGGGTAAAACTGACTTGTTATATATGTTCCTCAAGTTGTTATGATTACAACAATATTTAACATGTATAACTTTTATTGTATCTGATGGCCTGTAAAAAATTCAAACCATTGTTAACAAATATATGTTTCTTAATATCACTCTATTCCCAGGCTTATAGCGCTTTTATCCTTTGGTCTATGAGGCTGTGTGAGGTGTTATTTTTTGCGCCATGCAGTGTTCTTTCTATCGGTACCTTGATTGCGCATATGCGACTTTTTGATTGCTTTTTATTACAATTTTTCTGGATTTGATGCGACCAAAAATGCGCAATTTTGCACTTTGGGATTTTTTACGCTTACGCCATTTACTGTGTGAGATCAGGAATGTGATTAATTAATAGTTTGTGCGATTACGCACGCGGCGATACCAAACATGTTTGTTTATTTATTATTATTTATAACATGGGAAAAGGTGGGTGATTCAAACTTTTATTAGGGAAGGGGGCTTTTTATTGATAACACTTTTTTTTTTACTTTTACACTTATACTAGAAGCCCCCCTGGGGGAATTCTAGTATAAGCACTCTGATCTCTCATTAAGATCTATCCTGTATACTAATACAGGATAGATCGATGAGATAGGCACTTTGCTTCCGGCTGCTGCAGCCGGAAGCAATCGAGTGCCGAGCTGGGATCAGCGCCATTACGGATAACGTCCCGGAGGAGCGATCCACCCCACTAGACACCAGGGATGGCTGCATTCAAGTATTCAGATGCAGCTGTCAACTTTGACAGCTGCATCCGATTATTTTATTAGCGGGCACGGCGATTGGACCGTGCCGGCTAATAGCCGCGGTCCTGGGCTACATGCCGCACCCGAAAGCGCGGAGGTTCAGAGCGCAGCCACCGCGCGCCCCCGCTCTGGACACACGTAGGCGGCCCTGGACGTACAGGTACGTCCAGGGTCGCCTAAGGGTTACAGACCATCCTGTAAGCGAGTAAATGCTATTTCTCAGCCCTAGGTAAAAAATTATTCACATGTCCCTATTTAAGGAAATAATGTTCTGCCATGTAAATCTGCATGTGCTTTAATGTGATGTATAATTAGATAGATAGATAGTTAATGATACTGGTGTAGGTTTCAGTATCATTTTTCCACTGGGAAAATGATAAATGCGGCGCATGCAGAGGCCATTCCCCCTCTGCGTGCTGCCGCAACACCCCACCCCCGTAGAGCCCCCTCTCCGCCCGACTGGCGAAGGTGGTGCAGATGCGAAAAAAATATTCACAAAAATACCATTTACAAACATTTTTATGCCGATCTGCCCCATCTGCGCCTAAAAAAGGCATTTACGCCCCTTGAGTATGGAGTAACAGTTGGATGGAGTGCAACACAAGTAGGAAGGGGCTAGGGGGTGGAAATTTAGTGCAGTGTTTTGGTGGCAGGAGGATAGAATATTGTAGAATCATATGAGGAACCTATGGTGACCTACTGTCAGACACTCTGGTTGTGTTTTAGTGGATCAGTAGATTTCACATAGTACCCAGCTCTAGTTAAGTAATGCTCAAGAAGAACTGTAAAGTTGAGTTAAGCAGCACTCAAGTACCGTGCTGCAACCAGTAAGCTTCCTGTGCCATCTTGTTGGTTGGCAGCTACCAAGCATACTGTGTGTATTGAGTGTTGTATAACCATCAAGCTTATTTGGCCCCTTTTTCTGTCAGCAACTATCAGGAATCTGTACCACTATGGTTAAAGGAAATATTGTAAGTACAGTACATATTGTCTGTTCAACTGATCTGTAATGCATTCTTTAAGGGAACTCTGTATCCACCTATGAGAACCAAAGTGCTTTGAATTCCTACCACATCATCTAACTCTATATTAATAAAAAATACAATTTTGAACAGGACGGCTTTCAATATTTTCAGACATGATTGTAATACAATATATTGCTACAAAGTCATTTGTGTAAGCGCAAATAATATCCAATAAATGTCCCTTTCTACATAACAATTGTTCATAGCACCAATGAATAATTTCCATTATTGCGATCTTTGCTGCTGGCAGGGAGCATCATGGTCGCATAGCAACATCTCTTTGTGAAAGCGATGAGCTAGGCAGCAATAGCTATTGTTAATGTCGCTACAAGTGGCTTTTACATATACAGATTATTCTGCCAGTAATGATGACTGTGTTCACACTGGGCCTCTATCGGTGCAATCTGTCAGAAACTAGCAAATCCTCACAATAGGCCCACTTTACCCATTGAAAGCATTAGGAAACCTGAGGGATGTCATGTATAAATAGGCTAAGTAATACCCCAATCATCTCCTTCAACCACGAGACATGAATATGAGGTTTTTACGTAAAATATTCAGTGCTGCTAGGAAGTGTTTTTTTGTTACAGATCACACTTGGATTCTGGGACTCCTAGGGATCCACTCCATATATTTATGATAAGCAATTCTATTTCCCAAGTAAAATATTCCAAGCAAATCTGGCCACAGGGTTCATGTGTAACACAACTTCTCTGGAAACCAAAATAAGGTTGATTTAGGTTTTCTGAAACATTCCATGTTTTGAGAAATTTCATCATTTTTTCCGAGGAACTATAAGCCATATAAAACCTGCATAATCATTCTAGTATGTGATACATGAGCCGCTTTGTGTCTTTACCAAACTTGCTGACTGCTCAGATTTTTAGATACAGTCACTTGAGTAAGAGAAAATGAGGCAGCTAATCTGAGAGTTGAGTGCATGGAAAGTATGACAGCATGGGGGCAGGTAGGTTTAACATCAGCGAGTGTAAGGCTTAACTGGTAAGTGTCAAGTAAACTGACTTTGAAAGCTTTTCTCTTCTGCACAAAGGACAAGAATGGATCTATATATAGTATGTCATATAGGCAGAACCATATTGCCACCAGTTACATCCATTATAGTCTTTAGAACGCTATATGGGCATTAATGCCATAACTACATTGTCTCAACTTAACATGCTCTCAACTCTCAGATTAGCTGCCTCATTTTCTCTAACTCAAGTGACTATGTATCTAAAAATCTGAGCAGTCAGCACAATTGACCCATAGAAAAGGGCCAGCGATCATCTGATTAATGAGCAAATTGGATCTTTTGTGCAGAATTTTCAATGCATCATTGTAACATCAGCCTGTGTAAATGCTTCAGGCCATTGGCCATAAAAAGGTCCCTAAGTTTGCTATTTCTAACACATCTGTACTACCCTATGGCCAATATCAAAGACCAACTGTGTTTAGAGTATTGAAGAAAACAGCAGGACCACAAAAAAATTCAGGAGAAGAAAGAATGGAGTTAGAAACAGACTCCATGTGGATGGTGTTGTACTGTGTTCCTTATTAGGCATCATAGGAAATAATATCCAGGAAGGAGAAGCGGAGACACTCACCGATTGTAGCAAAGTATAAATTTCTCTTTATTCCACCAACAAGCAACACATGAGATCGGTGGATGAGCACTATGCAACAGCTGTTTCGTACGTCACAGCGTGCTTCGTTACGAGGCACGCTGTGACGTGTGAAACAGCTGTTGCCTAGTGCTCATCCACCGAACCAAAGAAGAAACAAGCTAAACACCATAATAGCGCACACCTCCAAAATAGAGTATATAATCAAATTTTATTTATACATGATTCCAAAGAAAAACAAGACAAAAAAGAAGCACCATAACAAACATAATTAAAAACAATTAAAAAACCATATAGGTATGTAAACAATCCAAAGAGTGAGAGGATATGATAGTCCTCTCACTACATCAGGACATCACCATCCACCGATCTCATGTGTTGCTTGTTGATGGAATAAAGAGAAATTTATACTTTGCTACAATTGGTGAGTGTCTCCGCTTCTCCTTCCTGGATATTTTTGCCTGAGAGACTGTTCCTTCATGCAGGAGAGCACCTCCTGTAGCGGTGGTTCAAAAGAGGTGTAGGAGACACCAGTCCATGGTTGCGTTCAGACATATGGAAGCGCCAAGGTTGTATCTTTGTGTGTATCATAGGAAATAACTAACCACATACATAGAACACATACTGTTAAAGGGGTTATCCAGCATTAGAAAAACATGGCCACTTTCCTCCAGAGACAGCACCTCTAGTCTCCAGTTGAGGTGGGGTTTACAATTAAGCTCCAATCACTTCAATTGAACTGAGTTACAAAATTCCTCCCAGACTGTCTCTGGAAGAAAGTGACCTGACCATGTTTTTCAAATACTGGAAAACCCCTTTAATTGCATAAGAAATAGACCCTAATGAGAAGTGAATGGCTTCAATGTTGGCTCCAAATAAATGTGTGTTGTACTGAAGCTTTGGGACATTATTGTGTCAAATTCTGGACCACCTAGGGGATCCTCAGGTACTTAAGAGGGCAAGTTCTTCAGGCAGCAGAGGAAACACCTAAGTCATTTTGATGAGCTAATATTATTTTTGCTTTTTTATACAAACACCAAATTTCTGATGTTTTGTATCTTTACAGGTGAATGGCATTGACATCAGCAACGTGCCTCACTCCTATGCACTTTCCATCCTCAGACAGCCCTGCCAGGCGCTCAAGCTTACAGTTCTCAGGGAACAGAGGTACAAATGTAGGAGCAATGGTATCACCACAGACTCACACTCCCCCCGAGATGACAGCATACATGTTGTGTTAAGTAAAAGCAGCCAAGATGTGCAGCTTGGAATAAAGCTGGTCCGCAAAAGAGATGAGCCTGGAATATATATATTTAACTTACTAGAAGGAGGAGTAGCAGCTCGAGATGGTTATTTACAGGAAAATGATCGAGTTCTAACAATTAATGGCCATGATGTTCGAAACGGAACCCCTGAGATTGCAGCTCAGCTCATACAGGTATTGTAAAAAATGCTGTATAAGTATCACAATCAAGTTATGTAAAAAAATATTAGGATGCTGACCAAAAAATTTATTGAATATGTTTTGTATGCAAACGTACAGAAGGGTAAATCTGTAAATGAATCTCCAAAAATTAGGCCAATGCTAACTCTAAAAGCAAATTCTTTTTTTTTTATTTTTTTTATTATTATTATTCTTGGTACTTATATGGCACTAACATATTCTGCAGCTTCTTGACTCTCTCTTCTGCTAGTGCCCTAATCTTAGCTTCCTGCTGAACTTGGGAAACCTGGGGAAGTGTAACAGAGCCTTTGTGGGATGCTCCTTAAAGAGTGGCATTCACAGGGTGAATGCATTGGGTTACCGTGGGGCTCTAGTCTTTAGCGAATGTTGCCCAATATATGGTTCTTTATATGGATTTGCTGTATCCATATATAGTTATACCTTCCTTGTATAGTGTTATTGAATTTATTACTATGTTATGGTGGCCGAACCCCCTGCTTAAAATGCAAAGCCAATATCTGCACATTGTACACAGCTTCATGTTTCATTGTGTTAATGTATCACAGATCTCTAATGTCCCCCCCTCAGTGTTAAAAAATCTGTAGTGAATCATCTTCTGTGTGATGTAACCATCTGGTCATTTCTAGAACGCCAGCAAGTGCTCTATTATAAAGACAGACCCTGATTTTTTTTCCATTTGACTAAACTTAATGGTTCCCATTTGTGCCTTTGTCAGTTTTATCTTGTTTGTTATGTGGGCTTTGTGGTGTTTGGTGATTTATTTTACGCTGTGGATTTTGTGTTGTATAATAGTTTAGTTTATGTTGTGGACTTTAGTTTATTTTGTGTTATTCATTTTGTGATTTTATTTTTGGGGCGAGTATATATGCTGATCATCATATGCGGGCAAAACCACATTTGCACACAATGACCAAAAGTTGCAAGAGTTCCCCAGGCATGGTTTTGCCCGCATGTTATGATCGGGATATACACTTGCCCCATCCTGTCTCTGAAGGTATATATAAGCTATCTACTGGCCCTGTACAGCCCCTCTCAGCTGCCTGTAACCACGTCTGCTGACCCCATCAGTGGTGAAATCCACTCATCATCTGGAAGTTCGGGTATCCATGGAGAGGGCTACGCCGAGATGTTAATGTACACAACCCCTATTGGATCAGAATGGAAGTTGCGCACATTACCATCACAGCATGACTGTCTACAATGGATACCCAAACTTCCGGTCACCGAGGGGAATTCCCTGCCAAGTGGGTCAGTGGACGTGTTGAATGGTGCACTTCAGTTTGTATTGTTGATTTTCTGTTGTATGGTAGTTTAGTTTGTGTTGCGGAATGACCTGTATTTTAGATTACTGTATTTTTCTATATGTTCTGTTTATATATATTGTGCCATTATTGTTAGTATATTAATTATAATATAGCATGGCTACAGCTGAACAGCTGTGACTCTTTCCACATCTCTTTCTACATAATCTCACTGTTATCCAAGCTCCGGGCTCCAGACTTCTTGTTTAATGCAGGATGCTTAAAGCTTTACTCCCGCCAAGGACAGGAGAGAAATGAAAGCTGGAAAACCATTGGGATCTGGTCTTCTGACACATACTCAGCAATGTAATTATAAAATTCCTTTTCTCATGAAAGCTTTCCAGAGCCAGTGACATAAAGCAGGGCCAGTGGGGCTCTCTTGTAATATCTATCACTGCCATCACAACCATTCATTTTGCTCACCACTGACTCCGGCAATCTCTGACAAGTTGCCAAGAAGGCATTTGTAATTTGTTGAGCACAACACCTGAAAGTGATTATACAGCTCATATGTGGTGCCTCCTTACAGAGTCACCGAGGTTACGGAGGGGACAATGAGATTATACAGTCACTAGAAAAAGTTTATATTGAGATGAATTTTTTTTTCAGCCTATGTGAGGAGATATAAAGCCCCCTTTAGTGTTCCTTGAATATATAAAAATGATTTCCCAGTAAAAAAAAACTTAATGAGGTTGTGTTAAAACGTCCTATTTTAATCAAGGTGGAATTCTCTAAGGTATAGCACAAGACATATCATCTCTCCAGCTGCCTTATTATGCCGAAATTTACAAGTCTACATCTTCAGAATGACTCTGGGCATATATTAGAGATTGGATATTAAAATCAGGCCCTGGGGACAGGACTGATAAGTATTCCCTGGATAGATTGCTTACCCGGTTTACCGATGTATCTTTAGATCTACCGTCAGACATTAATAGAAATTCATGTCACTTTTAATAACATGCAAAAGAAATACATATATATTTTAACTTTTTAGCAGCATAGGATTGTACTGGAAAAAAAATCAGATATGTTAATTTAGAAGAATATACGGCAATGTTCGTAATCTGCCAATGTATATGCAGAGCGTAATTTCCAATATATACAACTATAAACCATACATGTCTTGATCTTGGTGACCAACTATATATAATACAATATATAATAAATACCTGCCTGGCTGTTACTGAAGGGCTTCCAGTGGGCCATTTACTATGTCTTTCTTTTCGCCTACCACTAAGCTTCAATAAATGCAGTAAAACTCAATGTTAAAAGTGCTAATCTATTATACAGGAACAACGCCGAGGACTAAAAGTCCTTTTAACATAGGCCAATTATCAGGCAAATATGTATTCCTAGGAATGGCCATCCCCGACAATGGCTTATCATACTTTAAGGGTATATAGCCATGTTACTAGCGTGCCAATTATGATGTGAACCAAACAACCAATTTTTCTCTAGCTTTGCAGCTCCCCATACACATTATACATACACATAAGACACACAGTCTATAGGCCCCCATACACATTAGACATACAAAGTCTATAGGCCCCCATACACATTAGACATACACAGTCTATAGGCCCCCCATACACATTAGACATACACAGTCTATAGGCCCCCCATACACATTAGACATATACAGTCTATAGGCCCCCATACACATTAGACATACAAAGTCTATAGGCCCCCATACACATTAGACATACAAAGTCTATAGGCCCCCCATACACATTAGACACACAGAGGGAAATTTATCAATCATGGTGTAACGTGAAACTGGCTCAGTTGCCCCTAGCAACCAATCAGATTCCACCTTTCATTTTCCAAAGAGTCTGTGAGGAATGAAAGGTGGAATCTGATTGGTTGCTAGGGGCAACTGAGCCAGTTTCACTTTACACCATGTTTAAAAAATCTCCCCCACAAAGTCTATAGGCCCCCCCATACACATTAGACATACACAGTCTAAAGGTTCTATCCATATTAGACATACACAGTCTAAAGGCAAGCATCCTTGTGTATGGAGGGACCCCGTACCCAACCAGAGCCTGCACAGCTCCTTAATGCATCCACCACATCAGTGACCCCTAAAAGAGGGAAATGTAACTAACAGATTTTAAGCTTTGATATTATCTGAATTATTGGTGGGTCCTGAGGTTTCCATGGGGCCACTGATGAAGTTACACCAGTGTCTATTTAGTAGGGTTCTTGTCTGTTGTTGCACATTTACAGTATAATAACAGTGCCCTTTCATATCTCATGATGTTCATTGTATCTGTGGATTTTTTTAAATTCATAAAATGATCTCTATGTGACCCATAATATGTAAAATTGTATAGCTATAGTAAAAAAAAATCTAAGAATAATAGAAAATCCTTCCTACCTTATGATTTTTTGAGGGGCAGAAGTTATTTTCGACCAACAGATAAATCAATATTATTAGGTTTGGAGAGTTTTTCTTCTCAACTTATAAATCAAGCAGGTCACGTCTATTGGATACAGCTGTCTCTACAGTAGCGATCAATCACAATAGTAATGTAACTCCCCTTGAGAAAAGTCAAAACCCCTGCAGAGATTAGTTTTTTCTGCAGGTAAAATTATAAATTAAAACCCACACTACAGAAAAATACAGATATTTTGATGAACTTCAGTACCTGGGAACACCCCGTGTCATAAATGCTTTAATAATGGTACATTACATCCATAATGCAGAACAATGCCAAGTTCTGGTAATAGAGAGCACAAGTAATAAATTCAAACACCTCAGAGTGTGAGCTGCATTCACAGTTCTGCAGACCTCAGAGCTGAAATCTCTTATTGTCTGTAGAAAGCTGATTCTCTTGATTCGCATTCACCAAGCAGTATTAAACAGCAATCTGATGCTGAAAAAGCTATGTATCTAGCTCAGCTATTGTGTTACATTGTCCTTCATAGAACTCAAGGATAGGCACAATGAATTAGGGCATTTCTAACATACCTGCCATGTTGTTTGTCTTGAAAGAAAAATAAGAGCCCTTGAACAAGTAAGCAATTAATCACATCTATTCAAAGACATGGAGCTGTACACAGAACCGTGACTAACATCCAGATTGCATAAAGAGTGTGCCATGTTTTGTATGCTAATTCACGATACCGCGCGGTGCAGGCATCCAATGCTATGGTTAAAGACTTCGCAAAATACAGCAAAACTGAGGCTCCATCTGTATTGTTTGCTTTTTATTAAGCTTAGTGGACTGCTCACACTAATATATGAATGTTCTATTTCTATACATAGTTATTTATAAAATAAAAAATAAAGCAGGAGTGCTTGCATGTGTGGTGAGATCCTTTAAAAACGTATTAAGAATCAAAACAGCTCTGTATTGCTCACCTGGATCAGTCATGTTGTTTGACACGACTCAAAATATGGCGTGAAAGTAGATGGGGAGCTGCCGCCACCCTCCGGAACACCCTCCTGGGACCGCTAAGTAGATCAACAGGATGGAAGTAGACAAATGGATGGCTTCCAAAGCCGCTCATACCCTTCAGGATCCAGTTAAAGTCCAACAGAAAGTGAACAACTCTTTTTTTATTGGTAAAATGGACAACGCATTTCAAGGGACTTATTGGTGCACTCTTCATCAGGTCCTGATGAACCTGATGAAGAGGGCAAAAATGAGTATCTTGAATCGCGTTGTCCATTTTACCAATAAAAGAGGAGTTGTTCACTTTCTGTTGGACTCAGCTTTTCCTGGATCCTGAAGGGTATGAGCGCCTTTAAAAGCCATCCATTTGTCTACTTCCATCCTGTTGATATACGTAGTTATTGCTATTATAGAGGCATTATGGCAGGGGTCTACTTTAATAATATGCATTTTCTAGTAAATAGCAACTTCAATAACAGATTATTGTGTTGAAATCAAAATTATTATTATTTAGTATCAATTATTCTGTAATGTGAAACTATTACTTACAATGAGATCAATAGATAGCTGTGGATGTCGTGAAATATATATTCCCCTAACAACAGTAGCTGTTAGACCTACATTGATCGATTGATGACCAGGGCTCTATTCTAGAAAGGGTTTGATCAAAGCGGATAACTCCTGTACAAGACAATACATTACATGTCAATTATATGTTTAACCACTTACTTGTTTAAGTAACTTTTGACATGTCATTAGGCAAAAGTTATTTGATCAAAGCTGCAATCAGGAGATGAAGCCGGGGGAGAGAGCAGCAGCCATGCCATCCATTCTCCGGAGTATCTCTGTAACAGCCAATTCTGACATTTAAATCAATGAGGCTACATTGTTGGAACTGGTGGCTGGCCAAGGAGTGGATTGCACTGCCACCACGTTCTCTCCAAGCTATATCTTCTGATTACACTAACTTTAGATGAAATGTCATGCTCTATGCAATGACATCTGCAAATGTCACAGAGCATGCCCAAAAACCTTTCCTAATCATGTCAATTTGACAACTCTGGTCTATTGTTGTCTATGTCCATAGGGCTTCTGTAAAGCATGTCTACATTATATCACTAACAGATTTTGCAATGCTTTTTTTTTTATTACAGACAATACAGGGGTTACATTTACTTTCGCACATTAAGGTTCGCTCATCTCTACTGCTCCCACAGTAAACTGCATGACCACTGTAGGCTTGTTAATGTCATGACCTAAGGACTGTGATGAAAGTGTTTAGAGCATCTAGTGATTATGATGCATTGTTTCTTTATAATCTTTCTTATAGTCAGCATATCTAATAAAAACAGCAGGGTCTATACCTGCCCATGTTCACATCAGTTGGTAAGGAGGGTAGCTAAGGTTATTTTATAAGTAAGGTTGTTCTCAATTTACTTTACAGTTCCTTTATGTCTTTTACATAGTAAAAATTGAGCCTCATCGGGGACCAGGTCTAATCTCAGTGTTTGCAATCGGCATAGAGAGCTACAGAATGCATTAATGCTAGATAAGCCATACAAACTGAACAAGATCAAGCTCATATACCGTACCTAGTCTATAGTATATTACAGAATACAGCACTTATCCCTATTGCCAGTGTGGAGAAGCATAGCTCATTGCCTGGTCCCTACAATACAGTATACTGAATAGCTAAATAAATGGCTGCTTATAAGTACCCAAGTACACGATACAGATTCCACCGCCATATCATCAATTTTCTCATTGGCATCCTATGAACCATTATGAAATAGAAGCCGAAGCAAAAAATAGATTTAATATCAGCCCATTATAATTTACCATATAATTACACTTGACCTTATGTCATATTAATATTTCGCAATTTCACGTAACAACATATTACATTTAATTGTTAGCTGTTGCCATGGGAAGTCATTTCCTCTATCACAGTGAGATGCACAATAACCAGAGTACTGAATATAGTTACTCTATAACTTTCCCATGCTAGGAATACCTTGCAGACTTAAAACCAGTTTCCCATTACTTTTGAAAAAAAAAAAAAAAAAAAAAGACGAATGCTCTACAGTAGGACCAGTTTCTACCCTTTTACCATCTTCTATATGACGCATTGGCTGTCATTTTGATCAACCAGGTGCTCTGGAGATCTCCAGCCGCTCCTTACATATTAAATTACAACTTGATGATTTCCTTGAAGCATTATGTATTTTTACTAGATGGGAGTCTGGCAGGAGATATGTAACATGAAACGTCTCCTTGCAGTTAAGTCACAGCAGCTCTTAATCACCGATAGGTTAAAGTTCCCCATCGCTATGGATCGCCTGTGCAGACTCAGTAAGAGCAGACACAAAATGGACACATAAATCACTTCAGTTGGTGTCACCATAGTCATTCAATGATTCAAGGCCCGTAACCACGGACTAAGCATCAGCTGATTTATTTTATTTGCAATCTTACAAAAATAATTATTTAAGACCTAGTCCAGTCTCTGCATATATCCCTTGGCACATTATGCATTAAGTGTTACAGTATGGTTTCTACATTGTAGCAGCTAGTAGCTATTATCTTGATGACATACTGTATATTATCAGTGTAGATCATTACACTTCTGTAGTTATATATATTTTATGTAAAAAAAAAAATCTCCCTTGACAAAATACAGCTATGTCCAAAAATTTTTTTCAGTGTCTGGTCACCCATGCAAACTAATGTGCCACTGAACCCTTACTTCTGTTAGTAATTCGGTTCACCGACCAGCAGTTTGGTTTTACTTTCTTGGCAAAACATTTAATTTCTGAAATTGGATAAGATGAAATTGAACTCTTTTAAGTCAGACTAAACTTATTAAAATGTTGTTTTTTGGCTCAGGGGTCTGTAGTTCTCTCGCTACATGGTCCTCAAGAGACATCTTAAATTATAGGTTAGACGTTTGAAAAAAATGACTAAAAATATAAACTCTGCTATGGGGCAGTGCACCTTAAAGTCCGCCACTGGGCTGAGACACAGATTGCCTTTGAATTTTGCTTGTTTGTCTGAACTTTTGGGGTCAGCTCATGATAGATTGCTTACATTCACATCACTTTGCTTATGCCAGAGTGCATTAGTGTAGGGACTAGGCACGCTCTAGTCTAATGTGGCTGATTATATAACAGGGATTGAAAAGTATCAACTAGTAGACATAAGACATTTCTAGTCTGCCAAATAAACACACTACATTTCATAACAGTTCCCACTGGTTATCACTGATATAGTAGTGACATCAAGCTTACTGCTTATACAGTATATATAGGTTTGTATCCAAATCCAAATGCTCCAACTTTGGTGGAGAATGTCTAGAGGTAGATGACAATGTCTTTATATTACTAGGACATTCCTCAACTGTGCAAATGTTTTGGAGTTGTTCATATGATAAAGTCTTCCTACTCCTCCAGAAACACTTAGCAGGGTCCTCATCAGAAGTAGCCATAGCTTGGTCCACAACAGATCTTCCGTATCATCTTCTACGTTTCTTATCCTCCTCCCTCTTTGTCCCCTTGTACTTTTTTTCTTCTCCTTCTCATCTTCTCCCTTCTTCATCTTATCTTCTTCTTTTCTAGTTTTTTTGTTCTCGTCTTCCTCCTCTCTCATTTTTCATCTTCTGATACATTCCTTTTCCTCTTTTCCTATTTTCTCCCCCCTTTTGCTGAATTGTTCATATTGGTAATAGATACTGAATATAGTAAATTACTGTAGCTGTTACCAGCTGTTGTCATAGTTGGGGTACTTATTGTTATGTAAATGTGGCATCTATTTGTTTGTGTGTTTAAGCATTCATGTAGTCTTGCTTTAATTTTCATATGGGAATACTCAGTTTGTATTCCGCTTCAGTTGTTCATCACTTCATGGTAATGTTGGTATTCATTGGTATGGTTCTACTCATTACAATCTAAATCAGAGATGGGGAACCTTCAGCACTGTTGCAAAACTACAATTCCCATCATGTCTTTACAGTTAAAACTTTAGCATTGCAACAGCTGGAGGGCCGAAGGTTCACCATCCTTGATCTAAATGCTTTATGTCACAAGGCACAAACAGCACAATACATAAACCAGCATTCAATATGGGGCAGAATTATCCAATGTATTCATGCCACATATTCAAATGTATCAGAAAAAGTGGGCAGGACTCCAGAATTGCACATTGTACAACTAACTTTTCAAGTTTCTGTCAAGTCGACCACCATTATAGGAGTTGGTCCTCTCCATTCTGGCCGCTGTGTTCTCTTCATAGGGTCCTGAAACAGAGACGTGAAGATGAACAGCAGATTTACTAATAGTAATACTATGTTTACAGATGTTTTTTAAATGGGCACTGTGTTTTCAACAAACTGCACGAATCCATGGTACAGTGACTATAGGAAACTTTTTAAATTTATAAAAGGTTCATGTCTGTTTCTCCAACTAGAAGAGGAGAGGGAAAAAAATGGGGGCCAGCGCCTCGGTTATTTGGCTGAGTGTGTTGGTGGACTCTTTTTTCCATTGGGCTTTATGCATCTTGGAGAGGGCTGCTAGCCTGGAAGGTTTAATGCCCAGGATGCTCCCACAAATTTGGGGCTCATCACACGTAGTTAGGGAAAGAAGCAGAAAAAAACAGACTCTTGATTGTGGTGCTGCCCAGAGACTCCACACATGGAAAGGATTATACTGTAAAAGTATTTTAATAAAATAATAAAAGCAAGAAAAAGATGCATTTCTTAAATTGTGAGTTGCTTCTTCCCTTCCCACTGCCTCCTACACCGATCAAAACACTCAGATTGCTGCAAAAAAAAAAAAAAAACATCTTGAGAGATAAGAGGAATTATTAGTTCACTGAGGGTTCAAGTTTCATGCTGCCCATAGAAGTCTATGTAGAGAAAAGGGGAGATAGAAATGCAATGAGAGAGCCAGAGACACTGCAGGCTCTAGTAGGTGTTATATACAGTATATCGCTCCAGTACTATGTACAACTATATAACATCTCCTATGCCACAGCTGCTTCTGAAGGTCAATCCAGCAAAGCCTGCATTATCTTTGACTGTGTTTCTATCCCTTTCATTGCACCTCCTATTCCCTCTTTCTTCTCCATTGACATCTATTGGCAGCATGTAATCATGTTTCACCGAGCTGATAAGTCTCTGAAAACAGATTTAGCAATGATTTGAGAGTGAGTCATCAATGCGGTAGGAAAGAAGGAGAATAACAAGTGGCTCACATATAGAGAAAGAGGCATGTTTTTCTTATAAGATATCTTAGTGCAAAGTTTGTTGAAAGGTTAGTGACCATGTAAGGTTTAAATGAAATACACAGTAACAGCCCCCTATATGCTTGTTTGCTTATCTACAATGTGTTCATGCTGTTATGACTAGATTCCTTAAAAAGCTGCACTGATTCTGGCAGGAACATGAATTACAGATCTACATGTTTGCTTTTTGCTTTTGATTTCCGCTATGAATCATGATCTGTTTTGCTTACTAATGAATGTGGAAGCATGTTTACCTTGATGTAGATTCACTACAGGAATGGGACGCTTACAGTATATGTTGTCATGGCAACTAAATAATGTAATGTATGCTCCATCATATCAGTTCAGGGTATGCTTCAATAAATGCAATTAGACTGATCCGTCATAGAGTGCATTATCTTAACCCTCACTGTGCTGCTACATCTTAATTGTGTTCAACCCTCGGCCTACTTCTGTTGTGCACGGCCACCTTTGATCAAAGTTGGCCAAGATAGGTGACATAATGGAACTCTTAGTCAAACTAGATTTCACTCAAACTTCCTCAGCCTAGCATTCACTCTCCATTTTGCAAAAATGTTCCCGCCCATTTGACTATTTAGGAAAAAGTACAGCAAAGCACAGATTGTTGCAGCAATCCAATTAGACTGTGTTCAAATTAGGCAGGTTATAAAAAATAAAATAAAATTACAGATAGTAAACCAAATAGTAAAATTTGTTCATCTTGGGAACCAGAGGAGAACCATAGCATGAAAGTAAAAAAAAGAACATAGTCAGTGCCCTTGGGGCTACAAGGTTATATAAAAAGTTAAATTTTTTTGAAGAGGTCCTCTACATTATCGCAATCCTTTGCTACCACATGGAAACATTTTGATGGCATTGCTATACCTTTAATAAAGTTAATTGACTAGAGCCCCTACAGATGTGCCCTATGTACTGCTGTAATGGAAGCTTAGGAATATAGAAAACACATATTGTATTTCGTATATTGGTTATTTTGCATATATTTTATATCTTGGTTATTTATCTAAGTAATCGTAAACTAATTTCCAGTGTCAGCACGATGGTATTCTTCAGACCAAAAGAAGGTTGTTTACAATTGCAATTCAGATAAGTGAAATAAAAAGAGATTTTCTTAAAGGGGTACCCTAGAAAAAATCTTTTTCTTTTAAATCAGCTGGTTTCAGAAAGTTATATAGACTTGTAATTTACTTCTATTTAAAAATCTCAAGTCTTTACATAGTTATCAGCTGCTGTATGTCCTGCAAGAAGTGCTGTATTCTATTCAGTCTGACACAGTGCTCTCTGCTGACATCTCTGGCCCAGACAGGAACTGCCCAGAGCAGGAGAGGTTTTCTATGGAGATTTGCTACTCTGCACAGTTCCTGACATGGACAGAGGTGGCAGCAGAGGGCACTGTGTCACACTAGAGAGAAAACACCACTTCCTGCTGGACATACAGTAGCTGATAAGTATGGGAAGACTTGATATTTTTAATGATATGTAAACTATAAATCAACTCTCTGAAACCAGTTTATTTGAAAGAAAGAAAAATTGCTGGAGTACCCCTTTTAGGTCAAATGCCGAATTTTTGTTAATGCATCAACTTAAAGCTGAAGTTCTGCTCTGTTCTTTCGTTTGGCCAGGACAGATGTACAGAGCAGCTGTCAATCATAACAAGAGAGAAGAGTTTCCCAATGAGTGTCTCTTAAGCTGTTGCCTTCAGTGGTCAGGGCATGCTGGGAGTTGTAGTTTTGCAGAAGCAACTGCAAATGAGAATGTATGCATCAATTTACTTCAGTGATCAGCACAGTCCGCTTCATCCTGAAGAGTCCCAATTAGCCCTAATGATCACTAGTTGCCATGGCGATGTTTTTTTTTTTGTTTTTTTTTTTAAATTGAGCCCATGATGATTGATCTGTTAACCCTTTCACTTTGTAGTTGCCTATGTTGATGAATCAAGAATAGAAGACTTTCAACTAGTATATAGCTAAACCTCGACTTCTCGGAGCATGTTGCTGTCTGGAGCAGCAAAACAGCACTGACATCTGTCTTTCATCACACAGGCCAGCGAGGAAGGGGTTTACTTTGTTGTTTCACGACAGACCAGACATCAGACCCCTGATATCTTACAGGAGGCAGGATGGCATAACAACAGCAGCCCTCCATCATGCCCCAGTGAGAGAAACCATTTTAACAAGGTATTTTATTCATACTTCTGGGAATATCGCCATCTAATGCTATCTATATTAGATATGTTATGAGCATGGCATATATTTTGTCAGCCGAAGTAATGTTTGTGTGATATTAGAAGAAAAGGGGTCTGTTTTGTTTCCAAAAAGAGCACCACCCTTGTGGCCTAGGCTGTGTCTAGTATTGCAGCTTAGCCTTTTCTAATCTTATGCTTTGATGATACTGTTATATATTAACCGGTTGAGAATCCATAGAAATATCGATCAGAGGTTGTAGATAGTCAGCACCTCAATGATGCCACTGACATCAAGCAGGAAATATTGGGAACTGTTTCTATTATTCTAAATGACATCCTTGAGCTGAAAAGTTCACCTACAACTGTTCTTTCTTATATGATCATGGAAAATCCATAACAATAGTTGTTGTTAATATTATTATTATTATTATTATTATTATTATTATTATTATTATTATCATCATCAATATTATTATTATTATCATCATCAATATTATTATTAGACTGTAAATGTTTGAAGATGAGGCTATAGTACAGAAAGGTATAAGGAACATAATAATTTCATATCTAAAATGATAAATTTTCAGTGTTCCCATGGGCTCCTGCATCATCCAGACTGTTTAACAACCATGTCTGCAACTCCATTGACAGAAAACAGGCTGCAGTCTGAACAGAGCAAGCACAAGGATGCTAAACCCTTACCGCCATGTAGGATATTGCTATAAGGCCACTGTTGTTAAGATGAGCAATTCTGATAATAACATTATATAATGGAGCAGCTATTTATTTAATTCCCTAATACACTGCAGGATCAATCCTATGTGCCCCCCTGAACATCACAAGCTTGTTGCTATATAGTAAGGTATAGAGTAGATCTTCCTGTTGCAGTGGTAATAGAATTTACTCTCCTGGGAAGGCTTTTCATTACATTTCTAAAGGTTGTTCGAAGAAAAAAACAGCTTGTAGTCAAAGCAGATATGTATCCCATAGTGTTAGATAGGGATGGTGTTGTGATTTTTGTTAAGTGCTAAATTACTGGGGAAGGGCAGTGGTCACCAACTTATCTCAAAATCACAGATGTTAAAACTTTTTATAGACAAACTGGCAAACTATAATTATTGATACAGAATATAAGTAATTCATATCTAAAATTCACTATACTGGTATGACCTCATTACTACAATACAGTGTATAAGTCATAAATATAGTGGTAGTGCCTCTTCAAGTTCCTTCATGCTAAACTTTCCCCCCATTGTACTGTAGCTTTAAAGAAGCATTACTTATAAAGGGAACCTGTCACCACCCGTGCCGGGGCAGAGCCCGGCCGACCCCCCGCTAGAGACCCTTATACTTACCCGGGAGAACGAAGTCCCGGTCCTGGAGCCGCTCCCGCTGCTAAGATATCACCGTCGGAAGACCGGTGCACGCGAATCAAAGATGAGTCCGATGCCCATAGAAAATGACGGCTCCATTCCATTCTGACCGTGATATCTCGGCAGCGGCTCCTGGAGCGGGACTTCGTTCTCCAGGGTAAGTATAAGGGTCTCTAGCGGGGGGTCGGCCGGGCTCGGGGGTGACAGGTTCTCTTTAAAAAAAATGTATTTTGTAGCACTGAAATCGTATAGAAAATAAATAGTGTGTTCCATCTATTTGGAGAAAAATGTTTTTTTCTATGGTATTGTGATCTGCGGAGATCCCAGCATTTGGACCCCCACTGATCCACTAGTAGTCCCCTCTCCCGTAGATGGGGGGGGGGGGTAACTTTCTGAAAAGAGAAGACCATTTAAAATTTGTTCTACTAGAACTAAGGACTCCAACCTAAGCCATCAAAAAAGCCAGACCATGATCCCTCCTTCACTAAACCTAGTTGGCCCCCAAAAAATTGGGATGAAAGTTGACTTCCTGGGATTCTGCAAACATAGGTTTGTCTATCAGACTGGGCTGTAATCCTCCACTGCCCCAAGCTGATTTGATAAGGTGGCATCATATGACAGTGCCGTGTTGGTCATAAGCTTCTGTTCATGAACTGTGTGTATAGTGAAATGTCTTTAAGGCTGCATGTAAGGCTGCATGAGAACTGTGTCTTAAAGGAATAACTCTGTAAGTTATACTAACACAAGTGTTATGTTTATATGGCTAGCAACTAACTTTCTTTCTAGACCCTTTATATTCTTGGTAAGTATGAAATTACCTGACTGTTATTTCTTGGGTGATTGATGTATGTATCTGCTGAACTCATGTGTGCCAAACCAAAGGTTGACATTTGATAACTACATTCCTCATTCTGCATATCTGCATAATGTATGGCTGAAATAACTGAGCATTAAAGATGTTATTTCAGTTTAAAGTAATACTGTCGGCCCCCTTAATCCTGCTTCATTTCATCAGTTAACAGTGTCACCTAGGCGTATTTAGGCGTATATTCTCCTCAGCTAGGAAATTGGGCCCAACTTCCATGAAGCCCCGCCTAGGTGACACTGTCCACCAATGAGGTGGAGCAGAAAGAAGACACAGACAAGTATTATTATAAAGATATATATAAGCTTGTGGATGATGCGGAGAACCGCACATAGCGTAAGAGTAAGTAATTTGTGCAGATTTTTAATTGTGGTGCTTTGAGTTTTAATATAAAGGCAGACGTCTTATTATATATACTTGCTTCTTTCAGTAGATGCTCAGTCCCAACTCTTAGGGTGTGCTCACACATTGTTGCCACATGCAAACAAGGCCATATAGTGGCCACTACATTCAGGCAAGTTTTCTTCTACATGTGGTGGCAAAATCAGACTGCTATTGGCCACCAATGTGGGTGTTTTTCCTACATGCATCAGCCACAACATGTGGGCACAGCATTGAATTAACTGTGAAAATGAATTTTGCTTTATTATTTAAACCTATGTTAACTGAGGGTTCATGTGCAAGACCAACTTGTATAAAGCTATATTATGGCAGCCTTATGAATATATTGGGCCTCTAATATTATGTACAATATCTCCATGCTAGGACACTGGATAATGGTACATGAAGTGCACATGGTTCTGTAATACATAGTCACATGGACTCCCTAAACATCCATATAGGCTAAATACAACGTACAGTACAATACTATAGATACCACGTGTTGAGGAGGGTATAGATGAACTGGGTTAGTAAACAGCAAAAAAAAAAAGCAGCAGCACTGGTCTAAGCAGCGCACATATATTTGTGCATAATAGCTAATGCTGAAAAATGTATTAGTTGTGTGTATATATATATATATATATATATATATATATATATATATAAAACGATTTTGTGTCTTCTGCTAAACACAGTGTAAATCTTCAATGTCCGATGATGCAGTATCAGCAATGCCTTTACCAATCATACCTACTTTATTTGCTATGTTAAGAGAACATTTATAATTTTACGATTGAACAATTTTGTAAACATATTTCCTATTAATAGTACCGCACAGCAGGGATGACATTTACACCTTACATGAAATCAATGATATAATGTATGGACAATCAATTTTCAGCCAGGACAAGCCATATATAAAGTATATCACTGACCATTCTATGCATTTTGCTAAGCGGTTTTCTTTATCAACATCTGGAAACTTTTAAATCCTGACAGTTATTACTATATGGAGTAAATGATCATTTTATTTAACACCAACATTATCTGCAGTATTTTACAGTTCTGGGGGAACATACACAGACTTAATCAGACATTACAGAGATGTACATGTAACCATCAAGTCAAAGATAAGCAGTGAGGGCCCTGCTCGCAAGAGCTTACACTCTATGGAACGGACTGCAGTTCCTATACACAGTACTTCAGACCTGACTTTACAAACACTAAGGATTACTAGTATAGTATATTATAAACTAATTCCACATCATGAGAAGCTTTCTTAAAGTATGGTACAATAATCCAGAAGTAATTACACTGATTGCATACAATTAATACCGTACCACTGGGTACCTATTAATGGGGGTAAAATACATAGATATGATCCTTATAACTCAATGTGAACTATGTCTCAGCCTCCTTCTTAGGTCTTTTATATATGACCCATCCTGTATACACAGCCCTATCTCGTATTGTAAAATGTAACATGTTATGATAACAGCTGTCAGAGGCTTAACTTCTTTGCTGTGTCTGGATTAAAGCGTAGATCAAGAACCCAGTGTCCACAACCCAGCATCTGGTTCATACCACACTGACTCCTCTATCATTCATCTTTACATTTAAGATGGTTGGTTATTTTAGAAGCAAATGTTAGTGCACAGCAATGATTTGCATGCTGCGATTGGGAGTGCACAGCAGGGTCAGCGATCCGTCTGGGGCAGGAGGAAGGAACATCTTTCCCTAATGATGTGTTTAGGCAGTCACTCTTTAAACAAAGATACATCTGGGCAAATTGTTGACAGAAGCGAATGTTAAAATTGTATTAAACAATAAGACCCTAGTGAAACATCAATGTAATCAATGTGGTAAAGCAGATATAAACAGGACGGATCTAAGAGGAAATCAGGGGAAACTGCTGACAGCAAAAGAACAATAAAAATGTAAAAGGAACGAGCCCATGAAGTATGCCATTCCAAGCTATATCGATGTAATTTGGTTAAATAGACTTTTCTATAGGTTGGGATATATTGTATACTTCAGTTGTTTCTGGGGGGAGTTTTGTTGCACATTTTTGTGCACATGTTTTGTTAAAACCCAACAAAACACACCAGAAAAACAACATGCATAAACAAAAAATGTTCAGCTATTTCTCAATCTTTCCATTTCATGGAGTGGGATTATAGATAGGCTGTTTGCCAGAAGAACACACTGAACTTCATTTTCCATACTTTTCTGCCCAATGACAGCACAGTACTTACTTCTCTTTGCTATGCCATGACTTTCTTCTAGTGAAAGTTATGAAGACTAAACAGGCTGGAACTGGGGATAGGTAAAAAGTGGAAGTCCACAGCTCCAAGTAAAATGTAAAGAACTGGGGATGATTAACACAGTACAGTACTATATATGGCATGTGGGGGAGAAGGGGTTGCTAATGCACTGGCTTTGCAAGATGATATGTCAGCATAATTGAAAAAAAGTCACACTAGGCGCTGAACTGCTGCTTCTGCGGTAGCCAACAACCTAAAGTGAGGTGGGTTGAATTGAAGTGCTGTGGACAAACAGCAGTAGATACACTAGTATTTACACAAGAGACAGTTTGGGTAATTAGAGATGAGAGGAAAGCCTTTATTTACCTTTCAAGAACAATGTGGATCATCTTGGGCAGGCAGACTCAGCTTGCAGGTACATAGCCGGGCTTTCTCGGCCTGTGCCTCTCTTGAACATAGCAGTAGCTAAGCCCCACCCCACGTTCTGTGTTTTGTCCTGATCTGGATACTAGTAAAGACAGACTTAGCCTAACTATAGAGAAAAGCAAATTACCCCCTTGTGGTCCAGACTTTAGAGCTAGTTTTCCTGGATGAGAAGTAATTTTGGTAAATGGAGTGATTTACAAAAATGTTACAGATCACATAGGATCAAATGGAGGGAAGCATTTTCCTATTAAGTACTGTTTGTGATTTTAGAAACAAGAACTTTTAACATTGTACTTGCACTCATTGGTAAAGCTGCCAATGCCTTAGGGAAAGTCTAATCTTTTATGATGTTTTCTATTTAACATCTTTACAGTTTCTGCCTATCCATGCATTTTGGCTTAGATAAGGTGTAGCCCAATGAAAGTAGGCTAATGGGATATTATAAAACACATATTTCACAACTAGCATTTCCTCAAACGTAGCAATACTTACAAGACTTTTTAAAATAGTCACCATATTGCTTAACACACTTGCATACATCTAACTAGCCTACAAATGACAGGTTTTTCAAGTTTTTAAAAAATGTGAATGCAACTGCTATGGTTCAGACTTTCAGTGTTTGAAATTCCCCTCCTGTGTAATACTTACTTTTTGTAGACATCAAAAAAAGTTTGTCAACCCTAAAAAACAATAGCTTAAATGGTACCGGTGACAGAGTAAGCACACCCAGTGCCCTGAAATCCATTCAGCTGCTGGAAGTTCAGGTATCCATGGATGGTACCACGGCAGGTTGGTGCTGCGCACAACCCCCATTCTATTCCAATTGGTCTTGTGAACAGTACCGACCCACCATGGATACCTGAATTTCCAATGGCTAAATGGATTTCATGCACACCAGGTTTGTGTACGTTGTGACAGGTACCATTTAAGTAAATGGAGCTGAGCTGGAAACTCGATGGACAGGTGTGGTGCTCTTTTGGGGGTTATGGACTACCCTTTTAACCAAGTAACAATGCAAATAATAGACAGTAATGTCTAAAATGTTGTATTGTAACCTTTGTTTGATTGTAAACAAAAGACAATACTTAGGGTTCACCTATGTAAGGTCACCTAAGAACAATTGAGCCTTTTACCTATGACTCCAGCTAGTTATTTCTTGGAGAATCTGGGGTAATGTTCAGTGACCTTCTACAAACTATTTCTTTAAAAACACCAGAAATTGACAACTATGTACTAGATACTAAATATGACTAGAATACTAGTCACTGGTATGGTATGCTTAAAATATGGAGGCTAATTGTAGGCTCAGACTGAGAAGTATTCGAACACAACACATTACAGACAAATATCACCTCATCCTAGAGCTATTGGACCCTGTAGCTACATGACTTGGTGTCACTGCAGCTTAGTTGTTGCCTCAGAGCACATAGGACCAGAAAAAGAAATGTGCAGTGCATTTTCCAGGTGGTGGGTTGTAGGACCCTCAAATGCTCTGGTGGTTCCCAGTTGCCCAAATGATTGATCCATCCTGGTCAGATGCTAACCTAAAAACAGGATGCATGCTTTAGGGCGTCCGCAAGACATTATTATCCTTATTACATTTATAAGGCCTTAGGGATACAGTGCACATGTGCTCATAGCAGTAGAGAAAAGCAGTGAATATTTGCCATTATGATGTATGGCCAGTGATGATATTCCCCCAAATAGAAGAACACCAGGAGATGTCTAGGCTGGTCATATCCATAACTGCATTGTCCATGTTCAGGCTGATTTAGTGCAGAGTTGGGGAATGATTCTTCAGGACTTGGGTCATAGATTTCTCCATCTTGGAAGGTCACAGGAATTTGATTAAAACAGAGAGAAAATCCACTGGAGAAGCTCTTAATGTTTAATAAGAGACTATAGAAGACAAATGCAGTAATGAAGTCTGGTAATGACTGTATTCAGACACTAATGCATTGTTAAAAGCTCATTACATGAAATATGACAAAAGTAGGTCAGCAGCATCTATCACTGAAGACTTTCCTGTTTTTGGATCCCTTAACAAATCCTTGTGATTTGCTGAATGGAATAAGTGAGGGTGATGCCGTCCTGCAGTGCACTATATTCAATGACTGTCACGTGTTGTCAGCTCAGCAGCTGTAGGGAGCGGCTGGATCTGCTCCTGCTCTCCGTGCACATGCAGCTGTGGCTTGTGTGTCAGACACGTGTTACTACTTCCAATTTGGGATTCTCGGATATAAACATTTATCTTGCAGTAAACATGAAAATCTAGGCACAGGCTGTATTGTGTAGCATGTCGTGCCTTGAAAGGGTCATTTTAGAAGGACAGCTGAGCTACAATGGCGATAGAGCCAAAATGTAAACCGATAGTAATGCTTGGAAAAGTTTCTATTGCGTGGGATGTGTTACTTGTGGTGAATTGTGTTTTTATAAGACTTCTGATGTGTTTCAATACATTCTAAAGGTTATTAAGAACATATAAGCTATACAATACAATGTATATCTCTGGTATCCACATACTGTACATATAGTAGCTGCATACATTAATGGCTTACTGATGTTTTGCAGGGAATGATTATCGGTTAATAGAACACTCTTGGTACTCTAAAGCCTCCCTTCGTAAAAGGGGCAGCAATCGGCTGGCTAACTGCATGTTTTGTGCCTTCATTTAAATTATTATCGACGCCCTGTGTAAACAGGTAATGGGCAGTCAACAATGATATATTTAAAAGGCCATGCGAACGTTGGTTTGTTCAACATGGTTGTATGGTTGATTTTACGCTCAGTAAAAGAGTGCTCATTATCTGCAGCCTATAGGCCAGGGATGTAGAACCTTCGGCCTTCCAGCTGTTGCAAAACTACAATTCCCATCATGACTTGACAGCCGAAGCTTTAGCTTTGGCTGTCCAGGCATGATGGGAATTGTAGTTTTGCAACAGCTGGAGGGCCGAAGGTTCCCCATCCCTGCTATAGGCCATCCAGAAGGGAAAGATTAAAAGGCATTCAATAACACATGACTACAGGGCTTATTTGTAGTCTGTCACCATAGAAACACATTGCCTCCTCATAGGAACTCTAGGCACAGGACAGTTGGAGATTTTTCTTTTTCTTTTATACTTTAAAAAAATATATATTTCCAAAGTGTCTTCATCTTCTATTTTAGATGCATTGGGGCAATAAAATTGCTAAAATGTGAAGAATCTACTCTTATTTTTAAAGTGTTTATCCAGCGCTACAAAATCATGGCCACTCCCCCCCCCCCCCCCCCCTCTTGTCTCCAGTTCAGGTGTGGTTTGCAATTGAGCTTTATTTACTTCAATGCAACTGAGTTCCAAACCACACCCAATCTGGAGAAAAGAGAGGGGGGAAAGTGGCCATTTTTTGTAGCGCTGAATAACCCCTTTAACTTGGTTTTCAAGCTTCACAGTAGAGATAGCCTAAATGCCCTATTTTCATTATGTGCCTCTGTATGTGTTCATTGTGTGCCTTTTTAAGTGTTGTCGAAAGTATTGGACAAAGTAGATTTAGGTAGAGATGATAAATGTCTAGAGACAATGACAGAAACATTCTATGCATAGGTTTATGAAAGTCTTAACGTTTAGTGCTGTGACATCAACTTAATCTGTTTCTACCTAGTTAGCGTAGATATGGTGGTATTCATTTATTTTAAGATTTTTATGACAATTTTTTTGTCCCTTTTTGTGATAAAAAAGTTGGTGCACATAGGATATAGTAAAACAAACAAGCACTCACTATGCTTTACGTATGTCTGTTCTGCCACGAACTTGGACTGGACCCCTTAGGATCGTAGCTTGTCAGAGCCACACCATTCAGTCTTTCATTGGGAATCCTCTTATGGAAAGAGCACCAGTTTCTCCGCTTGCTTTTGGTGCTGCATACTTGCATTTCTCTTTTAAGCTTTTCTTTTTTCTTATACTTTGCCATTTTATTCTCCCATTCTCTGCTCGGGATTCTGCTTTACAGACCCATGTTTAAAAGCTTTCCACTTCAGTGACTACATTTTCTATAAAAAATCTAATACGTACTTTCATGTGATTTTTTAACCAATATTGTTCTAGAGTCTCTATTATATAGTGCAGTACACAGTAGTGTGCAATTGGTTTATTGGTTTGTGGTGGCTTATTTGAAGCCAACAATCAATAATATAACCAGATCTGGTCTACCACATAATGACAGGGACGTTCTTTAGAGTAAATCTTAATGCCACTATAAAATGCTACACAGATTACCAAAGATTGTTTTGATTGGACATTTCCTTAAAATATCAGACAGTATCTTTATAATGAACAGTATCTGACCATTTATTGCTTTGCTGAGTAAATTTAGGGGTTTCCCTTGTCATGGACTATAACTCAATATAATCGGTAATTACATACATTAAATGTATTCTTCCTAGTCATTACAGTTGTCTACAGAGTTTTATTTTAACCTCATAGGAAATCTCACTTGTCAAATATGGATATATGCGGAAGAATTTCCATACCAAGTCAATAACATTTCAATATATAAATGATAACGATTGTTGCTTATGTAGCTGTATTATATATCTCATGACTATTACCTTATCACTTTGTCACCAGATTGCTAATCGAACAGTACTATATGTGGAGAAAATTGTAAATATTGTTAAAGACCATACAGAGTCATTAGGCATGACGGTGGCAGGGGGAGTGTCGAACTGGGAATGGGACCTGCCGATTTTTGTCACAAGTGTAGACCCTGACGGAGTCATCGGGAGAGATGGGAGAATAAAAACAGGTAATCTTCTTTGTTCAGCTATACATTATTAAGCAAAATGATTATTTCAATAATGAATATCAATTATGGGTATGACCACATATAATTAGGTATCATTGTCAACTTACAGGTATTTTTTAATGGAAATAATATATATCGGAGGGCTCCTGGTAAAATGAGCATTCATCCTGTATTTTCTTGGTAATGTGCCATCCAAAAGGAAAAAAATGGGAAATCTAAAAATTGATGCTGAAACAAAAATGGAGTCTTATATGGTCCCCACTATTTCTTCAAACTTTGCAGAAATCAGTAGTACAAAAAATAAATGCTGTCTATAAAAGTCTATGGAGAAGGGAGGGGTGAGATCAGAGAACAGAGCCATACACAAATACATCAATACACATTGAAAGACTGCAAAGAGACTACACAAGCTAACCGTAAGATCTGCTCGGCACTGCTCTGTGATGTCTGCCATGTTACTGCTGCTTCTGTGGATATAAGAGAGCAGGGCCTACTATTCTTGTGTGTACAGTGTATAGGAGACATCATAGAAACTAATCTCCACATACTATCTCAGGGACAACTGAGAATTAGACAAGAAGCCTGCAGAAGACAATACACCACTGAAAGTATAAGTCTTTTTGGGTGGTCATGGGCCCCCCAGGAGCTCAGGGCCCCGGGCTGCCGCCCGAAACGCCCCTATTATAATCCACTACTGACCGAGACTAACAGAAAGAAGCAGCAGGTAGCACAATACTACCATTATTTCTGGAAAACCTAGCATTTTTCTAAGGGCCCTATTACACGGAGCGATAATCCGCTAAATCAGGCCAATTCGGCAGAAACAAAGAGATTGATCAGCCGATGACAACAATCATCAGCTGATCGTGTCTTTTGTTCCTCTTACTAAAGATATTGGGCCATGTAACAAGGCCCTAAATGTAAAAATGTTAATTTGGGGCTTGATTTAACTATAATTCATATAAACCCCTTTAATAAAGTTGTTGCTGTCACATATTGTTTGAGTTAGGAAAGTCTTAGGTGTCTTTTTAGATCTGTAGTTGAAACAAATAGGAAATAAAAGTGATGAAAGGAACATATCTCATGAGTTCTCCTCATTTACAGGCTTCCTTTTTGACAGCTCAGTTCCAATTAGAATTATTGTCAGATTCTTATGGCTTAGTGGCTGCTGGCTTCCATCAGTGAGCGGTACATTGCAGGGTAAAGTATGTGTGAGACGGTCCTGAGTCACTCACTTATCTGAGCAGTGTGCACATTCCAGATTTCCCAAGACAGGCCCGGTTTGGAGTGCAGTCTCCCACTTTCCTGTAAACTCTGTCAAACAAGATGTATCATCACACGAGTGACATGTTTTTTTTTGGTTACTGGAAGGGTCACTGATGCTCAGCAGTAACTACTTTGATGCAGCTTTCTCCTCTCGTGTACTGCTCTCGGGATGAGTGGGGGGATGTTTTGTTTGTGGTCTCTGGAATGTTGTACATAACCGGATCCCTGCTGTCATAAGACTATGTCACACATTCTGACACCTACAGCCTATAAAAAAGTACTGGTGACTGACTGTTAGATGCAGACCTAGGGAGTCCTGGCTCGCTCTATCTATCTATCTATCTATCTGGCTTTTAGTGCAAAACAGTAAATCAGATTTGAGGCATCGGATGCATGTGTTACATTAGATATTGGATAATGGAACCTAACTATGGTTTTCGTGGAAAGTTTCCACATTGATATTAATAGTTGTTATGATTGGTTTCCCTGATTGCTTACTTTAGCGGTGCCAGCGATGTCCCATCTTGGTCAGGTAGCAGGTCCTTCTTCTTAGAGCTTGTCTCAAAAGCAGGAAGAAGATAGAACAGGCAACCAGACATGGCGTAACAAAGCTGTGGAGGAGTTATGGGGGTCCGGGGCTAGGCAGCATATACATCTTTACACAGGCACTGAAATACCCTTTAAGGCCCCCGTACACTTTAGTCAAAAGTCGTCCAAACCTAATAAAGTGGTGGGTCTGCCAACTGTATATGGAGACTTCCCACAGATGATGCTGGGGAGAGAAAGACCCAGCGTGTTGTATTTTAACTATCTGACCCAGTAGCAGATTATAATAGGTCCGTTTTGGGTGGTAGCCCGGGACCCTGAGCTCCTGGAGGGCCCATGGCCACTAAAACAGACTTATACTTTCAGTGGTGTATTGTCCCTGGCTACAGTGATGCCATGATTTGCAAATAATCACTGTTTTTTACCTCTATTTTGCATAAATCAGGGCATCATGACATTATCTACTCTTTACCATGAACACCAGGCTAGTGTTACCATAGTTACAGTAGGGTGGAGGGGCCCAGGCCTGGTGAAGGGCCTACGGTAAATTTAATCCGCCCCTTATCTGACCCATTCGATCTCAGGACAGTGGCTCTTCATTGGGAAAACACGAACATTCGGTCATGCCAAATGTAAATAAGTATCAAAAGTGTATGGCTATTCTTATGTGTTTGTAAGTACATTACAGCTGCTATTAAATCCTCAGCCCTCATCCTTGAAAACAACCCTAGAATATGTTTATAATAATTTGACTAATATGTCATTTTCTAAGGATACTTTCCCTTTTGCTAAGACTTACTCCATTTCCTTGATTTGCAGGAGACATTTTACTGAATGTCAATGGTGTAGACCTAACAGGAGTCAGTCGTAGTGAAGCCGTGTCACTACTGAAAAACTCTTCTTCCTCATGTGTGGTTCTGAGAGCCCTGGAAACAAAAGAGTATGAGCCAGAGGAAGACATCAGCAGCGATTCCCTGCCCGTGGAGCCGGTCCAAAATGGCTTTGAAAACCGAGAATGGTCACCAGTCTGGGTCATGTGGCTGAAGCTGCCTCGGTAGGTTTAGACATCTCATCTCCTAAAGAGTGTGGGTGGAAAGATTTATGTTTCTAGTGCTGTTCCCTCCTCTGGGTTTATTATTCACTATGGTGATGTGTCCTAATTCATGCCAGATTTGGCTTCAGAACTTTGCATAACAGTGTGTTTTCTTTTTCTAATTGGATGTGTATAGAGCTGAAACTAAGACATTGCACAGGAAGCACCGGGTATGATGAGGGAAAAAAAATGTTCCCATTTGTGAGGCCTTGCTCATATTCCGTTTCCATTCCACTGTGACTGCGCATTTGTCAATTGATCTAAATAGGCCTGCAGCAAGACGTTAGTTTATAAGATGCCAATAGAAGGATATTATTGTGGTTACATGTATGGTTAGTACACAGAATTTGCAGATTACACAGCCGTGCTGAAGGATTATGCATCCTGTAAAAAAAATGACCATAACACATATGACGATAGTCCATACATTACACTTCAAAGACCTGAATAAGATCAATTGACCGATACATCCTGATCACATTCTTTTTAAAGGGAATCTGTCACTAGATTTCTGCTGGAGGGCAATACAAACTGGTCACAGGCATTCTGGTTCCAGAGTATTAGAGATTTCCAGGGTTCCATGTATTATTTCTTTTCATGCAGCAGTTTTCAGAAAACTAGGACTCTGCTCTATGCCTGTCATTCCTTCGGGATATATCTGAATAAATTGACAGCTGGGCACTATCATTCCCCTTCAAATAGGGTGTGTCTCTACACAGCTTAACCTTACGGGCAGTAATGTGTACAGTCTGCTGACAAGGGGTTTGTCCAATCCCCATACATGGGTGTCATCAGGAGGAGGGCTTAGAAAACCAGTATAATGTATTAGTGAGTCAGGAGTCTGCAGCAACCCGGACTACACTATACCCTATTAAGGGATACAAATTATTTAATAGGGACAACAGTGGAGTGTGTTTTTAATTTTGCAAGATATATATGTGTGTATATATATATATATATATATATATATATATATATATATATATATATATATTAATTAGTAAGGGCCAAATAAAAGTTATATTTTAATATGGGAGCCACTTAGGTGTGTTTTGGGCTTGTGGCCCTTTTTTGCCAGAATTTATCACTGCCTGTAATTTCTGGTGCCATACATCCCAGATGATTTTTTGGATTGACATCTTGTGACTGAGTTTATCCTCCGATTTTCTCAGACATCTAACATTATTACCCTGTTAAGAAAACTAATTCATTACTATATACTCTTCAACATCAATAGTATTCTCTATTGGTCTGCAAGGTAGATTTTAATTCAATAGAGTCAAACCTGCCTCCTTCCAGCAAACTACAATTTCAATCATGCCTGGAGAGCCAAAGCTGTGATCTAATACATTAAAGGGGTTATCCAGCATTAGAAAATCATGGTCACTTTCTTCCAGAGACAGCACCACTCTTGTCTCCGGAGCTAATCTGGAGACAGTAGTGGTGCTGGAAGAAAGTGGCTATATTTTTCTTATGCTGGATACCCCCTTTAATAGGTTTGTTTGTAATGGTCCCTTATATACTTTATACTGGTGTCGTATTCCCATGTTCTGCTGTGCCAAACATTGATGTATATAGGGAGAATGGGAGAGATAACAGTTATGTATAGGCTCCTTAAAGGACAAGTGCCATGAAAAACTTTTTCCCAGTAATTGAAGCACATTACAAAGTTATATAACTCTGTAATAGGCTTCAATTACCTATCTGCCTCCCTTCCCTGTCTTTTCCCCCCTCCACCCCCCACCAGGAAGTGTCCTAACTCACACACCGTCACCAGGCAGCTCCTTCTTGTGAGGATGAGTCATCAGCAGGAGGGCTGCTCTAGGTCCTGTTACAGCAGCCCCCCCTCCCCAGTCCAAGTGATGGCTTGCAGTTGTTCAGCCAATGGGAGCTGAGCAAGATGAGTCACCTGACAAGGCAGGGGAGGGGCGGGCTGCTGTAACAGGAGAAGGAGCTGAGAGAAGAGCTTGGTGACGGTGACGACAGTAATTAGGTCTATGTGAGTTAGGACACTTCCTGGTGGGGGGTGGAGGGGGGAAAAGACAGGGAAGGGAGGCAGATAGGTGATTGAAGCATATTACACAGTTATATAACTTTGTAATGTGCTTCAATTACTGGGAAAAAGTTTTTCATGGCACTTGTCCTTTAAGGCTGGGTTTACACTACGTATATTTCAGTCAGTATTGTGGTCCTCATATTGCAACCAAAACCAGGAGTGGATTAAAAACACAGAAAGGATCTGTTCACACAATGGTGAAATTGAGTGGATGGCCGCCATTTAATGGCAAATATTTGCTGTTATTTTAAAACAACGGCTGTTGTATTGAAATAATAGCAGTTATTTACCGTTATATGGCGGCCATCCACTCAATTTCAACATTGTGTGGACAGAGCCTTTCTGTGTTTTTAATCCACTCCTGGTTTTGGTTGCAATATGAGGACCACAATACTGACTGAAATATACGTAGTGTGAATCCAGCCTAAGGGTGTTTTGAAAAAATGGGTCCCAGACAGTGTTCTCCTTTAAGATTCAATCACATTGTGTCCCGCCTATAAAGCAATCTAGAACTGACTGAACAAAATTCAAAAATATGACTCCTTTTTTCATACATCCCCACCTGTTTATACATATGGTCAGCTCCATTGAAGTAAATAGGTCTTAGCTATAATACCAACCGCAACCTATAGACAGGCATGGAAAAAAGCTGCCATGTTTTTCTACCCCTTAGAACAGCAGGGGTCAGCATAAACAGATGTAGTGACTATAGCTGTAGTGTAAATAAATATAGTTACTATATAAGTTATAAATTCTATATGTCATGACATCATCACATGCAGCAGTTGGTGATGTCACTGTCAGTTATATGTATCCGGATACAACTTTTCTTCTGAGATACTTCAAGCTATACCCCTGAGTATATTCTTTATAAGGCACTTAATATACCATTACATGCTCAAATAAAAATCCAGTCTATGTAAGGAGGCCCAATGCATGCAGCACACAAAGGGTTGCATACTAATTGCCTGACAGAGCCCAGATGTTCCAGGAGAATTCCAGTAAGGAACTTGCTGTGTTCTTAGAACCTTTGCTTTTTATTCTCTCTCTGTCTATGTATTATTTTGCTCAGGAAGCAGCTGTGTGTTTGTAAATCAGATCCCACTCCAGTGTATTGTAAAACTAAGCAGTGAATACGTGGATCGACCAGGTTGGGAGTAAAACAGCTTGAAGACTTTCTCTTCTTGTTATTGTTTTAAAAGTAGAAAATCTTCAACATATCGGTAACAAATCTTCTCTTTATGAGCTGTCACTCATGGGCTCCGCGTGTATTATTTATGTTGTGTTGGGAAGTGTAAGACTATACTGTTATGTGAGCCTCACGTTAGAAGAACTTTTTTTTTAACAATTTAGAATATTTTATACACATCGAGTCACACAATGTATTCTAACACACTCCACAATTCTGCGGTTTCTTGCTTTCAAGAAGCATTGAATTGTGGGAGTTTGGTTGACAGTGATGTAGTACAAAGCAAGGTCAAATGTCTGACAGTGAAGAAGAACAAAACCGCTTTTTCCAAGGGCAACTAACACAATATATAGATACTCAGCATTTTATGAAGATTTAAAGAGGACTGATTATATGCAAATTTCTAAGTTTCCTGCATCATTTCTTCATTTATTAGGATCTGTGTTTACTAGAATTCAATAGGTAGCATTGTTACTTCTAGTGGATATAAACATAATGGACATACAGCTGCTAGGCTTATAAGGGGCTGTTCACTTTACATATCAACTATATACAGCAGATATGTACCAGAATACAAAAAAGGTACTGGTCAATAGAACAAATTTAGACTACCTGTTTCTATGTTGACCTGCTTTATGTCAGTCTATGCCTCATTTGTAGTACAAGAAGCATCTCAAGTAAAGTTACAGGCATAAAACATACTAAATTTAGTCAAAAGTAGACTATTGTGGGATTTATCCTAATCCTTAGCAGATGCGGACAGCAAAAGTCTCAAGATTCGTGTGCAAAACCCTGTTCGCACCATAATTGTATGACTTTTTGCTGTCTGCACTATGCGCATCAAGGGAGTGGAGAAGGGGCGGGATGGGGTCCCAGTGCCATGTGTGTGGGGGAGGTGGCCTCTGCTCTTGCCATATTTAATACAATGTGTGTGCAATATTTAATACTATGTGTGTGCGTGTGACATCAACATACACGTGGAGAAAGTGAACGATCAAGTTCCAAAACAACCATGTAGAAAATCTCGCCAGACATCAGATATATGGATACGTAGGAACAGAATCAACTATATTCTTTCATTTAGACGTTAGCCTTGAGTAGATTTGTCTCCAGTGTCACTGGCAGAATGACACAAGAAACAACTCCACGTCCCTTCATCCAAGAAAGTGTTTATTGACGCTTTAAAGATGATTGAAGGAGAATGGTAGAAATGATGCTGGAGACAAATATTGTTACAGCTTTCACTCTTCTCATGTTCATAGCGATGGGGAGCAGAGAATCCTCCCCGCTGACCTACACCGGTCCTCCTTAGGTTTGTAGAAGGAAGTAACCCTGTCTCACTTTTATACACACATTATTCCTTGGGTTGCACAGTTCTGTCATATCACTTCAGCTTATATTACTTGTGACTGTCCATGCGGCATTCTGACATTATAGCATTATATTTATCAAGACCAGTGAAGCAGTTCTACTCACAATTTCCTCGGAGTGTTTTTGATATCAGTATATGATGTTTTTGAGGCGTTTCTAGTTATTATGAGCAAATGTGGGCAGAAGCAAGCACCCTTCATTATAACTAGGGCATAGACTGAACTTGTTATAATCTTCTAGTTGTCATCACTAGTCCAGTTGTCTGCATTGTAGATAGACTATTGGGGAATCAGGGGAGGCAGTGCAGCATATGAGGATAAAGGATGCAGGTTCCAAAGGCTTAGAATTCTGTCTTTCTCCTACAGTGAGTTGATCAAAAGCTGAGCCTGGGAGTGAAGTACACTGTCACATGCTTCACCCCCCTATATCCAACAATCAGAGGGGTCTCAGGACCGCGAATGATCGCAACCAATGATATGTTATTTTATTTCATGACTGTGATTTAAGGTACAAAGGCAAAGATAGGGGTGTGGATCAATAGTAGGGACTGTCCCTCCAAAAGAAGGACACTTGTAGTAATGTTTTAGAGCCTATGAGAGTTATTTGCCGATTAATATAAACATTACATGTTTGGTAACCATCAGTCATTGCCCCCCATTCTCACCTTTCCTGACTTCCTTGGATGCAGTGTTACATATTCTCAGCTGTGCACAGTTCTCCTGCCAAGTTTTATGTGATGTGATTTTGTTTATGATGTTTTTTTCACATAATGAGGGTGATAATTCATCTAGTCGCAATATTACCATACAAATATTACTTTTAGTGAGGACAAACTGAGGGCGAGCTATAAAGAAAATCTTCCTTTTGCTTATGCAGCATCTCTGTATGTAAATAATTGCTGCAGTTCAGATTTAATCTTTATTGCTATTGCCAAGAATTCGCAGACTTGATTATCTCATACTTTAAAGTTATTGAGATTTTTTTCTGGGAATACAATAGTGATGGCCTATCCTTAGTCAGCCCCCAGCACCCCCACTGATCGGTGAATTATGGGGACTGAATGCCCGGCCCTGGCAAAGACCACATCCCAATCATTGTGACTGTGCCTGGTACTGCAGCTATGTCCTATTCATTGCAGTTAGTAAACACAGACCCAGCAGAGGCCATCTGGGACAGGGATACCCTTCAAGTCAGCCAGGCGCAGGTGTATACATCAGGTGTAGCAGTGCATAGGAGTGAGCACTTGTCGCCAATCACCAGTACACCATGCAATCTTGGACCAAAAAATAAAAAAAATATTTATTAGTCTGAATAAATAGTTTTTTATTTTTTGGTCCAAGATTGCATGGTGTATTGGTGATTGGCGACTAGCGCTCACTCCTATGCACTGCTACACCTGATGTCTACACCTGCACCTCCTGACTTGAGTCTTTTTGTGTTTTCTAATTACTTCATTCGTCAGTTTGGCCCTAAATGACCCGGAGTTGGCAGCGGTGTTATTGGAGCGATTGATAGACTTGTGCCTATCGCTTGCACAACTCATCCAGGTGAGCGTACACTGCTTCACCTTATCCTCACTCCCTTTGCTTTATACAGATTACTGCACTAGAAGGTGCCCCTTTTCTCCTTTCTCTTTCCTATTCATTTCAGTGGGATTGAAGTATAGTAACAGTCAATAACAAAAGTACCTTGTTATATCTGGTAAAAAGTGAAGGGGCTTAGGATGCTCCAGAGTGCTACAGCCCCTTCAAGCAACTAACCAGAGAGGTGGGAATTGGACTCAACTGATCTAATATTAAAGGAGAATGTTCTTTCTTAAGCAAAGTTAGACAAGTTCCTAATGTACACTAATTATGGAAAATGTACATATACTGATATTTCCCTCAATTTAGTACTTCAGACAGTCTTCAATTTCTCAGAAAAAAAAAGTGATGTCTTGACCCCCTCGATATACCTGAAATGTCCAGCAGGGGGCGCAGTATATGGTAGACATCACATGGGGCTTTGTGCTTTAGGCACAAAATTCTGTGTCCCCCTCCAAACATTCTCCCCCTGGGCCGCCTGATTCCATACACCAACCCCCATTGATGTCATAATGGCAGGGTCCCAAAACGAGCACTATGCAATGAGCAGGGCAGAAGCCCTGGCTCCATTTATTGCTTAGTGGTGATGCAGGGTTACTGCAGCTTAGCTCTCACTTATTTCATACACACCTCTATATTGTGGCTAAAACAACGTGGATCCATAACACATCATGATCACAGGTGAGATTCGGGTGAAAGGTGACACCTGTACATGGATGACACAGGATCCACCATTCACAATAAGTGATATTTAGAGCTCCCCCTCTCCCCATCCTGTCACAATCACCTATGCAGAGGTCACATGTCTAGAAAGCTCTGCCATAGAAGTTAATGGGTCATCTCCAGTCTGGAAACAGATTAGAATTAGTGAACATGTTTTAGTATCTGTCTGTAATCAGTAAGACATTACAATTAAATCTAAACCTTATGGCACACAGTATCCTAAATAGCTTTCCCCTAGGAGAAGAGGGCTGTCTCTGTAGAGATGAACCACATAGTACCTTAATAATCCGCACAAAATATAGTCATAAAATGTGTGAAAAGTACTAGTTGCCTCTGTTGTTACTTTTTTCATTTACCTCCCATATCAATGTCTGTAGTACAATGACACCTATGATGGGTAACACTAGTAGCTGCTCCAAAAGAACTTATATATTTAGTCATTAACCAGTTAGGAAGCCATGTCTCTGTCTCTCCATGGAGTGACCTGAATGCAGTACTTGTTCTGTTAAGCCCCTATAGCTTCCAGTGGGGATTAACTAATTAATTGCTATTGAAGTTAGTGAAACTTAAGTGCTTTGGGCTTTGTCAGAGGCATTTCCTATGAAAGTCAAAGACAAGGACACTCTACTTTTTTATTTCATTATTACGATAAGGATCATAAATTATTATATTTTAGTTGGGATTCTGAAACATGTATTGGTAGTTTATCCTTAGTGGGACAGGAAAAGCAACTGTGCTTCTTTCATGTTATTAACAAGCAATGTTTTGGCTAGAGCCCTTCAGGCTATGGAAGATAGAGAAAATTATCACTCAGAATAGCATGTAAGTGCAGTGCATACAAAGATACAAAAGTATAAAATATCATAGGTTCTATACATGAAGCATTAAGAAAGCAGTGGTTATCATCAGATGCAAATACTGTATACTTCATGCGGATCCAGCTCTACCTCTGTGATCGCTTCTTTACCGTATCATTTGCTGGCTCCACCTCATCTTCCCTTCCACTTACTGTTGGGGTTCCTCAGGGATCAGTCCTGGGTTTTCTCCTTTTCTCAATCTACACTTCCCCCATAGGACAAACTATCAGAACGTGTGACTTTCAGTACCATATCTATGCTGATGACACCCAGCTACATACCTCCCCCCGTACCCCCGCACGCCTACAGAACACAAGTGACTGTTTGTCTGCCATCTCTAACACTATGTCCACTATGTATTTCATTTAAAGGGAATGTGATTTTCTAATTTTACCACTTAGAGCCATATATTAAAACATGGTTTTTTCTATTTAATTTCTTACTTATTATTATGAGAGGCAGCCATATTGCCTGACCACCTGTCCAGCATTATTAACATCATTCAGAGATATGCTTTACAGCAAACAATAGATTGGAGGGGATTCATTAACTTCCATGCAGTTTTCTATGCATGCTTTGTGACCTGTGCAGAGCTTAGTGTGCAGGGAGGAGGAGGAGGTGAGCTGTGACCATCACCCATTGTAAATAGCCTGATCCTATCTTATTCATATAGTGACCTTTCATTGTAATCCAGCCTGTAAGAATAATGATGAGACTGAAAAAATGTTTTCTCTACAGAACAAAAATTGTCAGCTTATTATTAGGCTTAGTGGCCAAAGTGAATATTTCACTATGGTGTCTTGTATTTCTCATCTCTTGCTGAGCATTCTCTCACAGTCAGGAGCAATAAAAGAGCTGATGTGATGCCCTACAACAATTGCATATAAGTAAGGCAGTAATTCATAGGGTCACACTGCTCACCAGAGTACTATAGCATCCTCTAACAGACCCAGACTCTCACACAATAAGCGTTCACATGTATCTTTAAAATGATTAAAAATCAAACATCTGACTGGGATTTATTGCCAGCAATACTACACAATGTACTGACTTTAAAGCCTTCTGACATTTTCTGAAAACTGCATGGTAAATTTTCCTACATTTAAACATTCCCTTTTAATTTGACTCATTATTGTTTCTCATTAGTAACTTTCCTTCTTTTGGAGCTCTACAGAACTCTGCTCCATTACAACCATTTGTCCTTAATTTCTCAGTTCAGCTTTTCATCTCAAAATTAGAAAAATTCAGATTGGATTTAATGTACTTACTGAGGAACAAGTTATTAGAAATTTCTGTTCCTACAAATAATTGACTTTCTTCAGTCTATCAAGTTACTGGTGAACTCTTGCCTGGATGGTTTTTTTTGTATATTTAATGGTGCTCCGCTTATAAAGTAAGTGGACAGTAGGGCATATATTAATTTATATTAATTATTTATTTATAATTAACACTAATATTAATAATAGTGCCAATACATTCTACTTTACAATTCTGGGGGTACAAACATTGACAAAATCAGACATCACACACATACACAATATAATCATCAAGTCAGACATGAGGAGTGAGGGCCCTGCTTGCAAGAGCTTACAATCTATGAGTGTCTGATGCCATCGGGTTGTACTATAATTATTTTACAACTTAAAGTTGCCCCTTCCAGGTTGAAGTTAATAAAACTTATTAAATAAAAAAAAAAGTTCTTGTTGTCAAAGCTTCAATGGCCTGGACTGCTTTTCTCTTACTACCCCTAATACCACTACAGGTTCAACATCAGTTGTCAGAAGATAAAACTGTATGGAATAAAGATAGACACAGGCTTAGTATGGTAAAGACATCACCAAGCTGCAGCACATGTCATTGGAAGATTTAGCCAATCACATGGACATTTAAATGGTATATAACCTGTATTTCTGACATACATGCACCAATCGTCTAAAGCAGGGATGGGGAACCTTCGGCCCTCCAGCTGGTGCAACTACAATTCCCATCATGCCTGGACTGCCAAAGCTTTTATAGATAATCCTTTGTGTCTCGTCTAGAGCAGGGATGGGGAACCTTCCGCCCTCCAGCTGATGCAAAACTACAAGCTAAAGCCTTAGGCATGATAGGAATTGTAATTTTGAAACAACTGAAGGGCCAAAGGTTCCCCATCGCTGCTCTAGTGTATACTATGTTGTGGGTACTTCAGTTTAAGGTATCAAAATGGCGCCACTATGCACTGTAGGTGTTAGGTGAGGTTCCAGTGCAGAGCCCAGAGCACATTTGTATTAGCATATCTGGGTCTGGAAACACAGGGAACACAGTTGTTTGGAAGATTTGACCATGAGAATATATGTATGGGTTTCCCTTTATCTTGCCCTAGATCAGCTGGATAATAACTGGTGAGAATAAAAGAAGACAGTATGTAAAATGTTGCCCTGGCACGTGCTTCTATATTTTTTTTGTTTTCTTTTGAATGTCAGCTAGCGAGCCCCATATATTAAATTGTTATATATTCTTCAAAAAACTTGACATTTTCACTTGTTCATAAGACAAGGACTCTAGTATTAAATTGAAATGTTGATATTTCCCCCCCCCCCCCTTGACACAATAAAGATATTACTTTTTCATCTATCTCTGTCGCCTTCTTGGATGTTGTCAGTCTTTCTCTCCTTTTTTATTTATTTATTTTGTGCTGTATACATTTTGGGCTCATGGATTTTTAACCTGGCAAATAAGCATCTAAGCCCTAATGTTTTTACATTTTGTGCTGAAATGGTAAAGAGCAGCTACAAAAATGCAGCTACTTTTTCCTAGTGTTGTTGGGTTGTTTGAACACCTTATGTGAATTATACAGTAAATCATAGGGGGATGTCATTACATTGTTCTGCACATTGTCAATCCTAATGAGGAATAGTAGGCAATGTCAAAATATGACGTAGCTGTGTTTTGTATAATTTTTAGCAAGTAGCTGACATGAAATTATTATAGACCTACATTGCTTATTCTAAATTAATGAACTAACACAAACTTTATACTGTGTGAGTTATTGTCATCTCTTTTTTTTTTATTTTATTATCACCAAATGTTCCTGACTCACTCTGGTGCCTGGTGACCTTGAGTGTTAACTCATGTGACCTTGCAGGCCTCAGATTCCACATCTGGAATTCTTTTCAATGTTCTTGCCAAGATGCGCATTACAGACTGAAGCAAGTCATTGCTCCACAACCCAAACTCATCATCCCCCCTTAATACATACATCCTTCAGGGGCCTTTTATTAAGGTTTCCAGGCTGTAAACGTGGTGTCCCAAATTTAGGGAAAAGCTACAAGTTGTTTTTGCTGGAATGATTTTATCCTACTTTATACATTTATTATCTGTACATTGCTAGTCTTGCTACTTGGATAGACAATAGCTTAGCCTGTCTGGGTGTTATAACATACAGAGGAGCCTTTTACTACAGGGATGTCCTAGAGCCATTAGCCTCAGAGCTCCCTAATGTTCCTTGCTGCCTGAGCCAGAGTCTCCTGGAAAAGAGTTTGTGCATTAAGTAGGTAACATGAAACTTTTTATGGTGTATCAGTTCATAATTATTACCACTGAGAATTTTCACTTTTCCAGATTTACTTTAGCCTCCAAAAAGTTGATCTGTGAAGAAAACTGTTAAAATCATTCATTTAACTATTATATAACATTGTCATATTCCAAAACTATGTACTGTACAGTAAATGCCCTTAAAGGGGAACTATCAGCAGGTTAGACGAATCTAGCCTGCTGATAGCTCCCTATTGAGCAGGAAACGCCAAGGATAAAGGTATGTTCTTACCTTCATCCTTGGTGCCATTTCCGTGCACAGTCGCTTACTTCATGGTCCATTAGGAGCATTGCCCCGCCCCCATAGCGCCAATCTGCTCTGGACCAGCTTTCCCCTTCTAATGATAATCAATGGAGCAGACCGGATTGTTGCTATGGGGGCAGGGCAGTACTCCTAACATTCTTACCAGACTGAGGTATAAACAACTAAGTGCACGGAAACGGTGCCCAGGACGAAGGTAAGAGACATTTTTTCTCCAGAGTACTCCTTCAAGATTGGAAGCATAACAGGTCTAGTGTGGGCCAATAAATGTCTATGGGTTCTGGATGATACTTGCATAGAATAAGATGGGTGCGTGATACAGTTGTGTTTCCTATCTTACACAAGTTAATATAAGCCAAATGCTTTTGGAGTATTGTTTGTCTTATTTGGCGTTAAAATTATTGTGTTAGGATGAGGAAAATATATCTGGGGTTTTATTTGTCTCCTCTAGATTTACACTGCAGGATAATAGGCAGTGTTATTAGGTTACCAATGTATTTTGAGTTTTCAGTTTCTGAAAGTGCTCTGGACATAATGTAAAATGTTGACATTTCTGCTTGAAGAATTGTTATTAAAAGTAATAATATCCTAAATTTCTTCATACATAGTCATGTCTGAAGCTGATTCATATGCCAACCTTGTATTCAGATTTTTGACAGAGCTGCAACCCAACTCATTTGTGGCCAGCGAGAGGTTTCTTTTTAAGGTGCCTTTGCCTGCAGTCATATCTCGCTTTTCTATTAATATTCATCTCCTGTACTGTTTTATATCTTCAGAGTGCATGGATAGATCAATGTTCTCATCCACTGGCCCCAAGCTGTCAGGAATCATTATCACTCGTGTTCAATAGTTACATGCACTGTAACTGAGATTTCTATGGTATTCACCTCACACACATTTTCAGACTCTGAACTTCTTGATATCTCGGGCTAGGATCATACATCGTAACAATTAGGATCACATTCATGTTTGGATTTTAAACATTTTGTAGACTTTCCGCAGTATTAACCAAACTACCTTTATAATTTAACATGTACAACTATTTTACAGCTCTGTTTTGCAGGTTGTATAAAACCTCTTTTATGCCTCCATTACATATTACTGATTACATATGGAGGAAAACAAAGGTTTTTTTGTCATATTTTGTACAAGTGCGACTGTCTGCAGCATCAGGCTTATTGCTTCTAGGGAAGAATATCACGGAGTCCAACTAAGCCTGTACAGCAATGTACAGAAGCTTACTGCGGAGCCCTACAGGTTCTTAACTAAATGTAGTCTTTGCATAGGAATAAGAACTGTTGGAAAGAAACTGTCAGTAACTGGAATTTACTTGTAAATATATTTAAAGGGCTGGACCCTGCCTAAATCTATTTACCTCTAAATGTCCAGTACCCCTTGCAGAGACTTTAGATTTTACTTTTTTGATGATCTAAGACCCCCACCAATCACTAGAACAATGTACATAGTTTACATGAAACTGCAGCCAATCACTGACCTCACCAGTGGCCTCTTCCTATATGTATTGTACATGACCACTGAGGCCTGTGATTGGCTGCTGCATCATGTGAACAATGTACATGACATCATCTTGGCATCTTGGCAGGCCCAGTAAAGGTCACCAGGGCTGCAGCATATTTATGGCTGACTGGACCTTCAAAGAATGGCAAAAAAAGGGTGGAATTGGTCTCTTACCTAAGCCGCTCAGTATGAATTGTGATCTTGTTTTTAGCATGATCAGAGCGATAACTCAAGAAAAAACATAGGCCAAGTTATAGGCTATTAGTAATAACCAGCAGGTGTAAACATACTGTGCCATCTAACTGGTTTGACTTTGGGCCACTCCTAAGGATGTTGTTTAAACCCCCAGATTTTTACCCTTTAAGGTGTACCTGTCATGACATATATAAAAAATATTAAAAAAAAAAAAAAGCAACTATACAGTTGTGCTCAAAAGTTTACATACCCCGGCAGAGTTTTTGCTTTCTTCTCCTTTTTTCAGAAAATATAAACAATAACACAAAAACTTTTTTTTTTCTCTTTTTAAATCATAATGACAACCAAAAATATCCAAGTAACCCTGATCAAAAGTTTATATACCCCAGTTTTTAATACTGTGTATTTCCCCTCCTAACATCAATGACAGCTTGAAGTGTTTTGAGGTAGTTGTGGATGAGGCTCTTTATTTTCTCAGATGGTAAAACTGCCCATTCTTCTTGGCAAAAAGGCTCCAGTTCCTGTAAATTTCTGGGCTGTCTTGCATGAACTGCGCGCTTGACATCTCTCCAGAGTGGCTCAATGATATAGAGGTCAGGAGACTGAGATGGCCACTCCAGAACCTTCACTTTGTTCTGATATCCAAGGAATTGATGATGCCAGTCAGCAGTGTTCAAACTGTGGTTAACAAATGGAAAATCAGGGGCACTGTCAAAACCAAACCACAGACAGTTAGGCCAACAAAAATGTCGGCCACAACTGGAAAATTGTTCAGGATGCAAAAAAAACCCAAATATCAGCTGAAATATAGGACTCTCTGAAGACTAGTGGTATGGCTGTTTCAAGATGCACAATAAGGAGGCACAAATGCCACAAAGTATCTGGACACAAGCCTCCAAACTATGGAACTATGTAATTTGAATTGATGAAACCAAAATGGAACTTTTTGGCCACAACCATAACTGTTACATTTGGAGAGGTATCAACAAGGCCTATGATTAAAAGCACAGAGGTGGATTGTTGATGTTTTGGGGATGTTTGAGCGACTAACTTGGTCAAAGTTGAAGGAAAGATGAATGCAGCATGTTATCAGCAAATACTGGAGTCAAATTTGCACTCACCTGCCCAGAGGTGGCACATGGGACGTACTTGGATGTTCCAGCATGACAATGATCCAAAACACAAGGCCAAGTCGACCTGTCATTGGCTACAGCAGAACATAGTGAAGGGTCTGGAGTGACCATCTCAGTCTCCTGACCTCAATATCATTGAGCCCCTTTGGGGAGATCTCAAGCGCACAGTTCATGCAAGACAGCCTAGTTATTTACAGGAACTGGAAGCTTTTTGCCAAGAAGAATGGTCAGCTTTACCATCTGAGAAAATAAGGAGCCCCATACACAACTACCACAAAAGACTTCAAGCTGTCATTGATGTTAGAGAGAGTAATACACAGGGTTAAGAACTGTGGTATATAAAGTTTTGATCATGGTCATTTGGATGTTTATGATTTAAAAAGAGAAAACACAGTAGGTTGACAATTAATGGCTTCACCCAACCACTAGCCATGAGTGGAAAAAAGTTTTTGTGTTATTATTCATATTCTCTGAAAAAAAGAAAGCAAAAATTCTGCCAGGGTATATAAGCTTTTGAGCACAACTGTAAAACTAAAGGAGAAGTCAGGCGAAAATTTTTAGTAAAGTACTGAAATGCCCGCTAAAAGCTATACAAATTACACAATTACAAATTATTGGCTATACCAATATACACTTATAAATTGCTTTTTTTCCTGCACTTACTACTGCATCAAGGCGACACTTCCTGTATAACATGGTGATGTCACTTATTATTTCTTTATAAAGCGCCCTTAATTCCAGCATTACAATAGATAGGGGTAACAAACAGGAACATTACAAGATCAAAACACATTACATGAAGGCAAATGGCAGACTGGTACATGGGGGAAGATAACCCTGCCTGCGAGGGCTAACAATCAGATGATGGCAGGGGGATGCTCAGTGTCCCTCCAGTGCCCTGTGTCCCTCAGTGTCCCCCTGCCATCATCCTCTCCAGCAGCCACAGCCCGCACAGTTCTGGGAGTCAGGTCGTGACATCACCATTTTATCCAGGAAGTGAAGCCTTGATGCAGTAGTAAGTGCAGGGAAAAAAGCACTTTATGTGCATTGCCTGTAAAAAGTGTATATTGGGGATTTGTAAAACTTTTTTTTTTTTGTGGGGGGGGGGCAATACAATATTTAAATAAAAATTTTAGCCGGACTTCTCCTTTTAATGCTTGCCCTATGTATGCTGTCATTTTAATTTTAATATTGCAGCTCCAGCAGTCCATTTAGTGCCCTATTGTGCTGCTCATGCTTCAGCATTTCACTCTGAGCTGGTTAGTTAGTTTATTCAGCTGCAGCAGTGTACAGGGGTGTGTACAGGGGTGTGTGCAGCTGCTGGCCAATCTGCATTCATCCTCTCTGGGCCACTCCATGCAGAGAAGAGGGACAACCGGCATCACTTCCTGCATTTGGTCTCTTTTTCTTGCTGTTACTAAAGACTAAATAGCCTTAATGTTGGGCCTCAACTGCAATTTTCCAGTAGATGAGACACCTAGTGGCCGATTTTATAGCATTGTAGTTCATATAGAAAACAGACAAAAAAATTAATGAACTGCAAAAATGTAGAATATTACCTCCCCTGCTGATTTAAAATTATTTGTTGATGATGATAGTGCCCTATTTGTACAACTCTTTCTAAAAAGAAACCGCTTAGACACTTGACATGTTTCACACATGTATCTAATCGATTGTATCCTTTGACATCCCTGCTCTTTCTTTGTGATACTCACTATAAATTTCTACTGATGGTTCAGAGAAGCAGTAGGCACTAGGTACGCCACCATCTGTGCAACCTGAGTGTGCTATGTGTGTTAGTTTACTACCACTTGTTCAATGAGACCACAGGGGGAAGAGGTTGGAGGTCAAGCCCCTTGTTACGCCTTAACACACAGCATATGTAAAATGCAGTACCAATTGCATAGATGATAAAATGCCCAGCATCCATCAAAAGCATAAAATGCATGTCTAGTAATCAAACAACTGCAAACAGCTTGTAAAAATGACAACTTTTTGTCATTGGTGGTAAAAATATTTCATGCAATTTACAAAAAGTATCTCAGCAAATTTAGTGGCTCTATGAGCAGACCTGCAACCGCACAGGGGCTAAGGACTTTCATTTACATGTTTTCACCTTTTTAGACTTTTAGGGGGAAATTTATCAAGGGCTTTGCACCTATTTTTAGGTGCATAATTGGATTTTTCACCCAGTTTTGGTCTAAGTTGTATTTATGAACCAGTATTCGACAGGTAAATATTTTTTGGATGCAACTTTTTTTAATCTACGTGTTTTGAGTATTCACCCAAAAGTTCACATAATCTGGGATTAGCGCCCAATTTATCATTTGCAACTTTTTAAAAAGTCGCACAAACAGGTGCAGGCTTACGTTTAGTCAGTACCAGGTAAATATGTTTGCACAATTTTTGCATTTTTGCGACTTTTTACTTAGCTACATTTACTATGGCAGTGCTACATGTTAATAAATCACAAAATATTAGAACAAAATATACACCAATCCCCATTAGAATAGTTCCACACATTAGACTCCTTAGTAAATGTCCCTCTATGTCTTTTTTGGCTCCCAGTGAGGCTGATATTGTGATTTTTTTTTTTTTAATCATTAAGTGAATGAACATTTTTGTAGTGAGCTCTTTCACAAAAACTATTTCCAAGTATGCAGGGAGTGTGTTGTAATGTTATAAGGGATCTGTAACTCGTGTCTGCCATCTAGCAAATGCAGTATATTTTACTAGGTTGGCATATGTGTAATATTAGTATTATTAGACATTTCTAGTAATATTCCTTTCATATCGCTTTCATGCTGAACTAAGTGTTATCAGGTTGCTCCACAGCAGCTTGTCCCCATCCACCCACCCCAGCTTTGGTTCATGGATCTCTTTTAGTTTGGGTATAGGTGGAGAGCTACTAAAGAAGGCCAGAGGGGCAGGTAGAAGCCACCAGGGACCACCCCTATGAGAAAATTATGATAAATTTCCTATAATATTTATAGTTAAAGGGTTTGGCCACTTTATAGTAGACTTGTTCAGTGAACAGTATTAGTAAGTATACTCACTGTACATGCTGAAAGCAGCTCCCTATGTACCTCATTGAGCGAAAATCAGACAACCTGCCTCCAGGCTGAGCTGCCCTGGTCTGTGGTGATTCTGTCTATAAGATGGCCAACATGGAGGAGCATGTGACCATGCCCTGCCCCCCAGTGTCCTCCATAGGCATATACAGGCTCCATGCTCGGCCATCTTATAAACAGAATCACCACAGAGCTGGACAGCTCAGACTGGAGGAGGGAAGTGTAATTTTAGCTCTATGAGGTACAAAGAAAGCTGCTGTCAGTATATACAGCAAGTACACTCACTATTACTGTACACTGAGCAATTTTATTATAAAGTGGCCAACCCCTTTAAATATTTAATTATTATTATATTATTAATATGTTAATAAACTAGTTTTCTGAATTTATGATTTGCAAGTTTTGATATGTAAAGGCAGTAGAAGCCATGAATAATAATAATAGCTGTCATTAGCTAAATATGTCAGTAAAATATTGAATATGTTGTAACTACAGTGATTAATTTATGACCGAGATTAATAATTCAGATCTTGAACAGAGACTCCCCAGCTTGCTGAGGGCTCACACTATCTGGGCCCTAAGCAGGCTGGGGCCTCTGGCTTCATGTGGAGGTTCTTCTCACAGCATGGAGGTATTCTCCATTGTATGCCTTAAAGGGAACCGTCACTAGCTTAATGCTGCCGTACCACAATCAGCATAAAAAACACTGTCATGTTTCCTAATTAAAAGAATTTCTCAATGTAAATGGCTGTGCTGTTTCAGAGTAATAATAAATGTAACTACAGCCGGGAATGGGGCTTTAAGTCAAGGGGGTGGACCTCAGGCCTGATCTCTTGTTGCTCAACAGTACTAAAAACAATGTTTTTCTTAAATTTTATGTAAACTCAAATTTATCTAATGCCAGAAATATGGTGTAGAAAATAGTCTATAAGAGTTTACAGGGCATCTTTCGCACTTAAATTTTCATAGTTATTTCCTATAGATTATCCTATGGAAAATCACCTACTGTGTGAAACCACCCAGTTTGAACACAGGTGTATTATAAATGCATTTCTTTGTTCGTACAACAGCCACAAAGTCTCACCTGGCAGCAGGTCCAATGACCCATATTAAATGTGTCATTTCAGTTTGGGCCATTAGACCTGTTGTTGGGCCTGGACTTGCAGCATTAGGCTGGGTATATTTCAGTCAGTATTGTGGTCCTCTTATTGCAACCAAAACCAGGAGTGGATTGAAAACACAGAAAGGCTCTGTTCACACAATGATGAAATTGAGTGGATGGCCGCCATATAAAGGTAAATAACTGTCATTATTTCAATATAACAGCCGTTGTTTTAAAATAACAGCAAATATTTGCCATTAAATGGCGGCCATCCACTCAATTTCAACATTGTGTGAACAGATCCTTTCTGTGTTTTCAATCCACTCCTGGTTTTGGTTGCAATATGAGGACCACAATACTAACTGAAATATACGTAGTGTGAACCCAGCCTTAATACAGATGCAGAACTGAAGCTATATTACGCTTGTCTGAACCTGGCCCTACACTTATATCTACTACTGTTATTGCATAACCTTACACTGATATCTAGTTGCATTGGAGGCGGCTGAGGGATCTCACTCTTTTAACCAAATCTGGGCTGACAACCGAGCTGATGTGTAATAGAGAAAGACAGTCATTAGACAAGTGAATACACTTAATATTAAGACATGTGTGATCCAAAGCAAACAATAAGACAATTGAAGAAGGTTTCTTGGTGATTAAGAGATGAATAAACACTTCCATTTGTCTGTGTTTAGGTATTTATACAGCTGCAGAGAAATCGTGCTGAGGAGGAATACAGCAGGGAGCCTGGGCTTTAGCTTCGTAGGAGGTTCGGAGGATTGCAACCAGAACAAGCCATTCTTTATTAAATCCATACTAGAGGGAACCCCTGCTTACAACGACGGGAGAATAAGGTAATTCACCATTTTATTTAAGATATTAAGCGTAATATCACATACAGTACCATTGTTCATTTTTGGTTTATTCATGTTTTAAACCAATGGTTAAACAGTGAGACTGACCATGCTATGTGGAGTGACAACACAACACGAGAGTCAAAAGTTATAATCACAGACATACCAGTTATATTAGTTTAAGTAAGGTGCTTAATATGTTACATTCATAAAACATTAAATCACAAGATGAGGAGATAGTGAGTGCACAGAAATATAGGGGTCCATAAAAATGATCATAGATGTTCTTCAAGAGAATCTAAGGTTCCTGGAATAGTAATGGTTTTCAGGTCAATAGTTCCGCCATACACAGAGCAATAAATGTGGTTTCTACTGGGAAGTTATGGTTTGTAAAGTAGAAAAGTAGCTTTGCCACTGTTGTAAATAATGTGGACATTTGTTAAAAGGTTCAATTTTAGGATCTGTATAATGTTCTATACAGTATATAGCATCATAACGAGTTTTGCTCTTTATATTATCATAGCAAGTTCTCCCTTCCCCATAGGAATCATGAACTAGGCATACAGAGAGTTGCCTATGAACCAGGCTAAGGCTATGTTCACACTACGTACATTTCAGGCAGTATTTGGTCCACAAGTCAGGTCCTCATAGCAACCAAAACCAGGAGTGGATTGAAAACACAGAAAGGCTCTGTTCACACAATGGTGAAATTGAGTGGATGGCCGTCATATAACGGTAAATAACTGCCATTATTTCAATATAACAGCCGTTGTTTTAAAATAACAGCAAATATTTGCCATTAAATGACGGCCATCCACTCAATTACAACATTATGTGAACAGATCCTTTCTGTGTTTTCAATCCACTCCTGGTTTTGGTTGCTATACAGCCTCAAATATACGTAGTGTGAACCCAGCCTCACTCAACCTGCAAATCCAATGGGAAAATGACTTACATGTGGCCACTGTAAAAAATCCAAAATGTCAGAAGTTTAAGTCCCATGTATCTCTTTTTCCCTAGGAAAATATTAAAATTGCATCATGTTTGCAATTTCAGCGTGACTTGTAGACAACACCGTGTCACTCTGCAGCCCTAACCTAATATTTAATAGACAATGTGTCCATTGTGAAGTATCTTTTCCCAGGATACTGTGTTGGAGGCTGAACACCTACAAAGTACACCATGACTCACTTACGTTACAGAATTCCGTGTTCTGGTTACAGGAATCAGGGCTGAAATCATTATTTGTATAGAAAGCAAACCCAGCTGAGTATTAGTTCAATTGAAGCATTAGATATTTATAAAATGACAATTACAAAGAAGAGTAATAATATAGCATTATGTTCTTAGAGAACTGGACCATTACAGAAGACAGATCTGGAATTAGACGCCTATAAAAATAATAATTATAAAGTACCATCAAGTAATTTTGTCGTAATCATTGGCAGATGGTCACTGGAGTTCAAAGCTAATGAGGGTTATAACTCTACGTGATAGAAACTAATTGGCACTCCGTACAGGACTATGAACTTTAGTTTGGCTTCATGCACTTAGCCTTACTAAAGTTTTGCAAACCTCCAAGTTATATGGATTTGCTATGAGGTTTCTACAGACTTCTTTGGAGCCCTACTTCTAATTTATACAGAGATGTATTGCACTTGTTGCTGGACTCCCAATGAATTTGATAGATGTGTGCATGGGGCCTTAAAGTAGTTGTCTGTCAGCCAACACCATCTGTCAGCAGTTGGCTGGTCCCACTGAAATCAGCAGGGTTGGCAAATTTTTCACTAGGGTGTATGAGTGCCATAAGAGCAGGAACTTCAAATGCTCCAGTTGGCTTTGTTTACTTCGCCTGCAGCAATGATGTCACGTATACTCAAGTGACCACTGCAGCCAATCACTGGTTTCAGTGTTTTTTTGCCATATATGCAGGCATTAGAGCCAGTTCACACGGAGCAAAAGCGGCAGAATTCCCCCGGCAGAACTCTCTGCCGCAGAATCCTGTCTGCATTAGTGTGTCCCACAGTGTCTCTATAGAAGGGCTCGTGTGCCTCTGCTTCCGTTGCTCTCTGCTCAAAGAATCGACATGTCAATTCTTTGAGCAGAGAATGACAGAAGCAGAGGCGTGCAAGCCCTCCCATAGAGACACTGTGATGACAGTGATGAAGGTGGGATTCTACCGCTTTGTGTGAACTGGCCCTTACTGCTAAGGCCAGTGATTACCTGCAGACATTACATGGATGTACACAAATCACACAACATAAAGACAGGGTGGAGCTGTGTTTGCAAGAATGTATCTATGTTTTTTTTTAATCCTGGATAACCCCTGTAAACTATAAACACATGATTGTAACACACAATTGTATATAAACACACATTGAATTGGAGTATCAGGATTTTTGAAAATAACATGCAGATCATTGCATAAGTTGCCATGAGGAGCTGCCAACACAGCACATCACACACAAACCAAACCAGCGCCAGGAGCACACACACAGACACATTTACCACTGCAACGTTGAGAAAGACCTCAGGTGGGTCAAAACGTCCATTTGTTGCACTTATAAATTAAAAATTGCCAAAATATTGCACCAGATAGTTGCTGTTGTATATAATAGTTACCTGGTTTGGCTTGTTTCTTGCTGTAAAAACACTGAATCCACTTTGCATTGACATGTGTGCCACAGGCTTTTTGTTCTCTATGACTGGTGGCCAAACGCTCTTCTGAATAGCACCTTTTGACCACGCCTGTTGTGTATAAGTTGCCATAAGTTCATTGTGCTGCCGTTTATGTAGGCTGAATTATTTACAAGTCTTTGTTCAATACACATGACATTTTATATGGAAGGGTGTGGACAAATGTTACTTATATAGAAGCTGAGAATGCCAGGCATGAAGAATGTGAACATACGTGTCAGCAGGCTTTGACAAGTCACCATATTTCTACTTTTTCTGTGAAAACCACTAATACATTCCAAGGGCAGATATAATCTAGCCTTAAAGGGGACAGGGTAGGGTTATAACAAGCTGATCAGTGGGGTTCAACTACTGAGATCCCCATGATCCGCCTCTTTATTCCCATCATCTATACCCCTTTTAAGCAGGCTGTTATCTCCCATTTGTTATACATAAGCCCTCTTTGCCAAAGTGTTTAGTTAGGGTTGCTTTTATGTTTTTCATGGAAAGACCTGGTCTGGCAGTATATGGAAAAATCAAGCAAAGCATTTTACAAGCAAGACGTTATCATGAAAGTTTATATAAAATCGCATTTAAAATTAATCTTAGCCCAAAAAAGGGTTCAAATAACACGAAAAAACTAATTCATAACTAGTCTATATTTGGATTCTCTAAGAGGCTGGGTAAAGTCGTCCATATGCTCATTCAGATAAAAGCCATGTCTCCAGGCTCTGCTAGAAATCCGAGCATTCAGCCAAGCATCCATGTTTACTTGACTGAAGTGAGAGAAATAAGCTGCTGCCAGAACCCTCCAGCAACTTACCTCACTTGAGGAATAAAAGATTGGTAGTCCTCCCCATATTCATGAGATCATAAGCTAATCCCACCAAAATGAGTCAGTTTGTGTTAATGGCTAGCCTAATATAATGGGTTATCTAGCCTTTACAAACTGAGGGCCATTAATATTAAATTGATGGGACCCTACCGGACCCCGCTGACCTCTGCAGTCTCCTCAATGTTTGTATACCCAGCAAGTCGCTTAGTATTTGCAGAAGCCCTGCCACTTGTATTGGTGGTGCAAGGTATTGTAATGTTGTCCCATTCAAAATAAAGCATAGGTAACCTCTGTAAGGGGGTTTAAAACAGCCTATCACCTATTCACAGTATAGGGTATAAGTGTCAGGGTCTAACACAACAATCTCAAAAATCAGACACTGATTCCCTTGTTTTGAAACGAGTGATGACTCGTGTGTGCTGCAGCTACATTTATTTTCTATGGAGCTGTCCAAGATAGCCAAGCACTTCCTTGCTTATCTCTGGCTGCCCCTTGGACAATGAATAGATGGGCATGGCCAATGTGCACGTTGTAGCTCTGTTCAAAACTAAGGAGTTGTGCTTTGTTCTTGAGATTCAATGGGCTTCCAGGAGGCACACTCACCACAATAGGACACTTATTCCTCAAATAGTGGATAGGGGATATCTTCTTTTAACCCAGAAAACTCCTTTAATCTAATCTTCACATACAAAGTATACTATTTTTTTTATTCTTTACTACAATCTGAGTAGTATAACTGTTATATGACTCTTATGATAGATATAAGGGAATATTTGCTGCACCCCCCCCCCAAATATCCCTTACTACAAGTAAATAAATGTTATTTCTAGAGATGAGAGAACCTAGGGTATACTCTGGTTCGCCAAACGCTCTCCATTTGATTACTGGTGGCTGAAGAAGTTGGATGAAGCTCTAGGGAGTCCTGGTAAACATACAGCCTATGACCTATGGCTGTATCCATGTTTTCCAGGACTCCTTAGAGCTGCATCCAACTTATTCAGCCACCAGTAATCAAATGCCAAAAGTTTGGGCTCGTGCCAACCCGAGTGCACTTGAGGTTTACTCATCTCTATTCATCCCATTTTAAAGCTTACACCTTATGAATTGTAACCTCTACTGTCTTTATCTGCAGATGCGGAGATATACTCTTGGCTGTAAATGGGAGATGCACATCGGGTATACCCTATAATATCCTAGTGAGGATGCTAAAAGAACTTAGAGGAAGAGTGGTACTCACCATTGTGTCATGGCCCGGGTCCTTCTTGTAGACAGTGCGTCACTGTCACTTATCATACATTCCACATGACGTTCTGCTTCTCACGTGTTCTTAATACCGGTATTAGATTTTTTAATTTTTTTTTCAAACACGTGTTTGTCAATGGGTGTAAATGATCACAGATGTGTTTCTCATGCATGCAAAAGAAATGTGTTCTTCAGACTCCAGAGATCAAGCACTTTTACACCATCCTGAAGAGGAATATAATTGTTTAGATGTTTATTTGTCGTCTGTTATGTGACAGATGTTACCTGTGCGTTACTACGAGTATCTGTGTGTTACATTAACATACTGTATACATCATCCAGCCACCGCTACTGATGTGACCACACATTGAGGAAACAGATACCGTCTAACATCATTTGTGGAGCCATCTTGAAATCTCATTTGTTACACTGTAATTCGTCATTGACCCCTTTCATCTGGAAGGTAACACAAACATAGTTGCTATATTCAGTTTCCTTCAGCTCCTAAAGCCAATATTACCTAAGTGATCAATCGTAACGTCAGAACCAAATTTGACAGCCATGTTGAACTGTTTGAGACCTTGTGTCATACCCTTTTCTGCCTATTTGCCAAATGACCAGATCTAACCTATATGGGCCAAAATCTTCATTGTCATAGTGAACATGCATCAAGCATCAAATGTCATTCTAAAAAAAAAAAAAGTGATCTGAATGAAGATGAACATGTTACATAAGATACTATCAGCATGATATGTGCATTGTGAGGAGCGGCTCTTCCTTCCATCTCTGGGTGATGCATCTCTGATAGTGTTTGGATGTTATATATGATGAAGCAGTACACTGTATGATAAAACACATCACTGGGGGATTTCAATAGGCAAATATGATGTGGCTTTTTTTATACTGAAAATTTTCTATAAGGGTATGATGACATAATGTGGATCCACTATGGATCAGTTGTAGATCTGTTCAATGTATTTAAATTACTCAGCAGATCAGTTGTAGATCTATTACAGATAATCCGCAGCAGATCCATATTTTGTGAATACACCCTAACAGAAAAGTACATTTTAATCGTTCAGAACTTGCCATCTTTTGTTTTTATATCAAGGATGAGTTTTTTTTCTTTTGCAGAAACAGTGCCCATGGCATTAATAAGCCATGTCCCGTATCACATCTTATCTTTAGCTAGAATGTGATACCTGACGTGGCTAATGATGAGGGTGACACAGTTTTTTTGGGGGGGAGGGGGGATTTTTTTAAAATCTTGGACATGCTATACTAGCAGGTTGTTCAAGTATTAGTTCAAGCGTCACACATAGGCCAAGTGCTTGAATATGCAAAAGTTAACCCATTAAGTAACCAGCAGTGGTCAAGAATTAAAATTCTTACACTTTTCAGTTTATAAATGAATGCCGGGGCTGCCACTACCAGGAGAAAACTGAAGATGGATCCAATGGCAGCTGAATAACTAAGTATAAAGTTTGCTCTCTCTAGGACCTGCTAGGCATGTGCTTTCTCCTATGGACTACAATATCCACAGTAATTGTCAACACTTAAAAGATAAAAGCCTTAGTTCAAATAGTAGTAGGATTGCATATGGGGAGACGTCATGGTCAAGAAGTCTTCCCTAATAGGTTCTAATATGAACATTGTATCCACATCATAGTTTGTATAATTAATCTTCTCCCAATCCCCAGACTGCTACAGTACCTCATCATCACACTATGACTCCAACTACTATTCACATATATCACTGCCAGAGACCTGCACATAGATGCTGGCAATTCAAGAAGGCAACCTTGCACATTACTGTAAAGTGATGATAAACCATCAGATCACACCAGGGTGGGTGCTGCCTATCGTCTCCACTCACCATAATATTACTCCAAGAGATTTATAACATTCCTTGGTGAGTTATACTTTAATATTCAGGGATTTCTATAGGACCAAAAGATGACTAAACAATCCTGGGTGATGGTGATTATATGTGTTCTGTGTACATTTTCTTGCAGTCCATCATTCATGTAACCCAGAGGTTACAGATGGTAGAACACCAGCATATTGTTTGTTTTTCTTTATTTTTAGAATTTTTCAAGGATAATTACAGTGACCAAAGTAATAAACAGTAATTACATACAATGAGCCGAAATGAAGGAGCAAAGCCCTCCGCAGAATGATAGTATATCCATGCTAAACACTGCTGTGTATGTAGTGTATCTGATATTATATGGTTACTTTATACTGAAGCGGATGTAAACAGTGGAAACCAACTACTTGTTATGTTGTGGATGGATTAGATTGGAGCGTGTACATGTCATAGAGGCAGCCACCTCAAAGCAAGCTTCCCAATGATGTTACCCTCTTCATAGGTTCTGCAATGTTAAAGGGATTATCCAGTGCTACAAAAACATGGCCACTTTTCCACCTACTGTTGTCTCCAGTTCAGGTGTGGTTTGCAATTAAGCTCCATTTACTTCAATGAAACTGAGTTTTAAAACCCCACCCAAACTGGAGACAACAGTAGGGGGAAAGTGGCCATGTTTTTGTAACGCTGGATAACCCCTTTAATCATGGAAAGAGGGAGCTGTCTAAGGGTCACAATGTTCCTTCTTCATACAAGGATTGGTCGGTAACCTGAAGCCATACATGATCTTAATTAGGGGTGAAAAACCTGTAGACCCCCAGCTGATGCAAAACCACAAATCCAATTATGGCTGGACACCCATTATCAATCTGGGCACTATTGGAATTATAGTTTTGCAACAGCCGGAGCGCTGCAGGATGTGCACTCCCGGTCTTAAAGGGGTAATCCAGCACTACAAAAAAATGGCCACTTTCTTTCAGAGACAACATGAATCTTGTCTCCAGTTTGGGTGCAGGTTTTGCAACTTTGTTACATTGAAGTGAACAGAGCTTATTTGCAAACCACACCTGAACTGGAGACCAGAGTGGTGCTGTCTCTGGAAGAAAGTAGCCATGTTTCTGTAGTGCTGGATAACCGCTTTAACTATGGTTCCTAGAAAATGGATATCAGATATCACTTTCCTAGGTGCTTTGTGCAAAAAGCAAATGCTAATATGGTGACTATTATGATAAAGCCAAATATAAATGTATAATACCATTAAGGATTATGTAATAGTAATATGACTATGGATGTGCAATGTATTAGGTGATTTATATTCATTGCTTAAACTAGTGTAGTAGTGGTTAACAGTGAGTGATAAAGTTGTGGTTAAAGTAGACTAGGTCTATGTGAGTGAAACTGCATGGTGGTGCTGCATTACAAAACCGACTGAGCAACTTAAAACACACCGTACACAATTCAAGGAAACCTGAATATAGCATATGTAATGCAGCACCTGATCAAGCAAGCATTTTGTCTGTACAAAGAATATTGGGGCTTATACATCAAACCTAAAGAATTGAAGGAAATGTAACATTCAACACATGCATTCTATTTCTCAGTGTATTACTTATTTTATGCTTAAAGGCGTTATTCCAGGTTAGGGGGGAAAAATACATGTTCATGCTTCCAAAAACAGTGCCACTGTCGCCTCAGGTTTGGGGTATTGGAACTTGGCTCCTTTCACATAAATGACGCTGCAATACTGTACACACACTGAAGACAAGTGTGGCCCTGTTTTTGGAAGAATTCAGCTAGGATAACCACTTTACCAGCTAGGGCAGGGATGGGGAACCTTCGGCCGTTCAGCTGTTGCAAAACTACAACAAGCTTTAGCTGTCTAGGCATGATGGGAATTGTAGTTTTGCAACAGCTGGAGGACTGAAGGTTCCCCATCCCTGAGCTAGGGGCATAATAACTCCACTCCAGCAGAACTTTTTTAGAGCTGGTTTCAGACAAGTTTAATACATCTGTATTACAGCCGCAGATTCAGGCCAGATCTATGTCATTTTTTTAAGCCAGAAGCGGCTGCAGTGCAAAGAATTCCTTCATTCTATATTTCAATCTGCCTTTGAGTAAAAAAAAAAAAAAAAACTACATGTGTGAATTAAGATGAACTTTCTTACTAGCTACAAGGGTGCTTCCTAGTGCAATATATCCAATGTGAACAGGAGTTAGTGAATCATAGAGTGAAGGCTGACTCACCTTGTGTGGTTGTGCAAATGTAGGCACAACTCGAATGAAAGTATTCAGGTGTACCGCAACTCCTAAGAAGACCCCAGCAGTGTTGGGGATGAGACAATAGCAGCCAAAGTGTTCTGTCAGGACCAGGCAGAACAAAAACCAACTTCTACGCAAGGAGCGCAGGTAGAGGTTTCACAAGTCTCAGCTACACGAGTCGATCATACACTGTAGGTAATGACGGGCATCTATTCGCTCATATGGTCTGTGAGTATAGACGCCCCTCATTACCTACAGCGTATAATCGACTCGTCTACCTGTGCTCCTTGCATAGAAGTTGGTTTTTGTTCTGCCTGGTCATGACAGAACACTTTGGCTGCTGTTCTCTAGCTAGAGTTGCAGTTCTCTGTAGTGAAGTGTAGGGTTTTGATTCACACAAGTATTTATTCAGTATTTTTTAAATCAGATTTTTAAGCCAAGATCAGCAGTGGATTCAAGAGAAGAGAACGGTCTGTGTTTCCATGATATTTCTGTGTCTTGGATGTACTCCTGGTTTACAAAAACAGATGAAAAATAATGATCAAATACTGAGGTGTGAAAGAGGCCAAACAATATTTAATGTGTACTGTTTACCTGAATTACTCAAAAAAGACCGGTGGTATGTAAGGTAAAGTAGTTATTATAGAGGCAGAGGTTTTCATGGACTACCTGACAGTAATCCTAATGCTGTGAATAACCTGCAAAAACTCATACTGTACATGTAGTGCCACCCACGTAATGAGGCACTATAAAAAGATGGTAATGTGACACCACCTCTGTGAACTGGTTGGGATCGGTATAAGACTGAAACAGGTTCTTCTTAGATTGTTCACACAGAATGGGTATATTGCATAACCTAACCTAAATATATATTGTAAAACCTAATATATATATATATATATATATATATATATATATATATATATATATATAGTGTGAGATCCCTATTATCAAGCCAGTTACACCAAAGAATCAAAAATATAGCTCTTCATCCTAATTTACATTGGACTGCTGCTATTCCATTATTTTCTATGTGCTGCTTCCAGAGGTAAAATATTGACTGTCAATGAGTTTGTCGACCAACAGGTTCACGTTAGTTATAAATAGCTGCCAAATTCCCACTTGGGAAAGGACACAAACTATTCCACCCCCACTTGCCTAAACCATGCTGTAATCCATACATCCCACCCACATTTCCCATGATTTCCTTCTTTTCTCTCTGTGATGCTTTTGTTTTACAACTATTGGAATTATTGCTCATATGCTTTATACTAAAGTCCTAATAAAGAAAGGATATGAGGTATTTATGAACATGTGAAGAGGGCCTGGTAAGAGCCGGCACATGTGGAAATCTAGGCCTTTGTGTCTGACAAGAGGCATCATACACCAGCCAGCTTGAGGAGCACGATACAGAATCAGTCACATTTCCTAAATGAACCTTATTGGAGTATTCTCCCCCTTCGTCTGTCTCCAGCAGCAGGGAGCACAGTATCTCATTTTCTAAAGACTTATTTTGATATTAGCCATAGTGCAATTTAATGACCCAAACTCCCAGCACCATAGACCTAACATTTCGCTGCCATTTACAGCTGTAATAGGGACACTAAAATATAACTGCATTATGGTCACCTAAGAGCCCTAGGTGCTGTTTGTTCACTCCAATATCAAGAACATATTTGTTCACCGGTCTGACATTTGGACATTGTCACACCGAGAAGTGTCGCATGCAATGTTTTTCTGTCCTGTGCAGGGAGACGTCCATCACCACAGTAGAAACATTGCAGGCCTAAACTACTCCTATTAAACCATGGGATCATCTCTGGCATCAGTTTGTGTACCACACTGGAGGGAAACAAAACCAGATAGCCAGACAAAAGCAAAGTGGTCCTTAAATGACAATATATTTTTTAGAACAATTTATGGAATAGATGTCAATGGTCTCAGTGAACTCGAGAAGAAACAAAACAAACTGCAAGTACCGTAGTTTTAAATCTCATCTTGTGTCTGCTTCAATGTAGACCAGGGATGGAGACTAAAGATTAGAGCTGATCGAACAGCGGAAAATCGTAGGTTCTATAGAACTTGAACCTTGCCGAACCTTCCGTATTTGATTCCCGATGCCTTCCCGGTCTATGGGGAAGGAGGAGACAGCCCGGGTACTGCTTGGAATTCTAGGATACAGCCTATTACCTAGGCTGAATCCCGGAATTCCAGGCGCTACCCAGGCTGTCTCCCCCTTCCCCAAGAATTGGGAAGGCATTGGGAATCAAATACGGAAGGTTCGGCAAGGTTCAAGTTCTATAGAACCTAAGATTTTCCGCTGTTCGATCATCTATACTAAAGATGAGCGAACTTTAAGGAAAATCAATTACTGGTAGTTGAAGAAGTTGGATGGAGCCCTAGGAAGTTCTGGAAAACATGGATACAGCCAATGACTGTATCTATGTTTTCCAGACAGCCTTAGGGCTGCATCCAACTTCTTCAGCCACCAGTAATCAAATGCTGAGAGTTCAGATGGACCCGAACATACTTGAAGTTCGCTCATCTCCAATAGGGAACCTTCAGCCCTCAAGCTGCTACAAAATTCCCATCATGCCCGGACAGGTAGCTTCGGTTCTGCAAGTATGATGGGAATTGTGGTTGTATAACAGCTGGAGGGCCGAAGGTTCCCCATCCCTAATGTAGGCCAGCATATGTGTATGGTAACAAACCAACCCTGTGTAGTCAAATTACTTACTGCCATCCATCTGCCCCTTGCTAACCTATGACTGCAGGGTAACAATAAACAAGGCTTGTTTTTGGTCTTGTACCATGGAAACATGAAGGTCGGCATAGAGGCTCTATACACCAAAAAATAGATTTTTGTTCTCTATTTGCAAAGTTGGTTGAAGAGGTAAAAACAAATTTAACATCTAAGGGGGGCAATAAACCATCTCCAGCTTTAATATTCATCATGC